>NC_062278.1:155764310-156067341 GCF_902655055.1 Lutra lutra
GGAGACATAAATATGTTATCTGAGCACTTGACGTGTGTGCCAAAAATGTTTTCCTTCCACAGATAATGAAGCATTTTGGAGACAGAACAGTCTGTTGATCTGGGTAATAAATGGTCAGTAGCCCCCACTGTGGGACACAACACAGCCCTTGGAACCGTATCAGTTTATTTAGATCGTGGGTCTAGCTTAGACCCGGCTTATGGTAAAGAACAGAGCTCCTCTCCGTCTTACATTAAAGGATAAAGTAATGGACCTATTGATTCACTGAGCTATGGCTGCATTTATTAGATGTATCACTTGATAATTACCCCCTTATCAAAGACTAAAGGGGCGCCTGGGTGTCTCAGTCGGTTGAGGGACCGTTCGACTCCTGGTTTCGTCGGCTCAGGTCACCATCTCAGGGCTGCGAGATCGAAACCCGTGTCCGCTCGGTGCTCAGCGCAAGCCTCCTTGAGATCCTCTCTCTCCCTCTGCGCTTTCCCCTGCTTGCACATGAGCGCTCTCTCAAATAAACAAATAAAACTCTTTAAAAAAGCGTAAAGACCCATCATTTTCTGATTGCTGTCTCACGTGCAGCCATCTGTCTAACCTCCCAATACAACTTTCTGAGAGTACCTCCATCAGGGCAGTGAAAAGAAAGCTTCAGCCTAGAGTTTTAAGACTTGGTGAGGGGTCTGAAGTACGCTGTCGCTCCTCAGTTTGGATCACTAAGGAGAAGTGAGGGAAGCGGGCTCCCAGAAGGCCGGGGAGAGCATACCTCCCAGCATCTAACAAAGTCGAGAAAGTTCCTTGGGGTCGGAAGAAACATGGCGTGTATGTCAGAGAGAGGAGTTTTCTTGTTTTTGTGCTTCTGAAGCATCCACAACGAGTCCTGAGCAGGTTAAATGAGAACCACGTGTTTCTGGGCAACGACCGATGAGCTCTGTTTATCCTCAGCGAGACTTCCTGTTAGCAACTTCTGTAACAAGCCCTCACCCGGCAACGACAGGGCTCTGTGTCCTGTTGCTTTTAAGGAACAAGGGGAAGTAAACAGCATAATCACTGACTTTAAAGGCTCTTCCATGTCAGGGACCAGAGCAACCCTGCAGTGAAGCGTGGGCATTCCGACCAGCAACAAAGCGTTCATGCTTCCAGATGTCACAGTGGCTGGCAGTGAGCACAGGACCCCAGGCTCCTTGATAAGCTGGCGCCCTCAGTCAGCAGGGAGATGTCACTGCTGGCTTGATTCATGCATCTGTCCACATGGGTCAGAGGGCGGCCTCTGGGTCACACTGCGTGTGGACAACCCAGGCCGAACCTCATCCCCACCCTCCAGACGGTGTGTGTTGAATGTGAGCTGTGCAAGGAAACACACACTTTCTCCCTCTAGCCAAAACTAAAATTGACCCAAGAGCCCAGGAACGTAACTCTCTCTCCAAAATTCAATCAGCCATCTCCCCCACTTTTAAGTGTTTGGCTTCTGTTGAGAAAAAAAAAAAAAAATTGAAGCCAACCTCATCCTGACTCATTTCAAAACTTGACTATTCAGCTCACACTCAGACATACGCAGAAGGAAGAGAAAGAAAAAAAAAATGGTTTGAGGCCTCTGCTGAGAGCAGCGGGCTTGATTCTGTGCATGTGTGTGCGTGTGTGTGTGTGTGTGTGTGTGTGTGAAGGAGAATGTTTATACGATGTCGCTGATCAAAACTTGTGGAGTTCAAGTTTCCGCTTAGAAGCCTTTGTTTCTATTACATGATTTAGCCCCTTATTTCAAAGTTTTACCTTTTTTACTTATTCCCACATTGAAATTAACGCAACTTTTGCTGTAGGTTAAGGGAAGCTGCTGAAAACAACCTAGTCATGGGATTTCAACTCAATATAAATCTCCTGAATCCCTAGGACATACGAGGTGCTTATTAGATGTGCTGTGGGGTGTGCAGGTGTTTAAGGACACACACCCTACGTGAAGGCAGAAAGAAATACTTGTGTTGATTTTAACAGAGCGGGCATGGCCCATTCTTTCATTTGTCTGAGCACGTACCATGGCCAGGCATCGAATGCTGGGGATACCCAGGAAACAAGGCAGCTGTGACTTTCCTGTCACGGTGTTTTCAATCTTGTGGAAGAAGACAGACAACGAAAAATAGTAATTGCAGACAGTGGCAAGTGCTATGAAGAAAATAACACAGGGAAATGGGATCTAGTTGATGGAGGTTTGCAACACTAACTTAGGTGGTCAGGAAGACCTCAATGAAAAGGTGAACTTTAGGCTCAGACCCCCCACTAAGAGAAGGAGCCAGCCACGCAAAGATCTGGGGGAAGAGTGCTCTTCGCAGAGGCAGGTATAAAGGCCCTGGGGCAGGACCACCCAGGAAGATATCTGAGAGGGCATGATGGAAGAGAGGATGTGTGAGACTTCAGTCTTGAGGAATGAGTGGGCTTTCCACAGCCAGAGGGAAGGAAGAAACCAGGTCAGGAAGCCCAGGGAAGCGCATGGTGGGTGGATTGCCAGCCTTCATGGTCCAGAGTGGCTGGTGAACAAGGTCAGAGGCAAAAGATATTGGAGGAAATCGCCTGAAAAGGTGGATAGGAGGTCATGCTGGGTTTTAGACCACATGGTTTGACATTAAGATCTCCTTGCTGGGGCGCCTGGATCACTTAGTCGGTTAAGTGTCCAACTCTTGATTTCAGCTCAGGTCATGATCTCAGGGTCATGAGATTGAACTCCATGCTGGGCATTGTCCCTGCTTAAGAGTCTCTCTCTCCATTTTCCCCTACCCCCTTCTCCCTTGCCTCAAGTAAAAAATAAAAAATTTCCTTGCCAATCTTTTTACAGAGAAAACCCGGGGGTTACACACCAGGTTGCTTTAAAGTACCAGACCTGGCTTGTGTACAAGTTAAGTTTTGGGCTCCAGCAAGCTTGCTGCAAGGGAGACTTCCTGTTGCCATTACCCTCTAAGTATAACTAAGCCATGAAGCCCAGGACTTCTCTTCTGCAAAATGTGCTTCGGCCACCAGCAGCTTTAAAAACCAGTGTGACTGTCCACTGCCTTGTCAGTGACTAAGTGGTCCACTTTGTGGCAGAAAACTCCCCTAGGGTGAGTCCTAATGAACACACACACAGAGGCTCCTGGATGTCCAGTGTGGACACTGCACAGGGGCTGGGGTGTCACAGGAGAGAAACCAAGCAGGGATCAAAGCAAGGAGAGAGAATTCTCAGGAAACACAGGCTTGCTAAGGCCTTTATACACAAGGACCACATGACAACTTCCTGAGACAGCTCGGGTTCCCCACCCTGAATGAAGGTCTCAGCAACCTCTCTTGAAAACTACAAACTTTCCCATCCTCACTCCCTGGTCTCCTTTGTTGTCCTCACAGCACTTATCATCATGTAATATGCTGTTCTATTTTACTTATTAATTTTCTCTACTAGAACATAAGCTACATGAGAGCTGGAAATTATTATTTTTTTGTCTGCCCCCCCCCCTTTTTTTTAACCCTGCAGCCAAAACCAGTCTTGGCATATGGTGGGTGCAAAGCATTTGCTGAATGACTGAGTGAACATGTGGATAAAAGATTGCCCACAACAGTCTTGAATGGCAAAGACTGTCATCACCATAGTTGGGGAAAGAGAAGCTTGGAGTGATTTAAGTAATATGCTTTAGGCCAGGGCTTCTCAATATTAATGTGCAAATGCGTCACTGGGGATACTGCTAAAATGCAGATTCTGATTTAGCTGCTCTGGGTTGAGCCTGAAATTCGGCATTTCTACATTTCTAATGCTCAGGTGATACAGTGCTGTTGGACAGCTCATGTCTGGAGAAAAAGATGTCATGAGGCCTTGCAGGTGGCTGTACAGTCTAGTGGTTAAGAGTGAACACTAACTTAGCCACTTACGAACTCCATGTCCTTGGCATCTCCCTCTGCCTCTGCTTCCTGGCCAAATTCTCATGAAGATTAAAGGAATTTGTCCAGGTAAGTTACTTGTTATTGTGCCTCATCTGTAGCAAGTTCTTAATAAAAATGTATTATTATTACTACCTTTTTAAAAAACTGAATCTAACAGCTTCCTCTCAGAATCCCAGTGGAATATTATTTTCTATTTCACCAAAATAGAGAAAGCTTACATTTATGCTGAGAACAATGACAGCTACATCTACTATCGAAAAGTTAGAAATTTCTGCTGGACACATATTTATGTGAGAATTTTGAGACAGGTTCCTAAAAGTGGAATTGTTGGTATTCATATTTTAAATTCCAATAGTTACTGTTAAATTGGCTTTTACACCAACAGTATTTAAGAGTGCCCATTTCTCCTCATCTTAACCAACAATGGATATTAACAATCTTTTGGATTTTGCCAGTTTAATTGGGTGCAGACCTTATTTTCTTTTGAGTTTACATTTCTCTGATTACCAGTGATGCTAATGTTTGTCATTTATTTGTATTTGTTTTTTTTTACATATTTATTTGCCATTAAAGTTTTTGTGAATTGCCTGTTCATATCTCTTCACCCATTTTTATAATTTTTGGTCTTTTCCTCATTGCTCTGAAGAAGACATTTACATATCTGTTAGCTCTGTAGCAAATACATTATCCCAAATATCTTTTAGTTTGTTTGTAACATTTTATGATCACACAAAAGTTAAACACTTTTATAGATTTAATCTTTTAATCTTTTCTTTATAGGTTCTGGGTTTTATGACTTGCTTAGGAAGAAGAGCTTTCCCATCCAAAGATTATGAAAATATTCAGTACTTTCCACTAATACTTCTTTTTATACATCACCTTCAAATCCACCTATTTTTTTTTTTCCTAGTGAGGTAGAGGTTTTCTGTAATTCCTTGCCAAATGGATAGCCAATTGTCTTTGTATCAGTTACTGTGCAGAAGTCTATGTAACTCCACTGTCTGGGGCAATTCTTTCATATTTTTTTCTGTCCCTTTCTTGCTATCCTCTCCTTCTGGAACTCCAATTATGTGTCTTTTTATGTCTATACGTTATGGTGTCTCATAGGTCTCTGAAGCTTTGCTCATTTTTATTATTCATTTTTATTATTTTTTTCTTTCTGTTCTTCACTTTCAATGGTCTGCACTGATCTATCTTTCTACTTGGCTTTTTTTTTTTTTTTAACCATTTCCATCTTTTATTGATATTCTCTATCCGACGAGTCATTGTTATCACACTTTCCTTTAATTCTTTAAACATGGTTTCATTTAGTTCTCTAAGCACATTTGTAATAGCTGCTTTGAAGTCCTTGATGACTAAATCCAACAACATCCGGGTTCCTCAGAGCAGCAGCTTCAACTGATTTCTTTTCTCTCCCTGTACACTGTTTACCTTGTTCCAAATTCTTTGCATGTTTCATAAATTTTTTTGTAAAAAAAATTTGTAAAAAAAACCCAAAACCTGAAGGTTTTACTCAATTGTTGTGGCCACTCTGTATTCTTTCCCCTGCTTTGGGAGGTGATAGTTGTTACTTTGTTATCTTTGCCTCTTGGTTTAGTGTCTTGCTTGGACTAATTCTGTAGAGTCTGTTTCTCCGGCAGTGTGTGATATCTCTGCTCAGTATTTTTTTATTGTTTATTTTTTTATTTGATTTTTAAAATTTATTTGTTTGACAGAGGGAGAGAGAGCAAGAAAGGGAACACAAGCAGGCAGAGGGAGAGGGAGAAGCAGGCTTCCCACTGAGCAGGGAGCCAGATGTGAGGCTTGATCCCAGGATCTCAGGATCATGATCTGAGCCAAAGGCAGATGCTTAACGACTGAGCCACCCAGATGCCCCTATACTTGTCTTATTTTTAAGCTTGGTTTCCTAGGAGGTGTCCTGGGTCGACAAAGCTTAGTGATCAGCCAGCTATTGGCCAGAGGTGGTGCATAAACACCTTGGTCCAGTAAGGCTTCTGTCCTTAGCCAATGGATCAGTGTGTGGCTTGGGGAAGGCATTCAAAGGTCAGGCAATGTATAATTGTCCCCTAGCTTTTACTCTCTGCATTCATGAGGCCTCACTTTCAATTCGTTGATTATCTCAGGTTTCCTAGGGAATAATAACATTGTTTGCCACAGGGATACTATTGTTTCTTTTTTTTTACAATAAAGGCCATTCATCTTTTTATTGTTAAGACCTCTAACACTACTAAATCAAAGAGACAAAAGCAGGAACTCATGTCTTACTCCTCATTTAGGTAGGACAGCTTGTAACATCTCAGTATCAGGTTTCTATCCTATAGATTGTATAGGCTTCTGAGAGAGGACTTTTGTCAAGCTGAGGAAGTTTCCTTCCATATCTTCCTTACCAGGAATTTAAAAAATACCCTAAATGTATATTAAACTTAATTTTTGTCTTTTTGGAAGTCCTCATCCTCATAATCATCCTGTTATTTCACTCTTAATTCTTTTCATATTAATAATGAACAATGTTAATGTCATAAAGAATCAACAGCATTCCTGGATGACACTGTACTTTACTCAAAATATATTTTTCTAACAGGAATGGCTTTGCAAACATTTATTTAGAACTTCTGTATCTGTTTTCAGAGTGAGTATGGCCTGCAGTTTTCTGCTCTGGGTAAATGCCCACTCTTTTTTCTGGTTAATGACCAGAGTAAGTTAATCTCCTAGGATGGGTTTTTCATCTTGCTCTACTCTCTGGAAGAGCTTATATAACACAGAAATTATACATTCCCTGACTGCTCAGTAGAACTCTGTATAGTTACCTGGGCCTGGTGCCTTATAAAGGTATAGGTCTTTGGCTACTTTTACATTTTCTTCCCTAAGGTAATTGGTCTAGTTAGATTTTTCATTTCATGCATTTCTTTGAGGTTTTTTATGGGAATAAAATCGTGAAAAGTAATAGAATTTAACAAGTCTTCTCCATATGATTGTAGTTTATGATTTCTAGTGTTTGTTTTTTTTTTTTAACCCTCCTTTTTATTTCTTGATCAAGTTTGCTATAGGTTTGTCTGTTGTGTTGGACAAAATGCCCCAGCTTTTGGTTTTATTGATGTGGAATACTTTTGTTATTATTCTTTTTATTTCTATCATGACTTCCACTTTAACAATATCCTCACTTTACTCTTTTAGAGTCCAGTTTATTTAATTATCCCTTTTCTAGCTTTTATGTTGGCAATTTATTCCCCCTTTTTCAGTCTTTCCTGTTTTCTATGTATATGTAGTGGTATTTTCCTCGGTGTGGATTGTGTCTTCCTCCCATTGGTTTTGGAATGAATAAATTTTACTATCCTTCATTTTCGTTCATCCTTTTCTCTTTGATTTCTTCTTTATCTAGAAAGTTAATTCAAATGGTGTTCAAAAATTTCCAAGTGGTTATGTTTTTGGTTGGCTGTTTGTCTAACTTTTGTTGTTAGCTTCCAAGTTTTCGCACTGTGGTCTCAGAGGGTGGCCTGTAGTGTTTGACTTTAACAATCTATTGAGGTTTGCCTTTGTGAAGGGATACATGGGTAATTTGTGAATGTTCACCTAAGTTTAAAAAGAATGCACATTCCCTATTTACAACCTAAAAACTACAAGTTGCTCCATAAACATTAGCTTCTTCAATCCTCACAATGTGTGGCAGGTATGAGCCCATTTGACAGATGAGGAAAATAAACTTGGAGAGTTTAGGGTAATTTCCTCAAGGTTACCAAAAGCTGGTAAGCAGGGGACCACTATTAAGATCCAGACATGCTGCCTCACTCTGTCTTGGTGTCTATCTCTCTAAGAGATCACAATTGATAGTTCCATTATTTAAATACTCATTATTTTATGCCTACTTGTCTGATGATACTTGAGCAAAGTGTATAAATTTTCCTGTAATGACTGTGACTGTCAATTACTACTTATATTTCTATCAGGCACTGCTTTATATGTTTTATAGATGTATGGTTGGTTACATAAAAGTTTGTTTATATTACAAATTATCAGCAGACTGGGTCTTTAGTCACTTTGAAATGCATTTTTTGGCCCTGTTTAATGATGTTTTCTGTTTCAATTCTACTTTGTTTGCCATTAATATTGTTTACTTGCTTTCTTTTTGTTAGTATTTCCTTTTTTAAAAAATATCTTAAGGGTCATTTTTAAAGCTGTATCTATTATAAGTAACTTATGTTTGGATTTTAAAAAATCCAATCTGACAGTCTGTCACTTACTAGGGCATTTACTTCATTCACAGTTATTTTGTTTGGACTTATTCTTGTCATCTTATTATAAATAAATATGTGTGTGTGTATGTGTATTTTATTTTATTTTCTTCATGAGTTCCTTTAAAATTCATCTTTAGTAGTTTGGATGTCCTACATTATTTTATTCTTCTAAGGAGCCATTAAAATTTTTATGTGTTTAAATATTTTATTTTATCAAAGTCTTGAGCTAACTGGTAGAGAAACTCTTCCCCAAATAAGTCAAGAATCTTGACTTGCTTCCATTCCATTTTTTCTGCCTTCTAATTCTTATATTGTGATCATTTGGATCTCCATTCCAAATTGTTATAAAATAATGGAATAATAAATTTAACTGGCTCTTTTTGGGGGTCCTTTTGTGCTATGTTATTGGGAAACCCCTCAAGTTTCCAACCCACTGCTTTGTTCTTTTCTATCCCTTCTACCACACAGCTTGTATCCTGAGGTTCTTGTTTGAATGATCAAAAATTTAAATCCATAAAATGCTAGCCTATTCTATTTCATGGAAACTATTTTTGAATCTCTCTGAAGACAACAATCTTGCTCATTCTAAAATTTTCTGTTTGCTTCAGTATTACATCCTCTGGTATTAATCTTTTCTTTTCAAGATTTTATTATTTATTTGAGAGAGAGAGAGAGCGCGCACACACAACAAGGACGGGTGGCTAGAGGGAGAAGCAGGCTCCCTGCTGAGCAGGGAGCCCGATGTGGGGCTTGATCCCAGGACCCTGGGACCATGACCTGAGCCCAAGGCAGATGCTTAATGCCCTGAGCCACCTAGGTGCCCCAGTTATTATTTGATAGCAGTTGGTGCCCCCTGTCCTGGGGTTGGTGCTCCTCAATTAGTGATTCTTGGTGGTCTGCCCATCATCTACTGTGTCTGCCTCTGGGGAGTGGGGAGTGGGCAGCACTCCGAGGAGGGATGTGAAGTGAATTCAGTATGTTGTCTTTCTCCGAAACTTTTTCATTCTTTAGTTTTTGATTAAATGTGATCAATTTAATGGTCCGAACACCACTTTCATTAATTAAGAAGCTTCCCCAAATCATCCGGGGAAAGCAATTTAGCCCTTTATTTCTTAGTTTAAGCTTTTGTGTGGTTACTGGTATATCAGGTACATCGTTCCTTTACAGGGATACAGACTCATCACAAATTAATTAAGGTCCCCATATCAACAGACTCATTTTGGCAGAAATTAGATCACGGGCAGCCCTGTCTGGTGTGCCTGCATGAATGGGGTGGGAGGGGGGTTTATAATTTACTAAGATGTATTCTAATGGACACTGGTATTAATATCATATTGATATCAACACCTTAAATGATGCTCTCTGGCAAAGTTGTTGATGTGTCACCTTGGAAAATCGTCCCTCATTCCCAAACTCTTTCACGTTCTGGAAATCAGGTCAGTTCTTCAGAACTGCTGCCCAAAAGCAAGGGTAGAGCTGGCCAGAGAGGTACACTTTTTCAGATGGTTTTGTAGGAGGAGCAAAGAATGGAATGGCATTTATTTAATGTCCCATCTAGACTAATACTAGAATTCTTGGAAAGATCCCGACTTTCACCTAGAATGCAGTTCCAGCCCTTCACTCTCTGTAAGCTGTCATTTAGGACTTTCTTCCCTCTTGCATATTTACAAGAGCCAACTCCAAAGCCTCCTCTTTCAGCATCAGAAAGGTGTTTCTGTGTCAAAGCAGTGTCAGCAAGTAAAGTTCGAGTTGTCCAGAGACAATCCTTTCATCCTTGCCCTTGAACTTCATACACTGTAAGACTTAACTTTGCGATGGGACAACCACCCAAGTTCCAATGGCCTCCCCTCCACATGCCATTAAGCTTGTGACGTATGTGCTAAGTTGGCTTTTCTGAGACCCAGGCCCAGGGGCTCAGCTAAAAGGCTTGTCTATACAGACAGAGTGCGACCAAGTGAAGCCGTTACATTTTCCAGGCCAATTCTCATCAAGCTGTGTGAGAGGTTATATCCTCACTTGAAACAGGAACCTTCTCTAAGGAGCAAAGGTTTGCCTCATGTAGGCAGTCTGGCCCACAGAAGCCAATGCCCTCTGCCGCAGCCCAGGGTCATTCCTTGGCTACATGCATGTGTGGTTAGACAGTCTCTGGAAGCAGCGGGAATGGCCTTTCCTCATTCCTAAGTTAGGAGAAATGAAGGAGCAGATCCACAAGGGCACAGAAGTGATCACCCAGACAGAATGCTTAACTTACCAACTGCCACAGGAAATGACTGTGGTGTAGCACTTCCTACTTTGGTCACACTGCCCAGATATCAATCTGCAGTATACTCTGGAGAAGGTGTAGAGACTGCTTACCTTTGTCTATTTGTATAAGAGCTAGGCACAGAGAGCAGAGGACCAGATCCTGCCTCCACTGAACACTTAGAACTAATGACCTTTCCCTCTGTCTAGAATGTTCTCCCCCTCCTGTGTTCTTCCGGTAAACTACTACACATCCTCTTAAGCCCTGACTCAAAGAGTCCGCATTTCCTGCGCACTTCCCAGGGTGGGATATGCACCCTCGTATGTCCCCGGGTCTGGGACTGCCTTTGTTCCACGGTACTGCAATGATGTTTTTTTCGAGGCTGCTCTCCTGAAAGACTGACTTTCTGGTGCTGTGTGACACATTCCTCCTATCAGAACCTGGCACATAACAGGTCTTTTTTGGGCTGTGTTTGCAGAAGAAACCCAGAATGATTAATGATTTGCAATGATTTTATCTTACACGGACCAAAGAAGTCTGTCGTTCCTCCCTCTCGCTCACTCTTTCTTTCATAGTTATTTCGACTTGGCTTCTATATTCACAGTGGCTTGCCCACAATTTTGCTGTGCAGTGGGAAGTCCACATGTCCCCACAGGGTGCCATACAACCCTGATGGGGGGGGAGGCAATGGAAATGAACAGTCTTTCCTCAGACCACACTATGGCTCTGTTTCTAAACAGAACATCGGCAGGGTGGAGTGGCCTGGGACATTTGCTGTAGGGAAAGATCATGAACCATGGCTGGGAGTATGAAGTGGTCACACTTCCTCAGGCTCCCTGGAATAATCTCTCCCATGCAAGCAAAGATACTATCTGCTCACAGGAAGCTGGACCTTAAGAAATCCTCCGGGAAAAAAAAAAACAAGAGTCTTGGGTGCAACCTACGAGGTCTGTCCTGCCCAGGGACCACAGCTGCAGCCTTTGTGAGGCGTCTGAATCAATTCTGAACCAGCAGTTGGAAAACTCTGCCACTGGCTCAGGGCCATAGATGGGGTGATGGCCCAGGGCCTGTGGGGACAGCATGCCCACCCTTAGAATTCTATATGGACGATGACCACAGGCAAAACAGATGCCCAGGGCACTGTGAGAGCGAGAGAAACAATCTGAGGGGCCCACGGGGTGTGGGAAGGGATGACAGATGGCCCCCCTCTCAACACCTGTTAGCTGCCCTGGGGCTTCAGCTGGCTGAACAGGTAGCTGGCTGCTCAGTAGCCTGTTCAAGACTGGGGACTGACAGCGCTGAGTGTGGGGTGGGGAGGGAATGCCATCAGGCAGTAGGGTCATCGTCTGGTGGAGAACAGGCCATGAGGACTGGTTTCTTCCAAAAGGAGTAAGTTCAATTGGCACCAAGTCACCCAAATCTCCTGAAGGAAAGCCCTGCTCCATTCTAAGTCCCAGAAGGCCAAAGTGAGGAGCCATACCTGCCCCAGGGAGAATTCTAGGCCTCTGCTGAGGGAGGGAAGGGCCGAGGCTGGGAACTAAGCTGAGCTGGAGGACACCCTCGCTCTCAGCCCTGTGGGCTTCAGGGTAGAGGGTGTGCTGCTGACTGGCTTGAGACAAGTACCTGGGGACCCTTGTCTCAGCCCTGCATGGCAGCACCTGTCGGCTTTACACCTGCAATCATGGTACTCCAGTCTTCACTACCCGCTCAGGGAGCTTTGCCAGCGAGCTGGATTTCACGTGCTGTGAAAATGCCCAAAGCCTCTGACCGAGGGTTGGTGTATCCAACTGAAGGCTTGGCCATTCTTGAAAATTCCGTTACAGACTTTGTGAGAATTTTAAATACGGTCTTGAAAATCCAAAGGGTTTGCTTCTGAGAACTCAAAGCATGGAATGAAGCCAGCCAACACCACTCGGGTTTTTGAGGGTCCGCTCAGCTAGACTCACAGTCATGCAGTTCTGCAAATCTTCCGGAAAACCACTTCTAATGCCTCCCAAGCAAGCCAGCTGTTTATAAATGTGTGCCAAAGTCCGTTCTGGTGGCTTTTCCTTGGGAGAAATGGGTTTATAGTTGGTTCTGAGATACCCTCAGAAACTGAGTGACTTAAATTTCTTGTTTGGGTCAACAAATAATTTTGTCTGTGAGGAAAAAATTCTCCATACAACACCACAGATGTTTCTGTGAACAACTCTCAGAGCATGCTCAGGACGAAAACATCGCGGGACACTGGGGAATAGGTACCCTGGTTGGTACGATTAATAATAATTAAGAGGATAGACAGGAGCACCCTTAACCTTATGCTAAGCTCAAACCATGGTATGCCACTGGTATAGAATGCTGGGACTTTTCTTCTTCAGGTTCAGCAAAGCTCACAGACACAGGCACTTCACGGAGGACAAATGGAATTTTGTGAGGGATGGTAATGATGGAGCAGGCAACTCAGGAGGGGTCCAGGTTTTCAGGCCCATAAGGACAGTGATGCCAAACCCTGCTATCATCATCACCTAAAGCTTTCTGCACCTCCTGTGGGCAGCATTCTCTTCAAATGCAGGCTCAGATGTGTGATGGGCTGTGGGCCTCACTGCCCCGATTTTTAAGCTATCAGTGGAGAGACCGCCCCTTTGGCTGGCTGGCTGTCCCTCACGTGCTCATATGAAGAGCAATGATTTCATGATTCTCTCATCATGACTGCATGTGTTCTCCTTGTGCAGTGACCCACTCGAGCTTCCTGCACCAGTCCTGCCCAGGAGGGGTCACCCTCACACCCAGCCGTTAGAGACTGCAAAGCACTCTGAGGCACTTTTTTTTTTTAACTTTTTTTTTTTTTTAAGAGATTTTACTTCTTTATTTGAGAGAGAGTGAGAGAGAGCATAGGCAGGATGAAGGGCAGAGGGAGAAGCAGACTCCCCATGATCAGGAAGCCCAACGTGGGGCTTGATCCCAGGACCCGGAGATCATAACTTGAAGCCAAAGGCAGATGCTTAACCACCTGAGCCACCCAGGTATCCCACTCTGAGGTACTTCTCTAACGATATCAAACCATTCCTGAATTCATGCAGACCAAGTAAACATGTCTGTTTTATACTGTAGATTTTTTCTTTCAGCCCACAAATATTTACTGAGCACATACTACGTGCCAAGCATTGTACTAGGGTCTGGAGGTACAGCAGTGAGCAGAGAGAAACCCCTGTCCTTTTACTGTAGGGGCCCAGGAGGAGGCAGAGAAACTGGTCAAACATGAAATACGTGAATGTCAGCTGGTGATGAAGAAGATGGTGATCTCTGAATAGCAAAGGGGTACGAGGAGTGTTGGGACTGAGGCCGGGCAGAGAGGGTGTCCCTGGGAAGCTCCGATTTGAAGGAGGTGAGCGAGGAGGTCATGTGGCTCTCTGAGGGCAGGGTGTCTGAGTAGAGGGAAGATCAAGTACAAGTTCTGGAGGTGGGAGAGTGTCTACTGTGTTCTAGAACCAGCAAGGGACAGCATGGCAGGGGTAGAAAGAGTGGGGAAGAAGAAGGAAATATGGTCAGACAGTGTTGGGAACAGACTGTGGGGCCAGCTAGGGTGCTGGAAGAATGTGGGGGGCAGGGAAGCCACTGGAAGGGTCTGAACTGTGGACTGACATGACCTGACTTGTATTCTGGGAGGCTCGTGCTGCTGCTGGGCCAGGAACAGACTGCAGGGAGCCAGGATGGAAGCAGGGACACCGGGGAGGGGCTCCTGCAATAACTGAGGGCAGGTGATGTCACCCAGGGTGCGGTGCTGGCAGTGGATGTGGAAAGAGTGGTAACTGTTCTGATTTGTTGTGAAGGCGGAGACATTAGGGCTGCCGGTGGATCAGATGTGAGATGCGGGAAGAGAGGCATCAAGGATGATCCAGGTAACTTTGACCTGAGTAACTGGAAAGACTGAGAAGGCATTTGCTAAGATAGGGAAGGCTGTGGGAGAAGCAGGTTGGGAAGGGTACGACTGAGAGTTCTCTTTTAGATAACATGGAGATTTGTCAGGCATCTGGGTAGAGATGGCCTGAAGGTTGCTGACTATCAAAGTCTGGGTTTCATGGGAGAGGTCTGGGCAGGAGAGGAATATCCCATGTCATCAGTACACACTGAATATAAAGCTATAAGCCTGGGTGAGATCTCAGAGACTGAGTGCAGACAAAAGGTGAGCCTGAGCCCTGTTGATGTTGGGGAGATGAGGGGAAAAAACAGCGAGAAAGGAAGAACCAAGGGAATGTGATGTCATGGAAGCCAGGAGAATGTTTCAAGGAGGTAGGTGGGAATGATCACACACTAGGAGTCAAGCCTCCGCTTGAGACAAAATCTACAGTGGACTTAGGATCGACTAGAACTGCACATTCAGGATACAGATGGGAGTTTCAATCTATACTTCTGTCTTTTGAACTAGCCCTTCATCCTCCAAGCCTCAGTGACCCTTTGAAAATCTTCATGTATACTGTGGGTCTTCCGCTCAGAAAAAGACAATCAGATACCCCTAAGGTTGCCGGGAGCCCCCAGTGCCAGAAGAGTCTACCCCAGAAGCCATGTTCATAACCAACCCTTCCCCGTCCACAGAGAGGTCATCAACCAAACTGTCTCAGAGCAAAAATTCAGGTGTTGAGCGTCTCTGGGCTTCTCCAGGTATATTTCCAAAGGCTGGAATGAGTTGAACTTTCTGGGCCCTTAGGGTAGTATGTAGAGAATGTGAATGGGCTGGCTCTGTTCTGAAAGCAACAGCCACGACAAGCGAGAACTCACCACCATCTCCTGCACATGGAACATCTCTGCCCCTCCAGGTGAGAGCCGATTGGGGAAAGCGATGCTGACAGATGACCCAGGAAGGGTGCTTGGCCCAGTGTTATAGACCTGTGGGTGAGAGACACACACAGCATATTTTAGTAGATATACAGACCTTCATTTCATGGAATGCAGTAGGTACTCCCACAGACTGTAGGATTTAGGATCTAGAAGGTCATGACTTCAAGTGTAATAAAATATCGAATAATGGCAGACTTTAATGAAACAGAAATCCTTCCAATACACATCTGAAACCCCCAAACTTTCAAATTACCTTATTCCCTTTCATCACGTTCTTCCCTTTTTCCTGCTAAAAACTGCATTTCTTTTTACGTACCTAGGAATTACTCATAGACTATTACACTTGGTGGGAATATAGACATCATGTGGCCCAGTGGTTCTCAACCTTTAGCATGCATCAGGATGACCAGACGGGCTTGTTAAAATGTATACTGGGGGAGGGTCATGCCCAGAGTTTCTGAAGTGGATCTGGTGGGGGGGAGGGCATGAGGGAACTTAAGGACATGCATTTCTAGTAAATGTTCCCAGGAGATGTTGATGCTACTGGCCCAGGAACTGTACTTTGAGAAGCACTGATCTGGTCCAAGCCCTGCCTTTTACAGTTTGAGGTAACTGAGAAGACAAAGTGGACTGTCCCCAAGCCAAATGATGTAATTTACAGAAAGGGTTGCTCTTACCACACAATCCAGATGAGTGGGTTTCCACGTAATTTACAGCTAATCCCTTGCTAATCCTGTTTGAGGACCTCTGTGCATTTCTTTTCTGCCCCAGGGTTTGGTCCTGTAAAACTTTACCTTCTCATCCCCCCACAGTCCTCCCTGTTTTCTGTCTCCAGAGGCCCATCATCTCCTGAGAAATGAGGAAAGACGGCAGCCACAAAGAGAAAAGGGAAAGGAGATAAAGCAAAAGTTGAGCACAAAACTCAAGGAAGAAATGGGATATAAAGAAGAATTAAAAAGATGGGTAGATGTGTAGAGACAGAGAGTAGATTGGGGGTTGCCTGGGCGTGGAGTAGGGGGAATACGGCAGGCAGAAGAATGGCTTTCAAAGATATTTGTGCCCCAAATCCATGGATCCTGTGAATATGCTACGTGGCAAGGGGGAACTAAGGTAGCTAATCAGTAGCCCTTAAAATGAAGAGATTATCTTGGGTGATTTAGGTGGGTATAATATTATCACAAGGGTCCTTATACGGGGAGGAAGGAGACTGTCAGAATCAGGGATGTGGCCTATGGGAAAGATGTAGCTGGCCATTGTTGGCTCTGAAGATGAAGGGGACCCTGAGTTAAAAGTGCAGTAGCCCGGAGAAGAAGCTGGAAGGGGTAAAACAGATTCTCCCCCAGCAGCTCCAGAAAGGAACCCAGCCCTGCTGATACCCTGATTTTAGCCCAGGGAGACCCATGTTGGACTTCTGACCTCTAGAACTCCACAGTAATACATTTATATTGTTTTTAGCCACTGAGTTTATGGACATTTCTTATAGCAATAGGAGGAAACTAACATAAGGATTGACTGCTGAAGGGTATGGAGTTCCTTTTTTTGGGGTGATGGAAATATTCTAAAATTAGATTATGGTGATGGTTGCACAATTCTATAAACACACTAAAAGTAACTGAACTGTATGCTTTAAATGGGTGAGCTTCAAGGTAGGTAAATGAGATCCTAATAAAGATGCTATTGTTTAAAAAAACATGGGTAGAAGCAAAAGAGAGAAGAAGCTGGATGCTTGCTCTGTGCCCTGGGGGCTAGAGAGAAAAATCAGGCATTCAAGGGTCTCTGACGTTGGGGTCAACAAGCAGAGCCAGGAGGTGAACGGAAATCTAGCCAGGTCTTTACACACGACAGAACATATAAGGATCTAGGCTCCAGCCAGCTTTTCCCTAGAAAAGCGTGTGTTCATTTTTGCAATAGTTGGATTCCGCTTCAAAACACAAAAACATGATGGAGTGGAAGGGAACCCTGCCAACTCTTGATTTGAAAAGAACAAGAACAAAATTCACCAAAGACAACAGCCCTAAGACACAAGAAAAGGAAGGAATATCTAGCCACAACTGAAATAACTAATTGGAAGTGGAACACGACAGCACAGAACTGCAAAGAAAACTACTGACATGTCTGGGAAATCCCAATGAAAAAGGAAGTGGGGGGGAGAGAAGAGAGTGGGTTTGCTTTGCACACTTTCACGTACTATAGCCAAATGGGCGAGAGGGACTGTGCTGCCATATTCATTTATTCTTAACACATGCCTCAACATCTGATTCTCCACAAATGTTCTTGAGTGGCAACTGTATTATTTTTCATCGTTCTTTTTCAGGTGAGAAAAATGATGGACTTTTTTTTTTTTTTTTTAAAGATTTTATTTATTTATTTGTCAGAGAGAGAGAGGGAGAGAGAGCAAGCACAGGCAGACAGAATGGCAGGCAGAGGCAGAGGGAGAAGCAGGCTCCCTGATGAGCAAGGAGCCCGATGTGGGACTCGATCCCAGGACGCCGGGATCATGACCCTGAGCCGAAGGCAGCTGCTTAACCAACTGAGCCACCCAGGCGTCCCAAAATGATGGACTCTTGATGAAAAAAAAAAAGCTATCAGTGGTCAACACTGTTTCTGTTTCTGTTAAGAAAACTTTGACGGGATGTAGGAACCAGGCCCAAGACTAGTTTTTCTGCCTTTCTCCCATCGGTGCCTGCGGTGAAGTCTTTAAACCATCACATAGCTTGTTGAATAACAGCTTTTAAAAACAGAAAAATCACTGTATATGGGAAGTCCTGTGCTCTTTGTCAGGAGTGATGCTATCAGAATAAGGCCATAGAGGAAAGTTTTTATCTACTTCCTGATCCCATGCTCTCCCACTATCACCATCCACCTGGCCCATGGCCTTTCTGCATGACAGTCAAATAATGACAACTGTATCAGAAAATGAATCACCAGAAGATTCTCAAGGGAACGGTCAGCTTTGCTGACCCAGGAGGAGCTCCTTCCCATCAACGACACATGCCATCCATCTTTGGACCCAGTGGACTCTCTTAATCCTCAACCGAATGCTGTGTATTTCCTCAAGCAAACTGGTAATCAAGAGGTTTATCTAAGTGGCATGGCTGTCACTCATCCTGGCTGCATTCTCTAGCCTGTATCCTAGATCAGGTCAGATGGGAAGAAAGCTCTTTGCTTCAATACTAAACTTTAAGTTCCCCATAAAGATGCCTTCAGAGAAACACGACTTAACCATATGCCCTCGAGATCAATCTTTCTATCTTCCTTTCTTTCCTCCCTTCCTTCTCTCCCTCCTACCTTCCTCCTCCCCTCCTCTCTCCTCTCTCCCTTTCTTTTCCTTTATTTTCTGCCTTTCCCTTCCCTTCCCTTTTCTTATCACCAGAGGGTGATAAGATTTTTCCATCTCTGGTATACCTCCGACTCGCTCGTATCCTAATACCTATACCCTCTTCATTACATGGTGTGTGTCCTTTGAATCCTTCTGAATCATCTTCTGGACTGTATCTTTTGTTGTAAGACACCTCAAAAACTCCAAGAGTAGGTAAGTAATTAAAATTAAAGTGATTTAAATGAAATCACTCCATCTGGTCTTTATCTGTTTTCCTATCCATTTGCAAAAAGCAATGGGGAAAAAAGAAACTACTTCTGAGCAGCAGATTAGAACACAGAGGTCCTGCTCACAGCATCACTGCAATGTCTCAAAAGCAGGTCTAACCCTACCTTCCCCTTTTCTCTGGAAATGGAGCATAGGGTTGACGGTAGGGGCTTAACTGGTCAGGAGGCACCTCCTCTCTGAGCTGGGGACATGTGTTCCCCAATCATGGTTTCAGAGGTCTCTTGCCCGGGGGGAACACTTTAGAGAGAGGGAGACGTTGTTTGTGAGAGCCCACAAATGTTTTGCTGCCTCCTTCTCTGGACCCACACCCCATGATTATGTCTCACCCCTTCCGTCCACCTAGGAGTGGCCATAGGGAAAGGAAATAGTCATTATTGGCCAAAGTCGATGCCAGACCACGAAACCATCTTCTCCATGGGGAAGAATGGGGAAGAGGCAGAGGACAGCACTGGGAGCTGGAACGGAGAGACACTGGATGTAGGTCAAGGTGTACCATGGGTGAGCAAGGCCCATCTCCTTCACATCATCAACAGCTCCTGGCAGTGTGCTTGGCTACACCAGTGGAGCCTGGATCCAGTTCTTGTCAACTGAGGACAAGGGACTGGATGAGGCTGAGGTCCTTCTAGCTTAACAGGCAAAGATGCTCAGGTTGAACAGTGCAGGCCTGAGAATTTCTACTTCACAGCAGGGTTCAGCCAACTATGGCCAACAGGCCACCCCTGGCCTGCCACTTGTTTTTTGCATGGTCCGCAAGCTAAGAATGGTTTCATATTTTTAAATAGTTGGAGAAATATTTAAAACTAGGGTAACATTGCATGACTTGTGAGGATAATATAAAAATCCCCAATTCAGTGCCCATTACTTCAGTTTTGCTTCTGCACTGCCTCCGGCTGCTTTGGCACTCTCGTAGCATAGCTGAATAGTTGCTACAGACATTATATGGCCCACCAAGCCTGAAATATGCACGGGCCCTTTACAGAAAATGTCTGCCCATCTGGTCCAGAGAAGGAAGAGGGTTCTTTGGGATGCCCATGGTCACATGGAGTGGACCTGCTGAAAATGATGCCTGTGTGACTGCGGAGGGCCAGCCATGGCTCTGTGAGGGAGGAGCCGCTGCTTCCCATGGGGGGGCGCATATGTATTCTCACACCCCTTGGCTACTGGGAGACTGCACTTCCGAATGCCCGTCCATCTACGGGAGGAGTGGGGTCCAGGCGGAGTCAGCATGGAGAGCCCCAGGAGGAAGAGGATTCAGCAAGTGCCTGGGACTGTCCGGCCCACAAGGTGAATAGGATGGAGAACTGAAAGGGGTCCTTTGGGGCCATCAGGGTGGGAACGTTGGCCAGAGGCCTTCTTGGGGAAAGGAGGTGTTTATCATGAAGTTTTCCTTCCAAGAGCTAAGAAGGAGAGGGATCTACATAACAGACTAGCAGACAGGGAAGGAATTACTTTTGTATGCTTACAGAAAACACATATACACACACGTACACTACACTCCAGCCAACCAGGCTGGGACAAGATTCTCCTGGAAAGAGCCTGGCTCTTGAGCTGCCCTTCAGGAGAAGACCTATCCCCACAGGCCCTTTCGTTGCTGCCAGTGACAGAGACGGTCTCCCGGATTGGGTACCTGAAGGGTGATGTTGAGGGGCTGGAAATGACACTCCAGGTCATCTAGCTGAATGAAGTTAGATGCGTCCACAGACTCGCCATACACAAAGGAAGTTGGAGACATGATTCTGAAAAAGGAAAGCATTTAATCCATTATCCTAAACCTCGGTCAGGCAACTCATGGTCACTGCTGTCCTGAGAACCAAACATCTGTCTCTATTTAATCCAGAACCATGTTCCCTCCACCGTCTTCACCAAACCCTTCCCTTCTGGAATTGTTACTTCTCTGTCCTATACATGGACATAGCCAGAGCTATGTTTTCTAAATGGAAGTTTCCAGGAATGTCTTCTCATCTTAGGTCAAAACAATAAGCCACATATACAAGTATGTACTGGGATTACATTTCTAAAATGAGGAGGAAGACAATGGTAGCTTTGACTTCAGGTTTTTTTTTTTTTTTTTTTTTTTTTACTGGATGACAGAATTATACATGTGTTTTATCATTTGAAAAAGATTTTGTGGACTGAGGAAGATCATGGCAAGTTTTTAAGAAATAAATATAAATGAATTATATATTTAGCATCCTAAGACCTACACTGTGATAAATTCATTAAAAAACATTTAAGTTTGTCAGACTACTAAAACCACTAAAAATTCAGTATTAAAAGTTGGGTCTGTTCAATGACAGCATTTTCCTTCACATTTCAAACAGTGGCTGCTTAAGATGTGATTAAGAACTTAAGCTCAGTGTACAGCGATGCTGTCAACACTGTCTATACGAACAAGCCCGAGATGAGACCAAGCTTGGACTCACTGAAATTCCCAAGAATGGATTCTAGATGAAATTCCAGAAGCTGTTTCCTTGCCCAGATACAGTCACGTAAGATTTTTGGTACCAAGTCTGAATGGACAGCAATTCATCTACTTTCAACTTAAATGCATTATTTTAGAAACGTAGTGAGTTCCCAGTTGTTATCAAATGGTAAGAATGGTTCATTTAAACCAGGCTTATTTTATGTCCTGGAAAGATCAGAGGTTGACTCATGTGTTTAAGGGATAGCTTCAGTTGGGGGCTGTTAATGCCTTGACAATGAGGCCACCTAGGGCCTGACAACAGGATCAAGTGCGTTCTCTTCCCCGCCCCACCCCAGGACAGGGCTTGGTTCAGGCCACATTCTCACTGTGCCTCTGATGAGACAAGTAAATAAACCACATGGCTAAAAATAGAGCCACGAACAGAGGCAAATCTATGCTAATTTGCAAATATAATCACTGATGCCTCCGGTCTGAAGAACATGAGGGAAAACGCTCAGAGCGCAGGAATGCCCAGAGGCTTACTCTGGGGCCTAGCAGCTTGGGAGCTACTGCGGAACGGCTCCTTCTGTGGCGTATTAACGCTTCTGCTTCTAGCCAAGGCCAAGACCCAGAAGCACTTGAAGAGTGAAAAATGAGAAACATTGAACCCCCCCCAGAAAGTTCAGCTTGCATTTGGGGCAGGGGTTCAGCGGGTCCTCATTTGATCTAAACTAATTGTGCAAATCCTTTTTTTCCACTATCAAAGAGGTATGTGCTCTGTTTTCTGAAGCCAGAAACAGGAACTGAGTTCTCATTTTTCCAGGCCTGGGCTGGGGCTGAAAACCGCCCCGGCTGTGTCGGGCCCCTGCAGCCCGCAGCCCCGCCTTCCGACACCGGGGGCGCTGAGCAGCTGTGGACTTCACCAGGAACATGCAGTGTCCCGCCATGATTGTTCCTTGCCCACCGCCACTGGCTCTGCAGAAGGGGTTAACAGGAAGGTGCAAGGCCAGCGCTGGCTGCATCTCTAATCAGAATGGCAAGCCTTTCTGCAAGGCCACCAGGGCGTCGCGACACATCTGGCTGTAAGCTCTGGCCCAGCAGCAATTGGCTGAGATTTGAATCCCAGGAGTCCTGGCCCTCTGGAAGAGTGGGTGCTGGAGAAATAGCCACATAAAGGTGTATAGGGTGCTCAAAGACATTCTGGGGCTTAGCCTTGTCATCAAACCTCTCCCGTCACCCAGCAGGTATGCGGGTAGCTGGGAAAGAGGGGAAAACAAGGTGGGAGGAGGGCATGAGCCGTAGCTAAAACTTTGTCTGCATTTCAAGGCTGGGAAAAAGGGGAACGGGCAGGCCACAGACTCCTGGCTACCCGTGCATACACAAGAAAACACAGCATTCCCCCCACCCCAAGTCCCCCTGGGGTTGTTTTGGCGACCCAGGACTGGCTGCTCACCCAGTGGATGGACGAGTCCACTTCGTGCATCAGCGCAACCGTCAGCGTGAGGGTGTTGTCATGCAGGGACTCGGAACGTTCCACGTTGCCACTGCGTGGGAAGAGAGGGGATGACTGCTGGTCGGTGCTCGCTCCCCGGGAGCAGGCTTCGTTGTTCTGGGTTAGACCTTGATCCTGTCACTCTCCAAGGGCTGGCTGTGCACCTGATGTCCCTTCGGGTCTGTTTCTGGTCCCCGTGCAGAGGCACAGTGGGCCTGTCATCTCAACTGTGATCCCTCCCCAAAGATCTGAGTACAAGTGGTGTGCTGGGGAGGTGACCCCAAGAGACACCAGCAGGGAGTGGAGAAGAGACAGGGAAGGGAATGAAGGCAGAAAAGGCAGGTAATCCAGGAGGTCAGTGCTGTGGACAACTAGGTTTGGACTGGCTGGGGACATCTGGGAGACAGCGTGGAATACACACCAAGGTCTTCCCATGGGAGGTGGAGCTTTATCCATGACTCCTGAGATCTGCTGCAGGGGTGGGGTGGGGGGCAGGGAACAGGAATTTGCCGGCACCCGTGCTATGCACCCGAGTGAGTGGGCTGCGGCCCGAGAAAGCCTCGGCAGAGTGGTGCTGGGAGCCAGAAGCTGTCCGGTGGGTGCAGGGAAAGGCGAGCGCTGAATGGTTATGGCTGGGCACCGACAGCACGTGCCACTTCTAGAAGTGCTTGTTCCATGAAGAATGGACCAGCAAGGTTAGGGCACAGCAGCTGGGAACGGGTTTGCTGGACTTGAGCCGCTATTTCCCATGTAGAGGCATGACCCGCTCTCCTTGGACAGCCAGCAAAGCCTGGGAGAGGAGCCCTGGCCAGCCCCGTCATGATAAAGACCACGGGAGCTCCCCTATAGACTTCTGGCTGCAGCACATCCATCCATGACAGGCATCCCCCTTGGAGTGAGAAAGCAGGGAATGGGGACTGTTGTGGTCTCTCTGGAAAGGGCAGTGCAAGGAAGCTGCTTTGTGTCAGGCATACTGCCAGCATGATCTCACCGGGTCCTCCGAGGAACCCTAGAAGGGTGGGGGACTGCCTGCCTCTGACAGGTAGGAGCAGCTCAGAGAGATTAGGGAACTTGCCCAAGGATCCACAGCAAACCCAGGTCAGCCAGACTCCCAAAACTAGGGCTCTGATAGCAGATTTGGAAGGTTGTGGGTAGGAAGTGGGGGAGGGGAGAGGAAGAAGAGGAGTAAAGGGAGGAGAGAAGACCTAGCTTCCTTTTACTATTTGTTACGTTTCCAGATGATTGTGATTATTATTCTGTGGAAGTACACCTTGAAACAGGCAGGGCGTTGGGTGCAAGCTGCCAGGGCCAGCACTTCTAGCTGGTTCTACCACATGGCATGTATGTGGGATCCCAGCTGGAAGCCAAGTGCATCCTCCAGGGGTGGAATGTAGGGACCCCAAGACCCACTGAGGTTTGGGCACAGTTCACTGGCCCACTCCCCCTGCCACATTCCCTGACCCCTTGCAGAGTTCCTGCCTGCTCCCTGCCCTCCCCCACTGCCCCCACTGTCTTCCTCTCCCACCAGCAAGTGCTAAATGCAACAATACTTAAAGAGCTCACATCCCCACTTCTTCTTTCTCCTATTGTTCTGAAACAATGGTGCTCTGTGACTCTCACCCCTGACTCCTCATCTGTCTTCAGCAAATGGGGTGACATCCATCACTCAGAGGGCAGTGTGCAGAAGAGCAGGGTCAGGTGCCCACCTGGCCTGATTCCCTTGCCCTTCCTTTCCCAGGGGGCTAATAAAAGCCTTAGAATCACCGCCAGAGGCAGATCAGAGGTGACATGGAATGGATGGGACCGGGACCGGTAACGCCCTGGCCTGCAACCCAAACTCCCCCCAACCCCGCATCCTGCCAGTAATGGGATCCTGATGGACGAGCCACCCCTTGCCCTGCCATTTGTCCAGCCACCTGTGGCTGCTGGCAGCTCAGGCCCGACAGTCTCATCTGTCATCGGGGAACTGCTCCAGACCGACTGGAGCTGAAAAGTTGAGATACAGAGGCCAAACATCAAAAGGCTTGCAGCCACTGCAGGAGCTCGTGACTTGGGATGCGTTCCCATGGTCCTGCAAAGCCAGGCTGCTGAGAGAGCTCTGGAGGACTGGTTAGGCTCCACTTTACTCCTCCTAAATCCGCAAGTCGGCAGGAGAGCTTCAAAGGGTGGTGACGGGGAGGACAGAACGATGGATATTTAACGGCAGCTTTCAAGATAAGGGGCTTTAAGGATTCTTTCTGCAGGAGCCAGGAGTCAAGTGCTGGGACCCGCCCTCTGGGGGGTAAGGCTGTTTTCACCAACATCTGGGAAGAAATGAGCGCCTACAATATTCTGCAGCATGTTTAACATATAATACAGCTTCTTTAAGGCCAGGGATTCCAACGTTAGAAGATTCTGCTGATTATTTCAGCTGCCAATACTAGGCGTGCCCTGAGGCGACGGAGCGCTCACTCTTCGTGCACATGAGGGGATGTTCTTGATTTTAGGAAGCGATTAGCGTTTTCTTAGTGCCCAGCATTGCATCTGATAAATTGCACATGCTTCGTAGAAGTCTGCTGGGTGGAAACGTGGCCCGTATAGAGCCAGGGGCTCCAGAGGGTGTCTCAGCCTTGGGTGCTTATTAGAATCACCTGATGAGATGATTTCACAGTCCCAACGCCGAAGTCTCAGCCCAGACGGATAGATCTGAGCCTCTGAGGGATGGACCAGGGATCGGTGGTGTTTAAAGCCCCCCGCCCTGCCCCGACTCCAGTGGGCACCACTGGCATCTAAGGATGGGTGATTCTAACAGATAGTGCTCGCACTGTGATGGTGTTGGGCCCCTCTTCTCTGGCACCACTGATTAGCCCTGGGCGGGGTTGGGAGGCAGGCGGCGTTTCCGCTCTTTGACAAGGAAGTCCCTTTCATGTCATTATTTCCTGCACCGGTGTTCTTCCCAGGAATAATGCAGGTGGAGAGGAACCACTAATGGATTTGTCCAACCACCAGGAGTTTCCAGTGGGTCCAAGAAACAGCAGGAGAAATTAGGAATTTCCAGGTTGATTCGGCCATGGGCCTCCCTTCCTGAAATTCTATACGCTCTGTGGGCGAACTGTTTCATGCCTCAGTTCCCCCTTCGAAGACTTTCTGCCTCTGGAACGTAGCGCAGACTCTCTGAGGCCATGTGGGCTTTCTGCCGCCCAGCCCAATCTCCTCTGTTGGCGCATCTCCTGCTGCCCTGTCTGCTCCCCACAGTGCCCAGCGCCCATCTGGCTGTCACATACTCGGCACTGTGCCGCTGTGTCTTCAGCCTGAAAACAGACCCCTCTGTTTAGATGCCGTCTCCCCAGGGAGGCCCTTCTGGATTCTGGCAATGGGAACCAAGTCCACCTTCCCTACGCTTTGTACGTAATTTCTATGAGATCACAGTCACGTTTTTTATGTGCACGTGAATTATGGGATCAGGAAACAGGCTGAATAAGAAATAACCAAAGCCTCAACGGCTTCAAAGCTTGCAAGCCCGGCCGAATGCGACCTGTGACGAAATGCTAGCACTCCACAGCGGGCCACCCTTGCCCCGCTAGAAGGCCGTGCAGGATTTCTGGGCTTGCTGGGCTATACTTGAAGTCACGGCTGTTGTTATTTACCCCGACTTTTTACACATGCTTAGTGCATGTTCAGAAGTCCAGCCAGGGCTGAACTAAAGGCCACAAAGCCATCACCTCTGGAGTGGAAGCTGGACGCAACCACACAGGGTAAAGAAGGCCAACGCACACTGTGATGTGCTGTGCTCTTATTTTTCGGAGACAGAACATTCTCCAAACTATTTGTGATAATGCTAAAAAAAAAAAAAAAAAGGAAAGAAAGAAAAATACAGAAAACAACACTGAAGCCAAAATAGGGGATTGTGGTTGTGGACTGAGGGGCTCTGGTAATGTATGCTTCCAGCATCACAGTCATTCCCAAGGGAAAGGGAATCTTGATTCCATGAGCTTTAAATAACATCGAGACTGAGGAAGGCCTCAAATGAAAACAAAATTAAAAAGCAGTGGGAGAAGAAACCAGAGTTGCTTTGTGTCTGCCTCCCACAGATGCGGCTGCTGGCCACTGTCCTGTTGTATTTGTTGGGGACTGACCTGAGCATCCCTGACCTCTAGCGGAGAGGGGGTACCTGAGGGCAAAGCTGTTAGTGAGGGGCCAGAACGGACCGCAGAAAATGGAAGGATGCAGGGCTTGGGAAGAATCTCAGTCCAAGATTCTGGGGAATTGGTGTTTTTGTGAAAATTCAAGCATTACTCTCAGGCGGTGAGTATCAAGTATGTTCGTTCAGGTCCACATTCTGGCTGAGGTGTAAGGGAGGCCTGATCCAGAGGAAAGCACCAGAGCAGGATTTACTATGGCTTGGGGCAAAAATCTGAGGTGTCGTTATCAAGGGTGTAATGGAGTCGAGAAAGGAGGATTTCTGGAGAAGCAGCTTTGAGAGCGAGAAGTGCTGGTGGGGGGGTGCATGGAGGAGCGTGTCTGCCCTTTAAGGCACACTTCAGGGCACCTTGCTCAGCATGGGGGGACGGGGGCTGCCCAGGGAATGTAGGGGAAGGCTGCTAGGTTCCTCTCTCCTGGCACAGTGGGAGAGAAGGAGCCATACAAGAATCTGGCATTTCCAGAGACCGCCACGGCAGAGGCTACCGGGTGGGACCTGCATGCGAAAGCCAGGGTGAAGGTCGCCTTTGGTCCTGTCCCTGAGGGCACGGTCTCAGCAGCAGAAGCTGAAGGGGTGTCTGGCTGGCGAGAGGCTGAGGTTGGAGGGCAGACTGAGGGACTCACAGGTGAGAGAAACCCCAGCTGAGGGCTGGCTGTCCAAAGGCGAGAATCAGCTTGGAATACCCACATGGCCCAGGGAGTGCTCCTACCTGTTGAGGAGTGAGCCCCGTTTCTATTTAGCTTACACCTCCCACATGCCCTGTGAGCCTGGGGGGGGGGCTCGGGACTCTCCAGGGGAAGGGCGGGGGCAGCAGAGTGCCACTGGAGGAAAGCAAGACTTCCTGAGAGCGAAGCAGGCTTCCCTTCTGCAGCTTGCTCTCTCCGAGGGGAGAAAGCCTTCACCATCCCCTCCCTCTCGGGAAGACAGGGAAAAGACTAACCCCACCAAGTGGGCTTAAAGAGAATACAGAGCACAAAGAAGATTCTTTGTGATTGCCGGATGAATCTCCCACTAAGGTTCTATCTTCATTGGCTCATTTTCTATCCCCCTACCCCCAGCACACTCTCTCCCCAACAGTAGGGACTTTGCCAACGTCTGACACAGTGCCTGGCTTGTGGGAAGGGCTCAGGCGTTTGCAGACTGAAGGAACGAAGCATGCCTGCCCTGGGCTAGGTTGTCTCTCCTCCTCTGTAGGAAGCTGGGTGTCTGCCTCTATTCTAGACTGAAGCCTTCTTGAGATGGTTTGGGATGCCAGTCTCACTCTCGTCTATCCACGATCCCTCTCAGCCCTGGCCTTGTCCTTTCCCCATGGTTCCCACCTGCTGATCATGCAGGGGGGTGCGCAGAATGCTCTAAGGCATGACTCCCTGCTCCATCTGGGGGCCAGACACAGCTGAGCCGGTGCCCCTCCTATTCTGCACAGCTCATCGCACCGATGGGCTGGCCCCAGTGCAGCTCATCTGGAGAGTCTGGGAAATGGTGTTCTAATTTGTAACGTGGGATGAGGAGCTCCTTCTCAGCTCCTGAGGGCATTCTCCTCCTCAAAGGAAGGCTGGGGTCGAGAACCCTCATTTCAAGGGTGACCGTGCAGGTGGTGGGGCGGGGGGGCTTTAGCTCCATAAAGCCGAGCCTGTGGCTTCACTCTGTACCCCAGATCCTGAGGGTCTTTAGGTCTGAACCTTGTTTCAACCTCGTGACTCCACTGAGCACCCCTGCCTGGTTGACTTTCGGTGCCTGATTCCACTGCTTGCCCACCCAGGGTCTGGCCTTCTGGGTTCCTGGCCTCTATTCTAGCCATGCAGCTCCTCGTTTTGTTTTCTCATCATTTCTGGTGGACCTTGCCTGACCTTGGCCTTCAGGGTGTTTGGTTCAGATCTCCAGGCTACCTCTGGGATGGACTTAGGATTGTTGGCAAGAAATTTCCTTTGGAGGTTACGGTAACTACAGAGAAGACACGATAACGGAATGCAATGCATGATCCTTGTCTGGATTCTGGGCCCGTGACAAAGGGGTGGAAAAGTCATTGGGACAATTGGCACAATTGGAACATGGACTATAGAGGAGATAATAGTGTTGTGCCAGTGTCACATCTCCAGCATTTGTCACCTCTCCAGCATTTGCTAACTATACTGGTTACTGAAGAAAACAGTCTCATTTGTAGGAAATGCACACAGGGGTCCTTATGGGAAGGACGCATGATTTCTGCAACTTTCAGATGGTTGAGACATAAAAACTATCCGTAGAGAATGATAAGTAAATGGAGCCAAGTGCCAGCATGGGCTGCAGGAGAGTTCTGTGACTTATGCTTTGCAACAGTTCTGGTAAGTTTAAAATCCTCTCCAGATAAAAATCCAGATTACAAAAGTAGCCTTGGGTATCCAACCTACACCCTGATCAAAGTTTGTTTTTTTCTCTTCACCCACCTACCTACTCTCCTTCCAACCCGATGTCAGCCAAGTGCCTAACCCAATGGTGCTTCAAGGTAACACATGAGATTCTGGCTTGTAGAGACAGCTGACAGCCCCCAAAAGCACCATCACGCTACGAGGCCACACTGGAGACAGAGGGGCAGGAGCACACTCCTGAGGGCAGAATTGCATTGCATGGTGCCCTGCCCCGACTCTCTGCTCTGCCCATAAGACTTCCAGGATAAGCCCTCTCTGAGGAGCATGTCTTGGTGCCTCTGACAACAAGCTTTCCCCCAGTCCCCCGGCCTGCTGTGCCCCTCCCTGCATCCTGGAATGCAACCCACAGAGGAAGTTTGTGACTACCCCAACCACGTGAACTTGGATCAGAAACCTCACCTCCCCTGGGCTGTCTCTCCTTGGCTGTAAAAGTCATTGCCTCTGACCACATGATCCCCATCCCTCCCAGCTCCATCCTACCTGCTGGCTGCATCAGCAGAACGGGACAGACACCAGCTCTGAGAGCTCCGACCCCAGCCAGCGCTCTGGGGCTCTATCGCTCCACTGTTTCTTCCTCCTCAGAATCCTGAGCATCATCAAAGCATGACCAGGGAACATCCTTTCCTGTTCTCATAAATCTTTATCTTCAGAAAAAAAAAAAAAGTGAAGCTCCCCCTTACCTCTGAGCAGTAATGATGAAGCTAAGAACTTCCTCTTCCCCAGACAGGTGGCTTGTGTCAAAGATCACGCTGAATTCGTACTAGGGGAAAAGAAAGTGACATCTGGCCTCAGTGAGCATTCCCAACGGAAACACCACAGTCTCTGCAGTTTATGACCTCTGGAGCTCATTTGCATGGCAAGCTTTATTTTTTTACGTGTATCCTTCTGGCTGACAGGCCAGAGGTACAACTGTAGTAATAAAACCAAGCCTGGAGTGTGCTCTGGTGAGAGGCACACGGTCTTTTTTAGCAACTGAGGTCTTCTAGGAAGTGATATGTTCGTCTCCTAGACCAGGCCTTTTTTATTTATTCATTTATTTTATTTATTTATTTATTTATTTATTTATTTATTTATTTTTTATTAACCCAGCCTTTCTAAGTTTCATTCCCACACCATATTCCCAATGTTTGCCACACCTGCGTACCATATCACCCGTATCACTTATTGTGTACTTTCATTACCGCTCTTTTTGTTTAAAGACTACTTTATTTTTTTAGTCTTATTTTATTTTAAATTCAATTAATTAACATATAGTGTATTATTAGTTTCAGAGGTAGAGTTCAGTGATTTGTCAGTGACACAGAACACCCAGTGCTTGCTACATCACGTGCCCTCCTTGCTGCCCATTACCCCGTTACCCTACCCCGTTACCCCATCCCTGCACCCACCTCCCCTCCACCAACCCTCAGTTTGTTTCTTATAGTTAAGAGTCCCTTATGGTTTGTCTCCCTCTCTGACTTGTCTTATATTATTTTTCCTCTTTTTCTCTATGATTCTGTTTGTTTCTTAAATTCCACATGAGTGAAATCCTGTAATTGTCTTTCTCTGATCGACTTATTTCACTTAACACAATGCCCTCTACTTCCATCCACATTGCTGCAAATGGCAGCTTTTTTGATGGCTGCATAGTATTCCATTGTGTATATATACATCTTCTTTATCCATTAACCTGTTGATGGGCATCTGGGCTCTTTCCATAGTTTGGCTATTGTGGGCTTTGGTGCTATAAATACTGGGGTGCACATGCCGTGCCGCTTCAGATCACTATGCTTGTATCTTTTGGGTAAATACCCAGTAGTGCAATTGCTGGGTCATAGGGTGGCTCTATTTTCAACTTTCTGAGGCACTTCCATGCTGTTTTCCAGAGTGGCTGCACTTTAGATGGAAAATTTCTACCATGATCACAGATGGGAATCAGGATCACTTACCAGTAAGAGAAGGTTGCCACGAAAATAAATGAAAACAAAGCACCGGGGCATTCTGTGGCCTGCTGAGGGCTCTGAGCCCAAGGGCTAGTTTATTTTGGCAAGAGGGAGATTAGCAAGAGCTAGGGAGGTGTTAAAGACAGGCTGACACTAGGGGAGACTTTCTCCTGCATGGGATCAGGGAAAAAGAGTATTGAACAGGTAATAACTGTACCGCTGTTAGAGGCAATGTTCATGTTTGCAGTGTCCATGTTTGGTCTACAACCACCTCAGGCACTCCCTGTGGTGAGCATCCCATGGCTTGGGAAAGGCTGCCCTGAGCAAATGGTTTTCGCCATGTACTCACTGGGCATGTGTGGGGACGTGGGAGGGACCCCCGGTAGGGGTTACAGATCCAGGTGCGGCCACAAACTGAGTATGTGATCTTGGCCAAGACGTGCACTCTCTTTACCTTTCAATAAAAATTAGAGGATGGACAAAATGATTCTTGAGTTCCGTCAAGCTCTGAGAGTCTATAATCATTTAATGTCAAAGTATTTGGGTTCCTTAGTGACTAATGCTAGGCACTGGTCTACCTTTGCAACCCTGGGTTCAACTGTACTAAATGCTGCCTGAGAGTAATGAACATGGACCCATCAAATACAGTGGGCCGTGAACATCCCTCTAGAGACAGAAAGTTCTGTAGCAGGGGGTCTGTTCAGTTGCCAGCGTGGGTGGGGACATGGAGACAGGATGGGAACCAGAGCTGGAGGACACAAAGGAAGGGAAAGTCAAGGGTCTTGTCCCAGCATAGAGTCAGAACTGGCAGGAGATCTGAATTAAACACTCTAAAGACCCAGGTGAGGTGAGAAGCCAAAAACAGAGAAGGGGGGTCCTAGGAGAACAGAAGGCCAGAGACAGGGCAGACTGGTCATGACAGACAGGGACAGATGGCCACCAGAATAAGCTGACGGTGCAGTCATGAGGCTTAACAGGAGGGCTGCAGCCTGACTGAGCCCCAGGGGCCGAGACACAGGGGAGGGCAAGCCAGGGGGCGGATAGGCGTGGTCCCCGGCCCTGCTGGGTCACTCGTTGGGCTCTCTCCAGGGACTCACCCCTAGGCCTCCGAACTCCAGCTTTCGTGTTGCTCCAGTCTGAGCCTCTGTATGTGGGAGGAAGGTAGTGGCATTACCGAGCTGGGAAAAAATCCAACCTTCCAACGTTCCTATTTCTGTTGGTTCCATGACTATTTTGAGAGTTAATGAATTTTGACAAAATTTAATGCTCCAGAATTCAACATGGCTTTGTTTTCCCTGTACTCGTTTTTATGACTACCCTCCCTTTATGGTAAGTGATCCTGGATCCGTACTTCAAAGTGATAAAGTTTTCCTTTTAAAATAACCTTTAAGCTAAAACTAGTGTGCCCTACCTTAGGTTTGATTTGGGATGTTGGCTGGATTTTACCAATGAAATGGCAACTGTTAACGTTTTTCAGTTAAGTCAATTTTCGGTTGCTGAAAAGATTTCATTTAAACATGTATAACAGAAGTGCCATGCAACGTTTCTACAGGCAATAATGTCCAGGGTTCAGGGACATTGCAGGGTTCCTACAAGGTTTTGGAATCACAGATGTAAGAGCCATTGTCATTTGGAGCAGGCATCTTCAATGGGGGCTGAGGGGTTCGAGTGATTTGCTACGAAATCAGCAAATCTTCTTTCTCCCTAGAACATTCTCACAACTGGCTTACAAAACAGCCACAAGGTACTGGGACCAAAATGCCTTGGAGATTAAAACAAGTTGATTCTGTGACATAGGCAGGAGAGGAGGGTTAAACTTTTTTTTTTTTTTTTTTTTTTTAGGGGGAAAAAGTTAGACAAAGGAATATGAAATTTCCTTCAAATAATAGCAAGAAAAATAGCTTTCATTTCAAAGGCAGACCTGATCTTTTAGATTCTCATTTTGCTTCCAACAATCACATCTTCTATGTATCTTTGCATATCCTTATAATACTGGCACATACCAGAATGTTCCATGAATGTTTGAGTATGCTGGACCATATTATTATTTGAGCTTAGAAAATTTGGCTCCATATAAATACCAAAGTGAGTCTAACTTCTTTTACTTGAGAAAAAGAAAAAGAAGTGCAATACCATTATTTATGTTTTAAGAATTTTAAGAGGTCTCTTCAGAAAATTTTGAGTGTCCAGGGGATTCACAGTCAGAACTGTAGGTCACTAGCCCAGACTACATTTCTCCTATGTTGTCACACTCACAGTGGCATGGAATGTCCCAGAGAAAGATTTTTAGGAAGGCCAACCAGATGGTGCTTGCTGAAGTACCAAGGCCATGGTGTGTCTCTCACATTTGGGGTATGTCATGTAGATCAGAGAGGAAGAGCATGTGGGGAGGGCCCCTGTGGAGTAGAAGATCAAAACCCCAGCCCTATAAGAGCTGGGCAGTGCCATGGCAGAGGCAGGGGTGGGGATGGGGATGGGGGGGAAATAAAGGAAGCCTGGGGGGGTGGGGTACAGCTGACAGGACAGATGGCTGGTGGGAAGGGCTGGGGCCCTGCTGCGAAGTAAGAGCCTCGTCTCTTCCCCTTACCTTTGATTTTGACCTCATGAAAGGAAATCCCACGCTGCATTTGAGGAAGTCTGATTCAAGCAGCTCACAGGAAATGCCCATTTCCTCCTGAAAGAGAAAAAGCACCAATGGATGGGCTGGCAGTGTGGAGACCAATGCGTGTAAGTGGCCTCCATGAGGCAAACTGAGACTTGAGCAGATGCGGTCCTTCTTTGGGGAGGTTCCCAGGCAACATCGCTGCTGGCTCGGGTGGGAGGGAAGCTTGTGACCAGGACAAGTCCTCAGTCCTTCTCTGGCAGCCCACCCTTCCCATGGGCTCGGTGGGAAGGCAGGCATCCAGAACATTCTTAACTAATGTTTTGGCTCTGAACCCTGCTGCTCTCCTTGTGAACTGGACCAGGCTGCATGTGAGCCAGATGCCTCCAAAGTTTTGGGTTAAAGACAACCACGCCGTCTTCCTGGACACTTTCTCCTATGTCGACATTCTAATCCTGCCTTTCAAGACCTTGCTAGTTTAGGAAAGATAAACTCTAAGAAAATCACACCAAGGAAAATACAGGGATTTTTTCTGCAGCCTGGGGTGGTAAGGGCTGAGCTGGTATGCCTTACCCAGGTACAGGGGCAAGGAGAGGTCTCCTAGCGTAGCCCACCAAGGCTGGACTCTATACACAGTGGCACAAGAAACCAGGAGGGGGTCATGGGGAACTGCTGTCTTCCTACTTGAACATATGGTCTACAACCAAGGTCAAAGGAGGCCAGAAGGCTCTTTTTAACCCACAGGTTCCAAGTTATTGAAGCCAAATCAAGACTTCCAAGGGGAGACAGTATGTTGTGGATTTTGGAGGAGATGCCACAGACCTAGCACTTGCTGAGTCTAGAAGCCAGGATGCCAAAGTTCGATAAAGTGGTGTGCCTCCCCCAAGGTCATTCCTGGTGGACTCTAAAGCCTGTCTCCCTCCCCATTCCACGACTCTAATTTTCTAGAGGGAAAGAGCATCTACATTCTCTTCTTTTTCTATTCTGTTTCCAGTCTACAAACACCCTTTACCTGGCTTCATTCCTGTACCTCTTTTAAGCTGTTTCCACTAGCAGGAATACTCTTCCTCAGTCCTCCTTCCAAGGCTTACTTCATGCACCTTGGCCCCAAATCCTCATGGATGCCAAGTTCACACACATAGTATGGAAGCAGCACAGGATTCAGAATAGACCCTGAGCTTCTATGGGGTGACCGAGTCAGCATACCACCTACCATCATCAGCGAGAAGGACACAGGTTTGAAAGATGTTAGTTCCTGTCCTTGAAGAACTCACAACTTAGAAAGAAGAGACCTCCCAGCAGACAGACACATTTACATGGAAGTGGGAGGGGCTGCTCTTGGAACCTAGAGGATATGCTTCTGCAATTTCAATAAGGAAACCAGAGGATAAGTTCTCAAATGCTGTCTCAGGACCTGCATGTCCCAAACACTGGTCCTAATGATTCATTTGTGCGGGATTTATTCCCATCTCCTTCTTCCTGTTCCTCCTTGCAGAAGCAATGTCTACAACTGGCCCAAGGAGAAGCTCCTTTAAATCCTAGCTAATCAGCCTGTGGGCATCAGAGGTATCAAGCCCAAGCCTAGGTGACATTGGCTCTCAGTGTCCCCGGTATGGTTCCTGTTCACATCCATCATGGGGTTCAATTACTCTCAAGGGTGTCCCAGCATATATATAAATTACATGAGTCCTCAACCCAGTTCTAAATTTCCTTTGTGAAGTTCCATGCCTCACTGGAAATCCCTTGCAAACCAGAAGACAGGTTTTCCATTCAAGTCAAAGATCTACCTGTTTGTGAAGAAAAGATTTATTGCCTTGAAGACTTTTTTTAGGTTTTGCGTGGGTGTGAAGGAATGACTGCGACTTCAAAACTTTACTCTGGAACCTGAGAGGACCTCAGTGTACTTGGCTTTGGCTTCAGACTGCAGTTGATTATTCCAGAACTGCTGAAGTCCATTCTTTTTTTTTTTTTTTAATGATTTTATTTATTTATTTGAGAGAGAGAGAGCGAGAGTGAGAGCATGAGAGGAGAGAAATCAGTGGGAGAAGCAGACTCCCTGCTGAGCAGGGAGTCCGATGTGGGACTCGATCCCAGGACTCCAGGATCATGACCCGAGCCGAAGGCAGTTGCTTAACCAACTGAGCCACCCAGGCGCCCCCATTCTTTTGGTTAATTCCAAAAATGCTAGAAAATAATGTGTAAGCCAGGATTTATTGTTTTATTCCGAGTCTCTCTGCCACCCTACTCAGTCTACTAGAGATTGCAGAATTCTGGTTGGACCTTGGTGGGGGAAGGCAGAGAGAGCAAAAACCAGAGACCTCTCTAGGCTGGAGAGCGCTGGGTTGACGATCATGACTCACGCGCTCCTGGTGGTGCTATAGGAAAGGAGCTCATGCATCACCCTTCTGCCGCCTATCAGCACCAACATGGCCCTCCTGGGGTTATTTATTTCTATACTCCGCTCTCCTACTACAGCTGTGAGGGGAGCAAACACTATGAGTGGATGGTTCTGTGCTTGTCCTACAACCCCTTTACTACATGGGTTCAATAGCCCCCAGCTGAATGGAAGCCTCTTTGCCTGGGTGAGGGGGGTTTACAACACCCTCCCCTACAAGCATTCTGTAGCCTCGGATTGACATCCCTTTGCCTCCAGGTGAGACGCGCTCTGCTGTGCGGATTAGGTTCCAGAGCTCCTGTGGGATGAGGCTAAAGCAGCCTCTAACTGACAGGACAACTGTTGGGTTCCTTCCTCTGCCCCCTTCTGCTCCCTTCACTCCCCTTTTTTTCCAGATCATTTCTCTAATAAACTGCTTGCACAGAAATCCCCATCTCAGGTTCTGCTTCTGGGGAACCTGACCTCACACAATGCTCTTTATAGCTGAGGCTCCCAGCGCTGGGAGCCGCTGGGAAGGATGGGGCATTTGCTCCCAGCTGAGGAAAGACAATGAAAGGGGAACATGCATATGCCGATAAAATTTTTTAAATTTCTACTAAATGAGAGAAAGCTCATCTAACTGTAGTTTATGAAGTCTGGGTAATCGTGCCCATCGGGGGAGCAACTTACCCCAAGCAGTATCAACATCCTCTTTGTTCTGGTTTCACATCAGGTCCAGGGCATAACTAAAAACCAGGCTTATTATGGAGACATTTACACCCTTGGCAGGAGCCAGGCAGGCAACCTTGTAGGCACAGAGAGACCCAGTGAGGCTTCAAAATTGTGATCTATTGGGGGTTGCTTATTACTTCTGCCAGACACGTAGTGCCCACCGGGAAGTATTTGGGAGAGGTTCCTGATATCAGGCATCTCCTTGGCTCTGCCTTTTCCATGTACACTCATTGTTTACCCTGACTTTAGGTTAGAGAACACAACTTTATCATTGTTGCAAGACATGGGGATCGACTCTCAGCTGACTGGGAACACGGACCAGGGAGCAACAATTGTCCCTAATCACCAGACAGTGCAGACATCTGATTACCCAGTTCCAATATGGTACAAATCTACTACAGAGGGAAATTGAGTCCTTGCTGCAAAAGCAGCAGACTTTCATGAAATCAATGAAAGTGATGATGGAAAACTGCTCAAGCCACAGAACGCAACTGATAAATCTGGATCTGGCTGAGTTAGATCAGTTAACTGATAAACACCCCTGGATGATAACATTTTAAGATGCTTCCAAAGATAAGGATTTAAATAAAAAAAATCAAGAGAAGCCCTTGGAAAAGTATGCCATTATAAAAATGACCTCTTGTGGGTGCCTGAATGGCTTAGTTGGTTATTATCTGCTTTTGGCTCAGGTCAGGATCCCAGGGCCCTGGGATCGAGCCCGGCGTTGGGCTCCCTGCTCAGAGGGGAGCCTGGTTCTCCCTCTCCCTCTGCCTGTAGCTCTGCCTCCTTGTGTTTTCTCTCTCTCTCTCTCTGACAAATAAAGAAATAAAATCTTAAAAAAAATAATAAAGATGCTAATAAAGCAAATAAGCTTTTGCCTTGGGTCTAAGGTGTCCTTGACATTATAATTCCAATGTTACAAGAGCTGTTAAATGTAGAATAATGTAACCTTATTTCCATAATTTTTAGTTTCATTGTTCAAGTAATGTCCCAATCAAATCTTAAAAAAAATTTTTTTTTCGGGGCGCCTGGGTGGCTCAGTGGGTTAAGCCGCTGCCTTCGGCTCAGGTCATGATCTCAGAGTCCTGGGATAGAGCCCCGCATCGGGCTCTCTGCTCAGCAGGGAGCCTGCTTCCTCCTCTCTCTCTGCCTGCCTCTCTGCCTGCTTGTGATCTCTCTGTCAAATAAATAAATAAAAAATCTTTAAAAAAATTTTTTTTTCCTTTTTACTACGAAATTTTGGATCATACTCTAAGAAGATTCACAGAACTGGCCTTTTTCCCGGTCCTGCTTTTCCTTGGCTAACAAGGCACTCCAATACCATAAAATGCTATCAGGGCTTCTCCCTGGAGACTGAGTGATTCAATTTAAATGAAATTAATTTTTTTAGCCAACACACATTACTCTTGGGATCAGGAAAACATCAATGAACGTTTTCTAGAACATGTGATGAAAAGCATGCCTGATTTAGGCAAGTTCACCTCTGTATCCTCAGTGCCTGGCACTGAGCCTGGCACTTAATAGCTCCTGAGTTTGCATTTATTAAATGAATGGGCCTTGGCTGGTCAAGGATTCGAATGAAGGGACTGGGAGAAGAAGCTATTTGTTGGTCTGCTTGGCATGGGAGATGCTTGCCTTGGCAAAGTCCCCCTCTTTTCCAGACATACCTCAGCTCTCCCAGGCCCGGGAGTGTCGCCAGGGGAGCCCAGCCCCAGCCCTGTTCTTAACGTGCAGTGGTTGGCAAGAAGACTCAGATAATGAAGTTAGGGAGCCCCCTTGGCCTTTGGACTCCTTCCTCCCAATCACATAGCGTTTGCTTTCATTCTGGAGTGTGCTTCATTTGATCACCAACACAGTGCTCTTTGGGAGCACCAAATTTGCAAAGTCTGGCAAGGGCTCAGTGCCACGGAAAGTTTAAAATTTGACTTCTTGTTTTCTAGTTTCCCCATGGGTTTGTCAAACTGAAGGGGACATGCATGTCCCCATGTCTGGCAATGTCACGTTCATCTAAGACCCCCTTCCTTCATCTAGCACTAGAGGTGTGACCCTTATGAGCTGGTAAGAGAAGCCTCCATGTTAATGTGGTGAATACAGAATTCAGGTAAATTTTGGAAGCACTTTATCCCAATTCTCTAATCAACTGGGTGAGCAGGGGTCCCCAATAAGTTGGCCCAGTGAGTTAACAGAAAGAGATTTCATTCCCAGGAAAGACTTTATTGGCCCCACTTGACCATGAGTCAGCCTGAGCCTCACCAGAAAAAACAGTCCTATTCCTGGAGGGGAATCCTTTGGGACAGGGTCCATGAAATTCCTGCCCAAGAAGAAAACCACACAGGCTTACAGCATACAAAGTGCACAAATTAGTGTCCCAGCTTTAATTACTGGCTCAGGTCTGCAATAGCTATGTGTCATCAGACCAGTTAACCGTCCTTTCCTTAAGGTTCCATTTCCTTACCTGTCAAATAATGTCATAACACCTGCCTTCTAGGACTTCAGCTAGTGCTGATGGCTATAAGGATGGAATACACAGATGGTCCCTATTTGGTAATGGCTCACTACGTGCCAGGTAGCTCGTCTGGGTGGTAGCTTCCCTTTTGATGCCATTTTCCAAGGAGGAAACTAGAATACAAAGTAATTGTATCACCTGCCCAAGGGTTCTTAGCTGGCAATGGGGCTTGGGGCGGGATACCAAACAGGGAGCAAACAGGATCCCCTTTTCCCTCTCCCTGCCAAAGAATCCATGGAAATTAAGCCATGGTGGGGAAAGGTGGGGAACATTGCTCAATGAACCAAGAGTAGCCTTTAAGGAACCTGGAACATATGGGGACTTTAATACAGATGCCCAGTATAGCTGATGGCCTGGCAAGGCTGGGTCAGTGGTGACAGACCTCCTGTCAGATAGGAGCTGGCATCTGAGCAGTCCGAGGGAACCGAAATGATCACCTACACACACCGGGGACTTGGAGGAATCGAGCAAAGAAGGCCCTACAAGCAAGTTCCTTTCTTAAATTTTGTCAAAACCCCATTTGGAAGCCAAGGCCCAGAATATGCTACGTTTGTTCTTTCCATGCTGAAAAAAGGAAGCAAGCAGGAACTACAGTCAGGACAAATGTCTGAGACAGATGAACCACAGAACTGTTAGAGCGAAATTCCCCTGTGACGCGGAGTATCAGAATTTGGTAGGCGCCCTTTAAGCGGCTCTGAACCAACTACGGGCGGGCAGGGGGAAGACAACCGTCGCAGAAGGAACAGCTCTCCGAGCAAAGTGGAGCCGGGTCAGTCTTCTCCCCAACAGTCCTTGTGGCCCTTAGAAAAAAGTGCTCTGAAAGCTATAAATGGAGTAAAAAGATTACATTTTAAAAGCCAGTATGAATTAGAAATGAGCTGAATAAACTCATTCCTGTAACATGCCCTTCTTTGTGCATTACATCAACCCTGTTTAGAACTAATCTCTATATTTTCCCAAAGGGCAGACAAATAAAATCACCTCCCCCAGCGCTGGTGATTGCTCCCTTCGGGACCACAGGGATCCGAACTTGAGTGTATAAACAAACCACTAAAAAGAAATCAACCAGCTCTCACTGGAAAGCCCAAAGTGGAGAGACCTTCCCTTCTAAGTGCCTTTTAAGGCTGAAGAAGAAATTCTTTGATTTTCACCTAGGAAGTCAGTCCTCCTGTTAAATAGAGGCAATGTATTATTCTTAGATCTTTTTGAACATGGTTTCTATTCTTAGATTAATATATATATATATATATTTATTTCCCAGAGCTTGCCAATTCTTGATCAACCAGCTAGGAGTTCAATGTTGCATTCTATCTCACAAATCAAATTATTTTGATTTTCTAGCGCTCTTTTCCTTTTCCCTACAGGCTGACTGGAAAATCAACGAGGTGGAGAGCTCTCCTGAAAGGAAGGGAAAGAATTTAACATCATGGCATAAAAACAATGAGTGGTGTTTGGATGGAAAGGTTTTGTAGGAGTCAAGTGTTTGAGGGGTACTTATTAAAATCCCGGCCAGGAACCTCGATGAGAAATGTACTCACAGTGAAGACTTGTCCCTCGCCTACCAACCCACTTGCACTCCTGCCCACTCAAAACTGATTTTCAAAGGGTTTTGTTGCTAAGGGCCTTGCTATTCAGAGGGTAGTCCTCTGACCTACAGCACCAGCCTCACTTGGGAGAAAGCTAGAAATGCAGATTCTCAGGTCCCATCCCAGACCTGCTGAATTAGAGTCTGTATTTGAACAAGACGCCCAGGTCGCCTCTGTGATCGTGACCGTTTGAGAAGCACTGCTCTACAACCTGCTTGGGAAACAAGATGTCAGCCCATGGAGACTGCCTTCCTTATGCTCTCCGCCCCCCTGGGAAAAGAGGTACATGGCCAATGCTATTTGAGGACTACTGTCTGTGTCAGGACACACTTTTCTGGAGTTGGGGATCTGCCCCTTCACATGTCCCTTATCTAGGTTCCCCTGAAAGCAGACTCTGGGACAAGGAGGTGACCTCAGGGTGCTCCATGAAGAAGTGGGTAGGTGTGCCACCAATGGGTCAGAAAGTTAGGGCCGCTATCTTTCCATACCCCCCTGTCCTTGGTTGAGTTGTTCCAGAAACACCGACAGTCTTGGGCTTCCAGCCCCTCATTGCTTGACTGCAGGGCACACCTGTAGCCAAGAAAGCCCTGGGCAGAGAGACACAGGAAGACTCGCCTGCAGAGGAATTGGTGGTTTCCAAGGTGGGTGGAGGGGATATAAAATAACATGGACGGTAGTTCCCTGCCCTCTCCCCTCTCGACAAGCAGTTGTGGTGGGGAACTGTTGACCTGGGGCAAAGGCAGCAACTGATGAACTTGCCTTGGCCATGGACAAAGAGACAGGGCCTCAGAGAGGACCTTTCCCTGAGGACCATGTCTCCAGGTAACATGTAGGTGTCTCACGAAGGCCTATCTCTGGGGGCCGCCGCCCCCTCATTTCTTCCCTCGGGTTGGTACATCAGCTTAGCTACCTTTGGACACATTCAGGACTCTCTTTAAAGAATAGGCATCTTCTTTTATTTTTTTTTTTTAAAGATTTTATTTATTTATTTGACAGACAGAGATCACAAGTGGGCAGAGAGGCAGGCAGAGAGAGAGAAGGAAGCAGGCTCCCTGCTGAGCAGAGAGCTTGACACAGGGCTCGATCCCAGGACCCTGGGACCATGACCTGAGCCAAAGGCAGAGGCTTAACCCATTGAGCCACCCAGGCGCCCCTAGGCATCTTCTTTTAGAAGATTCCTCCCTCCCTCCTTTTTCTTTCCTTGCTGCCACAACACTCCAGGTCTAACCTCCTCCTGTCCAGGTGGGCACAAAACGCCCCCTTAGCGGATGCCCTGCTCTCCGCAGGTCCCTAGTCCATTCTACAAGCTACTCCAGGTGAATCTTAACACACTCCTTGGTTCGCTTTTACTTAAAGCCCTTCAGAGGTCATTACCAACCAACACCACTCACTGATTTCTAACTGTAGTGTGCACTGGAGCCAGATGGGGCCAGAGACCCCATGCACAACTGTGTGCGCTGTTTCCTGCACAAGAGACTTGGCTGAGGGGGACAGGGGCTGAACTCCAGCCCAGGCTGCTCTCCCCAAGTCCTGCTCCCAGCCGAGAGGCTGGGGACCACGAGAGGGGGCACTTCTCTCTGATTCTTATGATGGCGCCAGAAAGACGAATTCTGTGTGCAACGCTTTCTACAAAAGACCCAGATGGAAGCCCTGCCCTAGACCCCTGAATCACGGCACACAGCTGGGCAAGCATTTGCTGAAAGCTCCTTCAGTGGTTCCAACATGCACTCAAGTTAAGGGCCCTCAAAGGTTAGACTGCGTCACGATCCTTGTTATAGATGCCAACTGCAGGCCCTGCCCTCCAGAGTGGGATTCTTAGGAGCAAAAGCAGGGTCAGAAGATCTGGATTTTGAATCATCTGGAGCAAGTGTTCCATGTCAGCTTCTGAAACACTGACCCCAAGGGCGAGGAGAGCCACTGCCGTTTTGGAGGTGAAGCGATTGAGAGCTAGCCTGAAGGAAAAAAAAAGTGCCTTCCCTGGGTTCCAACTCCCGTGAGGACAGGACACCCATCATTATGCCCTCCCCTGTTCTGGATGGGAGCCTCACAGACTGGTGCCCTGCCCCCATGCCCTCAGGACCGTGACAGAGAGAACTGGAGAGATGGTGGCCGGCTCCCCCGCGAGCCTACCTCCTGCTGCTCCTGAGGAAGCCCATCCATTCATTCAACAAGTGTTTTTTATTTTGCCTCAAATGGAAAACAGCTCCTATAGAGTAATTCTTACGTATGAGATACGCATGTTTTCTGTTATGTCTTTACATTCACTCTCTCATTTAATCATTCCCCCTCGGGCAGCCTCAACGTCCCTCACTGCTTTTACAAGCAGTCCCTGTTGTCTCCCAGGCGGTGGTCCCAGCCTGTGGGGAGGGGAAGGACCCAGCGGTTAGAGGAAAGACCCCTGTAGACTGGGGTGTGATGACTGCCTGGGTGGGGTGTGCTCAGCGGGCTGACATGGAGCTCTGTGTATAAGAGAAGCTGAGAACACCCAGGTCAAAAGCTATTACGAGGGGCACCTGGGTGGCTCAGCGGCTGCCTTCAGCTCAGGTCGTGATTCCAGATCCTGGGATCAAGCCCCGCATCAGGCTCCCTGCTCAGCAGAGAGCCTTGCCTTTCCCTCTCCCTGTGTCTGCTGCTCTGCCTACTAGTGCTATCTGTCAAATAAATAAAGAAAATCTTAAAAACAAAAAAGATATTATGAAATGACAACAAAAAATACTATTTGTAACCTGGGAAGTTCTAGCTGAGGACCCCCTTATTCAGAACTGCATTTAGCAGACTAAAAGGCAGAGAACTGATCCCTGCAGGACCTGTGCTCTTCTATTAATTTACCTGTTGGGTAAACCTCATGCTGTGGAGGTCTGGAGCAAACTTTCCTGCTCCATGCCAGGCACAGAGGGACTGACTCGGCGGCTGGTCCAACAGAGCGACATACACCAGCTGCGGGCTCCAGCTGTAGAAGTGTCCACGGAAGGACAAAGAGGGGAGCTCAGGCTGTATGTCAGGACCCTCAGACCGCACACGTACCAAGGAAAAGCCTGATGCGGAGAACCTGGAGGCTCAATACTACTCAGAACAAGAGCAAGTCCTCTTTACAGCACTGAACTGAGAAGGACCCACGACTCTTAAACACTAAGCTATGTGTCCTTTTTGTAGTTTCAAGGGAGGTGCACTGCATTTCCTTGGATTGTAGTTGGTTTTCTCTCTACTTTGTTTTAACGTTTTCAGTTCATTGGCCACTTATGCAAACGGACTCACGCTACACAAAGAAGAAGGGCTATTTTGTTTTTTTCATGGCTAGATTTTAAATTCAGTCCTGTTAGAGTTTGTGAAAGATCTTCTGATTTTTCCTAGTTCTTGGGGGGTATAAAAAAAAAAAAGGCTGAGCTGCAGGGTGCAGGTGAATGGACTGGCTTCCCTATGACTTCCCATCCCCTGGCGTTGCAGAGGGAATGGACGGATCAGAACTCTGTGTGTCTCTGTCTGTCATTTGCTGGGTGTCTCCCTCATGGGTGGTTTTGCTCATTCTTCTGTCTCCTTCTGACAACGTTTTCATTTGTCTTGCTTTCCACACTGGTTTTTAGTGCCGCTTCCGATGGCTGGGCTGACCATCCCCCACCCTGCTCACAGCAGAGCACGGAAGGAGGACATGCTCCCTCCACACCCCTGTGCCTCTTTTCCCATGTGGCCATGCACACTGATTTCCAGCTGCCAGTACCTCTTTGTGAACATGGAGAGATAGCGATGCTTGGGAATTCACACCCGCCTGGAGGAACTCTTACCCAAGAGCCCTTGTCCCTGATTGGGGAGCTCTGAGATGTGAGCTATACTTTGTGTCAAAGTTACTCACCTAATTGTCCTTGCCCCCTGAGAAATGTGATGTACCTTTGCTTTGCCTCCTTTTCCACTTCCTAGTAAATTACTTTTACATGATGCCTTATCTCTGGATTTCATTCTAGGGAACTCTGAGACCATCACAGACACACCCCGCTTCCCTCCTCTGTCTGTGCCCCAGCTAGGGGGATGCCAAGCTGACACTAGTGGGAGCACTTCAGGCTTTGAGCAAATGGCCTCCCAGGTCTTAGAAAACCTCTCATTCTCTCTAATGCATGATGCAGATCAGGGCTGCTTTACTGGGAAGTCCAGTTCTAAGCAAACCAGTCTCTTTTAAAACAAAGAATTCCACCCAGCAAACACGAAGGGTGCAAGCTAAGAAAGGGCAGACTTACACGACTCACATATTGATCTGAATCCACTTAAGTGCCTCATAAACATGAACTCATTTAATTACTGTTCCTAAGCATTTTCTCTCTGTCCCGTTTGGGAAGGAGGCCTCCTGCCCCATCTGCACCAGCCTCCAGGCAGGGACACTGAACAGCAGGTTAAAGCCACTCTCCTCTTTATAGAACTTTCCAGGGGAAGGACCCGCGACCCTGGAAACTTATCAACTTGTGATTGCACAATGGTTTTTTTTTTTCAAACTGATGGGTTCACGTCATGTTCAACCACTTATCCAGTGGCAAGTACCTCTGTAAAAACATCGTCATACCTACCCCACAGCCTTGCTGCAAAGGTTTAGCAAGTCCCTGTGGTGGCTGCCATCATGGGGGTAGGGGCTGCTCCTTGGCTCTCTCGAGGGACTTTCCAAGTATTTCCTCTACACTGCCGCCTACATTGGCTGACAAATCCTAGGCTGTTCAAGGCCACTCCCAGAAATAAGACCCTCCATCTGGCTGGGCTGCCCGAAATATGAGACAGAATTAACGTGTACTGAACTCTGGTCACATGGCAGATTCTGTGCTAAGTACTTCGTGGCGATGGACAGATTCATGCTTCCCAATAGCCCCCCGAGGTAGGAGATCCTGTGCTTTGCAAGTGAAGATCCAGAGGCCCAGGGAGGGTGAGGGAATGCGTCCAAAGTCACACGGCAGGTGCCTGGAGCGCTAGAACTCCAGTGTGGCAGCCTAACCCCAAGGCCTGTACCGCCTCATAGACACCAGTCTGCAGAGGGCCCTTCAGGGCACAGGGCATGTGGGTCTTCCTCCCTTTGCTCTGTGATAACCTGCCTAGGGCACAGAGGTTCTCAAACTCTGTCACCATCAGATGCACACTGCTGTCACTCACCCCAGTACTTCTGATTCAGCAGGTCTGGGAACGACCTGTGAGTGTGCTTTCCTCACCAGCTCCCGGGCAATGTGCACACTGGGTCAGGAGACCATGCTTGCAGGAACACCAGTGTGGATTCTCAGAAACACTGGCCACGGCCAGGACAACCCAGTGGAGGACAGCCTCGGGAGAGGGAGTAGGCCTTGGTCGGTGGAGCAAGTGGATGCCTGAGGTGGCCCCTTCCAGGGATGTTCTGAAGTCTGTGGGGCCCCTGTGGGGTTGCTGGTATAAGGGAATCCTTCACAGGCCTTCCACTGTCCCTGGGATGCCCCAAGTCACCTTCCTCCACATTGACTCTGACTCCACCCCCAAAAATAGAAGATTAAGGCAATGGTGCTATGGTGAGGAAATGCTGAAGAGAACAAAAGGGGAGGAAAGAATAAACATTTACTGAGTGTTTTCTCATTTCGGGCCCTTGAAGCTCCATCTTATTTAAGCCTGATACTGTGAGGTGGGTCTCATCATCCCTACTTTCCAGGTGAGGAAAATGAGGCTCTGGGAGGTTGCACAACCTGCCACAATGCGTGTGGTTATTCGGCGGCTAAAGCAGGATTCACACGATGCCTACAGTTCCTCTACCCCGAGCTGTGTCCTTGCGACTGACTGGATGGTAGCCATCCTGTCTCAGACATAACCAGCACTGAGCAGGATGCAGAGAGGGGCCTGTGACCCCATGGGCTGTTTCTACTGGGGAAGGAAACATTTTACACGCAGCATTTCAGGCCACGAAACAGACTCCGGCCTATGTGGTGTTTCCCAACCAGAAACACAAGGGTCAGACGGTGTCTTCTCGGCCTGGAGAATCCACGGCCTGCCCTTAGAGCAGAGAGAAGCAGCAGTGTGACTGCAAGTAGAGTGGCCCAGGCCTTCAGAAAAGGCCAGGAGACACCTTGCTGGCAGCCAGTGGGCCCGTTCGTGAGTCTCAAGCAGCAGCCTCCTCGTGAAGAGAGCTCGGCAGGCTTTTCACAAAGAGCACCGAGAGTTTTCTTTGGCAGCAGATTCAGGTTTCCTGCCTGTTCCAATGACCTCACAAGGGAAGCACCCCTGGGCCCCTCCCCAGTGCCAACAATCTGGGTTTCACAGCTCAGGCTTTCTGCTTATTTGGGGAGAGAGCTTGTTTCTTGTCTTCTGGAGGCCCCCCTCCCTCTTCCCATCTGTGGCTCAGTCAACTGCCCTCCTCTGTGTTTGGAGACGAAAGGCAGTCCCTTCAAATGGAACCTTCTAGACAGATGAGGGGATGTGGGGGAGGGAGGCCCCTCTGTTGTGAGCACCAACTCTGCATCTCTCAGCAGATGAATTTTTAACTCTTGAGAAGTGACATGTAAGACAAGAATTCTGTGTTGAAATCTTACAACTAGCACTAGAAAGTAAAAAGAAAAATCACATGGGCCTTGATACGACAAAAGCTCCCAGCTCTTCCAAGGGTTTCTGAAAGGGGTTTTCCTGACTGGGAATTCTGGTTCCTCCCCTCAGCAGGTATCCTCTAATGCCACAATCCACCAATGGCATTTTAACCCAGTGCCTTCTAGAACCATTGGTCATGTCCTAGAGTTTTAGTGGCCACTTAAGATGGCCACAGAGCACTTTGAAGTAGAAGGCTGAGGTAGAGAGAGAACATCTTCCTTCATCGACATGAGCAGAAGAAGTAGCAACACTTAACTACTGCTAGCTGTGAGACTATGGCCAAGTTCCTTGCCTGTGCTGAGCCCGATTTCTGCACTGGTAAATGAGGATAACAATGTTGTCCTCTAGCTCTGTGAGGACCCGTCACAGTTCCCTCTGGGGAGCCATCTCTTCCCTGCATTCAGCCCAGGAGCTGTGGGTGGCACTCCACCCCCCACTCCCCTAAGTGGTGGGGCATGTGACCCAGGCTTAAGGCAAATAGACCAAGGAGACTCGGTGAAACTTTTGCTAGGACTTTTATGACACGAGACTGCTTAATCACCACAGCTTGGCAGCCATTTTGCCACCCCCGAGGGGACACACTAAGGAATGAGCCAAAATGAGAAAGAGAAGCTGACAGATGGAGAGACACTGTGACAACTTTCTGAGGCCCAACAACAAGCTGTGGCTAAAGCCAACCTTAGTTTTTTTTTCAGTTTTTTTTGGTTTGCAAAACAAATTGTTTTCTTGCCCAAGCCATTCTGGGTTGAGTTTTCCATTGATTGGCATGAAAAAGGTTAAAATAGGTAAAAACACGTATCTCCCAGTGTTCTGGAAAGCAAATTAAATAAAAGCCCTTGAAGGGGCCTAGCAGAGGGTGGGTTGGAGAACAGCCTCCAGGGTAGGCCTGGGTGCCATAGTTCTGGGGCCCACTTCCCCTAAAAGGGGAGGACACTCAGCCATGATGGCTCCACACACCAAATGGGGGTTGGGGTGCTCATCAGAGCGGTTTAGGGGGACATGAGTTAAATTCCACACTGAGATGGAGTCCTCTGGCTGTCTGGTCCCACAGACAAATGACCTACATCTGAAGAAGCCTCAGAGCTGACCTAATTTCCTCAGACCTACTTTTAAAAGTGACTCTGGTTCATTCATGCCTGGCAGGCATGCCCAGATTTACTGGATCTTGAATCTGTCCCTGTCCATCATCATTCGGAAAGGCTTCTGCTGGACTCCGGTGAGCCAAGAGAGTCTTTGTTTTTAATGAATGCTGGGTACTGTTGCAGGTACCTTATAGACAGTACCTACATTATTAAGTCTGGAACATGCATCCTGAACAGGATCAGTGGTTTTCAAATATGTCCATAAATTATTTGACCCTCCTCCCTTCAAAGGGTGGGGCCTCAGTCCCCTGTCCCTAAATGTGGGTCAGACTTGTGGACTCCCTTCCAAGTTACAGAATGTAGCAGAAGTGATTCTGTGTGACATCTGAGAGATGGTCATGAGCGGGTGAGCTGCCCGGTTCCCTGTAAGGAAATTCAGCCACCATTTTGTAGGGACACTCAGACAACCTGCCGGCGGGCTCTTGTGTGGAAGACCTGAGGCCTCCCGCCAACAGCTACCACCAATCTGCCAGCCATGTCAGAAGCTACCTTAGAAGTGGATCCTCCAGCCCCAGTCAAGTCTTAGGTAACTGTACCCCAGCCAACATCTGGACTGTGCTTTCATGAGAGGTCCTGAGCCAGAAGCAACCTGAATTCCTGACCCACTGTGAAGGATAGTAACTGTTTGCTGTTTGAAGCTCCTAGGTTTTGAAGTAATTTGCTGCAGGGCTACTGTGCAGAGACCCAGAGTCAGAGAGTGGTGGTGGGGGCACACTAAGGCCCACCTCATCTGGCTCCAAGGCCAGAGATTTTCCCCTTGTGTCCGCTCCAGGAAGCCTGCAGAGTCACCAAGCCTTCCTTGTATTTTGGCCATTAATAGAATAGACCATGCATCCCATTTACCTGGGACAGTCCCAGTTTATGCCTGTTTTCCTGGGGCTAATTACTAATAATGCTCCCAGTAAATCCTCAAAGTGTCCCAGTTTGACAGACTATATTGTCACCCCGAACTAAAGAATCCAGCTTTCATGTTCAGGCTTCAGAGTCCCTCTTGGAAGACACTCTGAGGCCAGAATGACTCTGTTTGGTGTCCAAGTGAAGCTCTTTCACTCCCCTCCCACCAGAACCACACTTGGGAGCTCATCCTTAAACCCTATCTTTCATCATTCCGTATTTTGGACTGGACATGTGGTGGGGTGTGGGGACCCCGTGTTTACTTCCTGTAAGTTCTGTGATGTCAAGGGTCAGGTCCTGTCCTTCACTGTGAAGCAGGATGGCAATGGACAAGTCTGTCATCAGGCAGATGGGGGTTCCAGTCCCAGCGTGGGCACTTGCTAGCTTTGTAATTTGGAGCAAACCACCATCTTCCAGAGCTCAGTCTTCTGCTCCATGACATGGATATGATCATCCCATCTCTGCAGGGTTAGTGGGGGTTCTCCCTGAGATGACAGCTGTGACTGTGCCCAACAGCATCCCATCACACACTGGGTGTGTCCCTCTCCTTTGCAGGGCTCTGCTGAGTCTTTGTGAAACTCAAGCCAGAGCTATCCATACAACCCTCTCCTCGGTTTTCTCTATGACAAGGAAGAGTCGGATGGGATCCCTTCCCTGCCTGGTGTCCATTTCACCTAGAGAGTATTTTTAGAAACACTGGATTCTCCAGCTCCACTCTGAACTTTCCAAAGCCTCCCAAAGGTGTGCTCCTCTCTCTCCCTGTAGGATTCTCGAGTTAAGGGTGAAGAGTGAAGACCATGACACCCCTCTTCACCCCTCCTTATGTCCTGCCTCCCTGCGGCTGGGCCCCGCATAGGGAGGACTTCTTTTCTTCACTTTGAGTCCAGGCAGAACACACTACACACTCTGACCAGCGGAATGCAGCAGAAGTGAAGCTCTCCCTGTCTCTGGAGCCTCCACTGGCTCTCCTGGAGCCCCTGTGAGTGAGCCTGGGCCGGTCTGCTGGAGGACAGGACCACAGAGCAGTTGTTCCCACTGCCCTGGACATCGGGGGGCCCCAGGAGACTCCCGGCTCACCACAGATACTACAGGAGGTCAGGAGCCCGGCCTGGAGCAGATGGACCATGGCCAGGGTCGTGAGTGACATTAGATGGTTGCTGTATTGAGCCACTACATCTGGGAGTGGTCTTTTACAGTGACGGGTACAGAGATGCTGTGAAGAATAGATGAGGGTCCCTGGGAGTTGCCACTGTCTACCCAGCTAACAGGAAGCACTCAGGAAGGGGTGGCCATGAGGATGGAGTCACCCACCCACCCAGCCCCTTGCCGGCCCGTGCTCCCAGCCAAGGGAAGCCCTGGCCTGTCCCCTCTCCTCTTGCTCAGAAGTGACAGCCAGTTCTTCTTTTTTGGTTTGCCCCCACGGAGAGGCGGAAAGGATGTCCACAGATGAAAACAGAGAAGGAACATAAGAAAACAACCGCAGAACTACTAGTAGCACATCTTCTACTAGGGCTCTGGGAGGCGAGGTCCCCACTGAGCCTGTTGACTGGAGCAAAGGGAAACGGGGTCCCAGAGATGCTGGATGTGCACAAGAAACCCAGACATCACCTCCTTTCACTGTACTTGTGTCCCTGCAGGCTGAGGAATGAGCCTCTGAACATGGAGGAAAACACCAACTCAGGACAGGTGACAAAAAACGGCCATCAATTTTATTTGCTGTTCCCAGACCTTCAAAGTACTGGATGGTAACGCAAATAGAAAGAAACAGGACAAGACCACAAATATAGAAAAAATGAAGGAGGGGTTTCATAAAGCAAAGACGTGGTTTTCCTCACCTGCTGAACGGGCAGACACTCCCTAAGTTTCCACTTAAACAGAAGATAACTCACGGGTACAATGGTTCCTTAACTAGATAATTTACTGTAAATTGTTGAAGCACATTTATTTGCCTTTTTATTTGAATTGCTTTGACCCCTGTCAAGATGTTTAAAAAATTTTCAGTATTAATCTTTTTGTAAACAGAAGGAGCCTGTAGTTAAAGCAATCAATTCCTTATTTACCTTTCCTGAAGTCTGGATTTCATTTGTTTAGCTCAAAATAAAGTTTCTTGCACAGTATGGTTTAAATGTCCAAACTTTTCAGACATTTTCCCACTTACATGGGTTCTGAATTTATATCCCGTGTCAAGCACAGTAATCAGGAAGAGCCAAGGTCTCCATACAGACCCCACCCATCTCCTTCCCAAACACAAAGTCCTACCTGTTCATCTCTACTTAGAATTCAGACTATTTTCCACATTGGCTCATGGAACATCTCCAGAAACCGAGGAGGAGAGCTGACCAATGTGTTTGCTCAAAAGGAAGAAGGCAATGAGGGGCTGAGCTCAGGTTCTGGAAGCCTGGGTTGGGATTGGGGTTAGAAACAAGTTTAGTGCACACCTCAGACCCATGTGTCCTTTGCTCTCGGCCGAGCTCTAGTCTCAGCTCTGGCCCAGCAGATGGTTCCATGGGCACTCACGCTCACCGGCTCCCTTGCTGAGGCAGGACACTCTACTCCTTTAGAGGCAGCCCTCAACTGACCGGGAGTGGGAGCGAGGAAATGAATGCCCAGTCTTGTGTCCTCTAGCAGAGGCTTCGGAGTGACTTTCTTTAGACCTCTCAAAGCTGCAAGCACCACCAGCAGTGACCTAAAAACACACACACATGTGGGTTTTTCTTCCCTCCTTCCTGCTCCCTGGGAATCCCGCTCCAACAGACTACCTGCACCTACCACCTCATTTCAGGCTTGGTGAATGGGCAGACACCATTTGCCTGGGGTTAGTAGGTCATAGAGAAAGGAATGGTCTGAAAAACATCATTTCGGTTAAAGGTCGAATCAAAGAGCCCAGTAGTCCAACCGAGGCCACAGGGAAGATTTCCAGAGGGAGCTCACGGGGAAGAGTCCTCCCGACAGCTTAAAGGGCTCACAGGCAAAATACGCAGGGACTGGTGGCCTTCCAGGAGCAAGCCAGTACACATGCAGCGGGGAGAGAGCAAGGATGTAAGAAATTCACCTGCCCGGGTTCCTGTTCTGTGAAACCAAACTTCCTCTGACCTCCCTTCCATCCTTCATTTCCATTTTACCCCCAACGTCAAACCCACCTCATGGAAACCGCTGGACCATCAGTCAACCTTTTCATTTTCTGCTCCTTCCATCCAGAAAGTCCCCAGGAGGCCTGGCCCTGCTAGAACACATTCCTTCCTTCCCAAAGAGCAAACCGTGTTCTCGAAAGCTGGGTTGATTGTGGCTTTAAAGGAAAAGCCCAGATGCCCAGTGTGCATACTCTTTCCCCTCGTTGCCCAATTAAATCGTGAGCCACAAGCAAAATAAAATGGTTGCATTGCCGTGTACTTCCAGCCAAGAAAAAGAGACCTTCTTTCCCAAAGCCAAAACTAATATCGCACACTGGAGCTGGCCAGAAGCCGACGCGGAGCGCAGGTAGGGCATTTCGGGGAACACACCTCGTAACCCTGAGCCTGGAAACCGGAGCAGGGAGCCTCAGCATTCTCTTGCACCGAGCTCCATTCTCCAAGCAGCTGAAGAAAGAAGGAGCTATTCTAAACCTGCCTTTGGATTTCCGAAACAAGAATAAAAAAATCAATATGCATGTGGCTTTGCGACATTCCTGGGGGCTTGTCCACCTGTGAAATGTAATGTTTCAAGTCCTTCACAGCCTGGGCTTCCCTCCTCCCAGGACAAGGTTCAGATTAAGAGCTCGGACTGATGACCATCAGCGCCAACCCGATGTGTAAATGGTTCTTTCATGATGACAACTCTGGTCTCCGTTAAAAAGCTGCTATTTTCACTGAGGACAGCTTTTTAGGGCTAATATTCTAAAGGAAGGAAAAATAATAACAGTAGGCCCTTTTTTCCTCTCTCAGACATGAGTGTTAGACTCAAGCTTCGTAATAAATAAGTGCATTAACATTTTATGGTATTTTATAAACCTATTCGGAGGCTCCAACAATAAGGAAAAGCAGAAGCTGAAACGCACACAGAACCGCCCTCCGTGTGGCCTGGGTGGGGACATCTGGCGTGGGTCTGCACATGGCCCGTGCCATCGGGCCCCACCGGCCTCTCCCCTCCTTTTGGTCTCTCCCCATCTCACTTGCTCACGCATCTTCACCACACTGACCTTTCCCGCAAGGGCTTTGTTTTCTCCAGTCGTGGCATCTCTGCTCTTCCTGGAAACCTCCCCCGGCACCTCAAGACAATCTGCCACCACCCCCACGTGCAATCCACTCACCATGGTCTTGACCCACTGCACGCTGAACTGGTTCCCCAATGGACTGTACACAGACTGAGGGCATGGTTTATGTCTGTTTTGCTCATGCATCTCCTACCCCCGATTTGTGTTAAACACATGACTTATATTCACTGAGTGAATGGATGCCACTGTGGTCCCAGTTATGACTCAGCGAGCTGCCCCACTTGCCCATTTGTGAGCTCTGTTCTTGCAGGAGAATTAATCCCTACAAACCTTTAGGATATGGGTTAATCATTACCACCGAAGCCTCATTCTAAAGGAAGAAAACGGGGGCTCTATGGTACTTACTGAGCCTCGTGCTGAGAAAATCAGCCTTTGGCTTATTCAGAGTGAAACAAAACAAAACTAGAGGCTTTTACCTCATGAAAATCACAGCTGTCTCCACAACCCAGCATCGCCCCATTGTACGCGGTACATCAGGAAATTAGAGCGTGTCACAGTATTCCGCTTGTTACAGGATATAATCAATCATTCAGTAACGCCCTGGTTTGTCAGGCCAAGAGCACAAAGCCACCAGCATTTCCTTACACAGCCGTCAAATGCTCAACAGGTAAATGTCAAAACAGGGAGGACGGTGCTGTTTCCACCTTTCCAATCCCACTTCAGGGCAAAGCTTTCATGTGTGATCTTCCTTTCATGTTGAGTTCACTTGGGGACAAATGAATTTCAGGGAGGAAAACCCAAGGGTGAGGCTCCTGCCCGTCTTCCAGGATCCAGCGTGGAGACACGCAGGCATCACAGCAAAGCTAACTCCAGGAGGGACTGGTTGGGAGCTGGGCCCGTGTGCCAAGAGCCTTGGGGACAGAAGAGAGCCTTGTTCAGACCACGTGCAGCTGTCTCGGCAAATTCATCAATGCTTCCTTGCCCGTTACCTCTGGCACAAAAAACCGCTGATGATGTCAGGAGAAAGACCTCATTCACGAAGCACCTGGCCTTCCCAAGGGGAACGGCCCCAGAGCCAGGGGAGCAGCCAGGACACTGTGCTGGACATATAAGCCTCTTTATGCAAAGGAGATGCACTTGAGCTCCCTGGAGTGGCCAGTCTGTGCCTGAATTCCCACTTGGCCCCTCGCTGGCGGCAGCTCTTCCTTAACCTTGCTGAGCCTCTGTTTTCTCACCAGGAAAACTCAGCTCGTAACTGGACATGCCTCTCCAGGTGGGTGTGAGGCTTAAATACATTAATGCAAGTGAAGTCCTGAGCACAGGTGTGCTGGATCATGCTGCCATAAGGCGTGGTTCCCGAGGCCCGCCGTGGCGGCCGTGACCGTGCCATGTGCATTCCCAGAGTACCAAGAAGGAATGTAAACTTCCTGCTTATTTTTGGGAACATGGCAAAAGCCCGACACCAATCTGACAGAGACCACACAAGAACGAAAACTGCAGAAAATTCTTGTTTATGAATACCGAAACAATACTAAATCAAGTATTAGCCAACTGAGTCCAGTGACATAGTCATGACCAAGTAGAGGCTGGAGCTTTTAAAAATACACTTGATCTTATTAAAAGGTCAAGAAAGAGAAGCAGCATGAATCGTTTCAGAGGCCAATAGTTTAAGCAGAGTAATTACCAAAAAAGTTGTAATTTCAGGGACCCAAGTTGATCAAAAACTTCAGATTTCACTGAATTGGATGGGGCCTGACTCAGAACAAGTAATCACTCAGAGCAAATACTTATACAAAGTAGATTTATATTAGGTTGTGTTACAAAGATAAGATACTCCAAACAGGGTCATTTGAGGGAAAAGTTTGTGGTCACAGAGAAACAAAACAGAACATAGCTGACTGGTCAGATCAGTAGTTTGGGAAGTTTCTGCTGTGATGAACAAAGCTTATTTATAGAAAAGGGGGCCTGTCTGCTGTAGGTCTGGGTACTCAGAAGCAGACCCCAAGATCAGGATTCTTGATCAAAAGATGCATTAAAAAATGTGCTCTCAGGGTACCGGTAAAAAAGTACGGGAAGCAGGAAAAGGGGTTTGGGGGGTGGGGGGAAATCAGGCAAGGATGTGAGCTCAGGCCAAGTCCCTCAGAGGGTGCAGGGGAGCTCTGGAGTGAGTCACCTCATAGCTGTCCTGATCTGGGGGTGCTGGGTGTTTGTAACATCTGTACCACAATGGCCAAGGGCGGTCCAGGTCGGGGCACTCATAGCTCTTCATGGTGGCAGGTAAAGGTAGTCCTTAATATGAGAGTCACCATGCCTGGGTGTCAAAAGAAAACCAAGGTGGGGGATGTGTGTGGGTGGAGGGACAAAGATGGCAGGAAGGGACCGGAGGGCACCAGGTGGAACATCCACACTGTTGGCTACGTTGGGCAACTAGATAATGGACCAGAGTAGCATCCTTGTGTCCCTGGACCCGAATCTCCCACCAGCAATGCCAGTCCCTACTTCAGGCTTGAGCAGGTGGCCCTAACTCTTGGGAATGTCTGTACGAGTACGGCTCCAGGAAGGAATCAGAACCAAAGTCAAAATTAGAAATAAGACTAGAGATAATAAATTGAGATTTCTGATGGTAGCAATTATGCAGTTGGTTTTCAGTGTTAGCCCCCGACTGGTGAATCAGCAGTTTGTTTCTTTTTAAGGTATTGAAAGTATTTAAGAGAGTCTGAGATTTATGAAAAAGTTCAAGTGATTTAGCTTGCGTTCAAAGCTAAATGAGAACATCTATTGGGCTGAACCAGCTGACATTGCCAATATTTGGCTATCTTTGAGCTACAACAGTATCAGTTTCATAAGGTTTAACCTAAGCCCCTGAAATCCATGTTTTTGACTTACAAAGTTATGTAGGGACTGTGTGAGTCTGTATAAAATATTAGTTGTTTGAAAATAAGTGGCTTGGGTATTAGATATCATACTAATGGAAATGACCATTCCTTTTCATGCATAAAAGCTCCTCATGTTTGCCAGGATCTTACAAATAGACTGAAAGTATATTTGACAGGATGTCAGTGCTCATCCATGTTAATGCACTTCCTTAACATGATTAATAAAACATAGAGCTCAGGTCTATACCCGCCATCGTGACCCATTACGGTTGAGGATGAGAAGGATGCTCACTGTGCCCACTGCTGTTCAACCTGCCTTGAAGCAAGAGTCAGGGGACTCCTCTGGGAGAGGAAGTGAGGTATAATATTAAAAAGGTGGAGTAAAATAATAATTTGTGTAGGTTATGATTCTACCTAAAATGGGCTGAGATGAATGAAACTTAAAAACCAAGGTACTAAATTAAAAACAAACAAACAAACAAACAAAAAAAAACAAGGTACTATAGTTCAAAGAAATCACCAGTTAAACTTCTACCAAACCTGAAAGCTTTTTTTCCCCAAGCCAGTTTAAAAATACCATGGACTTTCTAAAAAATATAATAGATTTTCCAAAATATATAATATTTACAATAGTAAATATCCAGGAATAACAAGAAGAGGCAGGACCCTCAGTGGGGAAATGATGATATTCTGAGGGACAGAAAGGAACGGCAAATGGACAGAGTAGATTCTTGGATGAGAAACCTGAAAACTGAAAAATGTGTATGTTCTTCCAAAATTAAAGTACATATTTAAAGTAATTCCAATCACACGGCAATGGAATTTTTCTGAACTTAAAGGAATGATTTGAAAAAATAAGCATGAGACATTAGGCAGAGAAAATTGAAGAAGTTGCGTGCTAGGGGAGACATTGGTTCTTCCAGATGTTAAGCTGTCATATGAAACTTCAGCCATTAAAGTTGCACTGGTGTGTCCCTGAGGTAGAAAGATCAGGGGACAGAACATGGAAATCCAGAAATGGATCCAGATGTAAATGGGAATTCAGAATACGAAGAAGATGGTGACTTCAGGTCAGGGGCAGTGTGGGTAGGTAAAGGGTGTTTAACAAATCTCCCGGAGACATCAGACTATTTGGAAAAAATAAAGTTGGTTCTGTACATTTTTCTCCTCACACCAAGGTAAATTCCACCAAAGACAGACTGAAAATTTAAATGTGAGGGGAAAAAAAAAAAAAAGAAACTAGGAAGTATGGATACATATTGGGTAGATATCTGGAGACGGGGAAGAATTTCTAAGCTGAAACCAAAGTTAGAAACTATGCATAAAGAAAAAGATGAATGAACTATGTAAGAGTTAAAGATGTCTGTTGGCCTAATTGTCACAAATAAAGTTAAAAAACAAAGGACAAATTGGGGACAAATGTTATTGGCAAAGGATTGGTATTTCTGGTACGATATGCATAAAACACTCCACATGTCCTCTTGTATAATACATATTCAAATGCATAAATAAGTACATAAAAATACAAGAAAAAATTTGAGACATATGCCAACAATTCCTAGCGGTCATTGCTGTGCTGTGGGATCCTAGCAGATCTTTCTGCTGAGCAGAACTGACACTCCTCCCAGGCTTGGGCCACAAAAGGAATCCCCTTGCCTCACACCAGGCTCTGCGGGGCCCTTCCCAGAGAAGGAGCTGACACTTGCCTCAGCTCTGAGTCCTGGGCCTCTCCAGATACTGCCGAGGTACTCAGTGGATGTCTATGGAATTCTCACGCTTCAGTTCAGAGGAGGGCTGGGCTACATTCAGAAAGGCTGGGTTTTCATTATGGAGACGCTTGGCCAAGGACGCACCCTGTAGTGATGTATTTCCCAACTGTGACTCTGAGGAACATCCTTAGGAGGAGTGCCGGCCACTCGTCTCCTGCAGCCGACCTCCTAGCAAGGTTTCCTGCAGCAGCTCCCACCCTCCCCGATACAGCCCCACATCTCCTGCCAGGGCCACCCTCTGCTCAGCCCCAGACACCAGCAGCCCCAGTTTCCTTCATTCCCCTCTGGCAAAGCTCCCGGGAGCTGCGTCTGCCTGTCGAAGTGAGCCAAGTGCAAAGGGAGCGGAGCTCTCCAAAGGCTGGGGGCTCCCCGAGGTCCTTCCTCTCACTTTCTTGGGGGAAAATGAAAACCTAGGTAGAGACGGCTCAGTGCAGAGCTCTCACCACCTTGCCACGTGCAGGGATCCCCAAGGGGCAGTCCCTGTCACACAACCCCCTGGGTGGAGGCAAACCTTCACTAGGGAGAGGCATGAGCATAGAGAACCAAACACAGCCTTGGCCTGGGCTCAAATCCCAGCGGTAATGTTTCTTGGAACTTCCTGATCCTTTTGGAGCCTCAGTTTCCTCTTTTTAAAATGGGTTCCTGAGAGGCGACAGTAGAACACCCTCCCTCCCATCCCAAGTAGCTCTGTGCTCCCATGGCTTGAGTCCTGTTGGCGCTCATGCATAATGGCAGTCTTCACTAAAATTAGGCCCCTCGAGCACCAAGTAAGTAACTCACTCTTCCACCTGCCAAAAACCCACTGTGGGTCCTGAGCCACACCTCTGGTGGGCCATGTCCACGTGAGGTCATTACCTGCCCCACAGACTCTGGGAGCTCCCTGAAAGCAGAGGGGCCTGCCTCATGTCTGTCAGCCTGAGGCCAATGCTTCCAGATGCCCTGGGGGAGTTTGAGGCCTATGTTGGCTCCAGACTCCTTAAATCCCACAACCTGTGACTGCTGTTCCATCTCCTTCCCTCCCTCTGCGTGAGTACCAGGAAGAAGCAAGTGAAAATGAAAGAAATGTGGCCAGTGAGTGAGGAGTCGGAGGTCAGCCATGGCTGTGAGAGTTCTTGTTGGGATGGGGGCAGTCACAGCAGACCCTGTTGGTCCCTATCCCTGGCTCTGGCTCTCCAGCTGGGACACCTGCAATTTTTCACTGGAGGGCCCTCTCTAGCGACAGAGACGCTGTGGCCTCTACACAGGGCAGGCCAGAAGTGTTCGGGATAGTAATGTCTTTGGGAGCAGCCTTCAAGCAGTGACTGTGGGGAGTGTGGAGAAAGCCCCAGACCCTCACCCAGGGGGCAGCTAGCTCTGAGCTGTCTGATCTCCAGGCCCAGAGCTCCCCAGTGGGAGGGGACTCCATCATCCACAGCATACCTAGCTTGATGACTGATGCTTCATCTTCATCGGCTGCTTTCTTTTCTCTCTCTCATGCCACACACCACCCCCAACACTCTGCCTTTACCTCTGCAACAAATACCTTGCATTTGAATTCTCGTCTCCAGGTTTGCTTCCGGGGAAATCTAATGAAAACATGTGTGCTACTCTTTGTTCTTTGAAAGAACCCAGAGCATGGATGATTTTTCAGCCCGCAGGACCATCACTTGCATTCTCAGGCCTACCAAGGACCTGCAGACCTAGGGCAGAAATGCATGGACAGAGAGGACTCCTCCAGCAGGAAAAAGCTGCTGGCCTCCAATGAGGGAGCGCAGGGGAATCTGCACGGCCTGTCACCCCACAAGGCACAGACACCATATGGGGTCCCTCAGCACCAAGGGTGACCTTCGGCTCCAAAGGACTGAACTCCCTCATCATCAGGTCAGCCCTGATCCTACACAGTGAGACTCTCTCACCAGGTGGGGGTAGCATTGCTCCAGTTCTTGGAGTCTTTGTGGTTTGCCTTTCTAGGGAGATAAGAAATTAGCATACCTTTCCAAACCACCATGTTGTTTAAAAAGAGCACTTATCACTTAAAAAGTCCTAGGGCAGTATAAAACTTAATGATAACTGACATAGTAACCATAAAGTACACAGAAGGATAGAAATACCCTTCATCTCTCTCTATGCCCATTTGCCATCCATTCATTTGTTCACGGAACAATGCTGACATCTGACTGTCCCCCAGGCACTACTATAGGTATTAGGGATGAACTGATGAATTAAGTCATTGTATACTATGTGGAACTTATAGTCCAGTGGGAGGGCTAAAACAATCAGCAAAACAAATAGTACATCAGATGGTACTAAGTTTTATGGAAAAAATCAGGGTATGGGGATATGATGGGGGTGTTTGGAGCAGTAGGGTATTTCTAATCAGGTGACATTTAAGCCAAGATAGGAAGGAACTGAGGGATGGGGCCATGTGGATATCTGACAGAAGAGCCTGTGCAAAGGCCTTGAGGCAGGAATAAGTTTGATGTGTTGCAAGGAATAGCAAGGAGGTCACGGTGGCAAGGGGAAGAGTCATAGGAAATGTGTTCAGAGAGGAAGCAACTACCTGGTTCAGAATCTTATAAAGTCTTATAGGTATTGCAAAGAATGAAGTTTACAGTGAGCTGGGAAGGCATTGGAGGGTTCAGGCGAAGGAGTGTAAAGGGACAAGGGTGGAAGCAGGCAGACGAATTATGAAGGAAACTACTGCAGTCAATAATCAGGCAAAATAAGTTGGGGACTTGGGCCATGATGGAAGCAGTGGTGATGGTGCAACGTGGTTTGATTACGGAGATATTCTGTAGGTCTAACCGATGGGCCATTTGTGTAACAGATGCAGAGGTGATAGAAAGGGGCAGGGGCATGTGGAAGGGAGTTACTAGTTCCTGCAAATGGAAGGTCTGGAGGGATTAGGGTCCCATTTCAGACATCTTCCTATACTGCTAGAAATGTTCTCATTCTTGATGTGGGTGTAGACATATGTAAAAATTATAGAGCTGTATCCTTAGGAGATGTGCATTTTGCACTATGTAAACTGTATCTCAATTAAAACATGCTGTTGAAGACTAAAAACAAAAAAGGACAAAAAAAAGAGAGGTGATTAACTGTGCTACTAGCTGTGATGGGTCCAGAAGGAAGACGGGATTTACAAGCCAAGCAGCTGCAGTCTTGTATATTATCTGGTAACCACACAGCTGATTTCAAGCACAGCCCACTCTTTGGCCCAGGGGACATTTTTCCTTTTCTTTCTCTCTATCTTAGTCCATGGCAACTATGCTCATGGTTGTGTGTGACTTTCTCATGCCAGGAAGGGCTGGCCCTGACTGCTCTAAGCTGTCTTGAGACTTTCTTTTGGATCCCTCAAGATCTCTCCTTGATTTGGGGCTTCTCTGTTTCCTCTAGCAGAAGTACCAGTTAGCTTCTTTTCCCTTAGGGAAGAGCCCACCTCCTTGCTTCCTGCATGGGCAGCCCCTAGATGGCTGCCATTTTAACAGTTAATGCTAGAGAGAATCAGCATTACCTCCAACCACAGAGGCAGAGACTGATTTCCCTGGTTAGCCAACCACATTGTTGGCAAAGCATCTGAGAGATTTCCTGGCAGATAAGACAAAGAGATCTGGGCCAGAAGGTGACGTTAGCACCGGCTCACCACTTTCTAGTGTGACCTCAGTCTTGTTAACCTTTATGAGTCTTGAGCATTAAATGATCATGTTCCTTTTATCTTGTGAGTTTCTCTTCCTTCATCTATACATTGGGAATAAGAGCACGCATCACACAGGACTGTGGTGAGGATTCAATGAAATAAAGCACCGAGTACAGTGCCTGAAGGGTGCTCCAGAAACATCTCCTTCTTCCCTCCCCATCCATTCTGCAAATGGCTCCATGTCTGCCCACAGGACATCACACCCGGAGCCCACCAGGCCCACTGCTCCAAGTGCATTTAAAGGTTCTTATCAATGTCTTGGTAAGTTACCAAGTTAGATGACCCAAAGTCAGGAGCTATGACCAACCTCAAATTTTGCTATGCATACAAATACCCAGGGATCTTGTTAAATGCAGACCCTGATTTAGCAGGTCTGGGGTGGTCATGTCTAAGAGTCTGAATTTCTTTTTCTTTTTCTTTTTTTCCTTAAGATTTTATTTATTTGAGAGAGAGAGAGAGAGAGAGAGAGCACCAGCAGGGGGAGGGGGAGAGGGAGAAGCAGACTCCCCACTGGGCAGGGAGCCCAGCAAGAGCTCAATCCCAGGACCCTGGGATCATGACCTGAGCTGAAGGCAATTGCTTACCCAACTGAGCCCCGAGAGTCTGCATTTCTAACAAGCTAATTGATTCTAGATGATACCATGTTGTTGGTCTGGGACTGTATTTTGAGTAGCACGACTATAAATGACATAACTAAACTTCCAAATAGCACCAAAGGCTAGAAGAAAAATAGAGTAAATGCATCACAAGTGGATATAATTGTGCTGTGGCTGCCACATTAACAGAAATACCATGTTTGGAACTGGGGCAGCACTAATTCTATGCTGGGCTCATTGGATAGCAATTCAGGCCTGGGCTCCACATTTTAAGAAGGAAGATGCCAAACTAGACACAGCACAAAAATAGAAACAGAACAGTGAAGAAGGTTCAAGAACACCAAGCACTCAAAAGGACAGGGGTGCTGGATGCTGGCCTTTCTGGTGCAGGCTGGCCTGGACAGAGAGCTGCGGTGGCACCTTTGTGAGAGGCCCCAATCCAAATCTGTTGACATTATCAGGGAAATGGCTTCATCTTGTGCAAATAAGAAATGCATATGTCAATGAAGATATAGGCAAGGCAGACAGGTAAAGGTCACCTTATACGTTATCAGGGTCTGACATCTACTGGAGTAGATTTCACTGGTCACTGCCTGATAAGACCAAACTGGGTCATGTCACCTGCTGGTTCCCTCCAGATGCTCTGCGACACCTGAGCATGGCCAAGCCAGATCTTCCCAGCAGGTATTCTTGATGATGATTTTAAAATATCCTAAATGCCCTTGGGGCACCTGGGGCTCAGTGCGTTAAAGCCTCTGCCTTCGGCTCAGGTCATGATTCCAGCGTCCTGGGAACGAGCCCCGCATAGGACTCTCTGCTCAGCAGGGAGCCTGCTTCCCCCTCTCTCTATGCCTGCCTCTCTGCCTACTTGTGATCTCTCTCTGTCAAATAAATAAATAAAATCTTTAATTTAAAAAAAAAAGGACCTAAATGTGAAACCTGAAACCATCAAAATCCTAGAAGAGAGAACAGGTCATAATTTCTTTGACGTTGGACAAAGCAACATTTTTCTAGATATGTCTCCTGAGACAAGGGGAACAAAACCAAAAATAAACTGTTGGGACTACTTCAAAATAAAAAGCTTTGCACAGCAAAGTTAACAATCAACAAAACTTAAAGACAACCTATAGAATGGGAGAAGATATTTGCAAATGAATGTGATAGAGGGTTACTATCTAAAATATATAAAGATGGGACGCCTGGGTGGCTCAGTTGGTTGGACGACTGCCTTCGGCTCAGGTCATGATCCTGGAGTCCCAGGATCTAGTCCCGCATCGGGCTCCCAGCTCCACGGGGAGTCTGCTTCTCTCTCTGACCTTCTCCTAGCTCATGCTCTCTCTCACTGTCTCTCTCTCAAATAAATAAATAAAATCTTTAAAAAATAAATAAATAAAATAAAATATATAAAGAGCTTTTACAACTCAACACCAAAAACACACAAATAATCCATTTAAAAAAATGGACATGAGCAGACATTGCTCCAAAGACATCCAGATGGCCAACAGACACATGAAAAGATGTCCAACATCACACATCATCAGGGAAATGCAAATCAAAACTATAATGAGAGATCACCTCACACCCATCAGGATGTCTAAAATCAAAACCACAAAAAACATCAAGTGTTGGCAAGGACGTGGAGAAAAAGGAATCCTCTTGCACTGTTGGTGGGAATGCAAACTGGGGCAGCCACTGTGGGAAAACAGTATGGAGGCTCCTCAGAAAGTTAAAAATAGAACTTCCCTATGGTCCAGTAACTCCACTACTGCGTATTTACCCAAAGAACAGAAAAAACATTAATTCAAAAAGATATATGCTCCCCTATTTTTATAGCAGCATTATTTATAATAAATAAATTATGGAAGCAGCCCAAGTGCTCATTGACAGATGAACAGATAAAGAAGACGTGATATACATATATAATAAAATATCTGTCAGCCATAAAAGGAAAAATGATATTTTTCCATTTGCAACCACATGGATGGGTCTAGAGAGTATAACGCTAAGCAAAATAAGTGAGTCAGAGAAAGACAAATACCAAATGATTTCACTCATATATGGAATTTAAGAAACAAAGCCAACGAATTAAAAAAAAAAAAAAAAAGGTGGGGGGAGGTGGACAGACCAAACAACAGACTCTTAACTATAGAGAAGAAACTGATGGTGATCGGAGGGGAGGTGGGGGTCGGGGGGTGGAGTAGGTGAGGAGCACTGAATATAGAACTGTTGAATCACTCACTGTATCGTACACCTAAAACGAATACAACACTGTATGCTAACTATACTGGATTTGAAATAAAAAATAAAAATAAATAAAAGAGTCAGGGCTGTTATCTTTCCTCTTCTTACTGCTTGGAACATAGCTGCTGAGCTAGAAGTGGGGAACCAAGAAACAACAGGTGTGAAGAAAGGCTGAGTGCAAAGACTAAAGAACTAGGTTTCCTTTTTTTTTTTTTTTTTTTTTTTTTAGATTTAATTGATTTATTTGAGAGAGTGTGAGTGAGAGAGCAGAAGCAGAAGGAGCAGCAGAGGCAGAGGGAAAAGCAGACTCTCTGCTGAGCAGGGAGCCTGATGTGGGACTCAATCCCAGGACCCCAGGATCATGACCTGAGCCGAAGGCAGCTGCTTACCCAACTGAGGCACCCAGGTGCCCCAAGAACTAGGATTCCTGATGGCGTTACACAATTGCCTACCAGTCCTGGCCTGTCCATTTCTAGATTTACTATTTTTATAAAAGAAAAATCAAAATCCCATTAGGATCAACTGTTACAAGCTGGCCTTCCTGTTACCTGCGGCCTGACACATTCCTAACTATTTTTTTTTTAATTTTTTTTAAAAGATTTTATTTATTTATTTGACAGAGAGAAATCACAAGTAGGCAGAGAGGCAGGCAGAGAGAGAGGAGGAAGCAGGCTCCCTGCTGAGCAGAAAGCCCGATGTGGGGCTCGAACCCAGGACCTGGGATCATGACCTGAGCCGAAGGCAGCGGCTTAACCCACTGAGCCACCCAGGCGCCCCCCTAACTATTTTTTAAAACCAGTTGTTTAACACTGGCTTCAGGAAGAGGACAGGCTGGCCAGTTACACTCAGGTGCCTGTTTAAGAAAAAGGCCAGTGGCTGTCATGAAGCAGCGAGACTTCCGGTGGGTCTGTCCTCCAAGGGATGGAATGGCAGTTCTGGAAGCTGGATCGTCACAGGATGTGGCTATGCATTCACAGTCTCCACTAAATTCCAAAGGCATCTTCATTTGCTGGCTCCCCAATTCCGATGCGGGCTGAAATACCCTGCGTGCCACTAATCCTGTCACCTGAGAATGTCACACACACGCCTCAGAGCTGCATCTTTGTCAACATGCTTATGACACAGCCTTTGGAACACCACGAACGCCAGTAGACAGCAACTATCACCACCTACTATCCCCTACTACTATCACCACCACGTTTAGGGTTCCACCAGGTCCCCTGGGACCCATCCAGGTGCCCACCTCTGGCCCCAGCATGTGTCTTCTTCCATGAGCCAGCACCCGTGGGTCTTCTTCAGAGGTCTGGCCTCAGCTGGGGAGGCCACAATGTCCATAACTCACCCTCAGAGGGCAGAAAGCACTGGGCGTTTTATTCCTTGGTAGATGGCCCTTAACCAATGACTGATGCTATGGGGGAACAAAAGCCCGACTTCCTGACCTTGTGATGGACCTTGCTAAGTTGTGACTCACCCTTCCGGGTTCCCCTGCAGGAGGAGGCCAAGGCCACCCTCCAAAGCACTGGGCCTGAGATCACGCCGTGTCCTGTTCTGCTTCCCCGCTCCCTCCACATCAGCTTCAGGGAAACCTAGCCTGAGACCCCCACATTCTCCTTGATCTTTTTCACTTTCTTTTGTTTGCCTTGGCTTAGTAGTCCATTTTCATGGCTTTCCTTTTAAGAGGTGTTGTGCTGCTTTATGAAAAAGACTTAAAATCCAAGACTCCCCTTTCCCCTTAAAAGAGGAAATTATTAAATTGCTGTTTTGCAGTTCATTAGAAAAAAAAAAAATCCAGAGGTTTAACACATGTTTTCTAACCCCCCACCCCGGCCAAATAGATTTACCCAAGTCCTGCAGCTCTGGGAAACATCCTTCTTAATTGATCCTTGTTGTAGCTACAGCTCTGTTGACATTTCTAAAGCAAAACGTAGCCTTCCTTCCAAACCCAGTGAATACACAAGTGAAGCTTTTCATATATGTGAAAACTGAGCCCCATCGTGGAACACTGAGGCCACGTTGTGATTGGAAGTGGACATCCGAGTCTCTCTACCACCTCCGCACTGCCCACCACTGCAGGAAGGGCCCAGCCTGGCTCTCGGGCCCGGCTTCACTAGGGGTTGGAATCTGACTACAAGGCCAGACAGTGGTCACAGCGCTGCCACAGGTAATCCAGGTGAGGGTCTGGCCTTGGGGTACCTGCACTTACCACCCATTATTATCTGCTCCAGAAGGAAGGTCAGCAAAGGCAGAAACAGCTCAGAAACTGGAAATTGCTCTTTGACACACGGCACGGGGAAGACCAACAAGGGAAGAGAGAGCGAGCGAGCTTGCCTCTGTGTCAGAACCTCAGATGGGGTTGGAGCCAGGTGTGGTTTTTCTGCCTGGCATTATGCAGGAAGTTCAAGGTAAAGTCACCAGGGGGCTTGGGGCACTGGATTAAAAACAGAAAAGGGGCGGAAAAGACTTATTATTTTCTGAGTATCAATATCCACCCTGAGGGCTCCCTTACAAGGGCAAGAGGCAAGTTCATTCATCATCTTAATGGCCCAGCCAAGATGACTATAAACATCTAAGGGTTGGTTTGACTCCAGGCTACTATTAACTTGACGGGAGACACCAGAGAAAGCAGAACACAATGAAAATCAGTTCCTGCCAGGAATGAGTGCAGTGGCAGAGGAAGGCTGGCGGTTTGAGGCGCATGCATTCCTGTTTGCAAACCCTTCCTGACGCGATGGGGGCCTTCCCAGCTCCATAGAACACATCTTGTTTTGTTCCTATGTACAGATGCAGTTTCTGTGTGGAAACTTCTGTCTGAGAACAGGCCCGGGCACTCCCACAGATACAAAGGTATATAAACACATAAGTGTCTAATCTTTCCCACTCTATCCAGGTTAGAAACTGGATCATTTTTATCCTCTGGCACCATCTTGAGTGGCTTGCCTTGAAAGTGAGAAGAGAGAAACCCTTGAGAGAAAGGGACTGCTTTTCTATGGTAAAGGTAGATATAAACTGGAAGGGTCCCTTTACAAGAAAAACAAGCTTGTAAGCCCTCTTTGCCTTTTGTCCTAAAGAATAAGCCATAGAACACCACAAAAGCTGAGCTGGTGCTTTTCTGCCCCCAAACCAACTTGGAAGCCAAGTTTCCTCTGGAACTCACAGCACTCCTCAGAAAGAGCAAAACTAAGTTTTCCCTCAGGCAACTTCTAGTCGACATCATCAGGCTTCCCACACCGGGTCCTGTCACAGGAGGAGACAGAAGGACATGGGACCCAGCCCTCCACCTTCGTCTCTCGGGGAGGTTAGACCGTGACACAACGTGTCAGCCGGATTCACTGACTTACAACCAACCAGGGTTGAGCGCGAACTACATTTCTTAGGAACCTGAAAGTGCAGGAAGCTCTAACATGTATTCTAAGTGGTAGGTTTCTGTTTTCCCTGCTGGATCCATGGCCCTCCCCTTGTTCCCTCACCACTCTCTTTCCTTCTGGCAATCCCAAGACTGAATCTCACCTCTTGGCTTCCCCGGCCTATTTGGTCTTTCTTGGCTCTTCCTCTAGCTTGTCACCAGCTTTGATCCTTTATTCTATTTCCTCAGTCCATATCCTCAGTGAAGAACACAGATGGCCTATCACTGTCTACCTGATAACAATCCTGGATCTCGGCACTGGGTTTCATGGGGCCTATAGACCTCTGGGCCCGTCCTCTCCCTGCCCGACTGCAAGACTCAGGGCCAAGCCCTGCATTGTTTGTGGAGTTCATTACCTTCCTCCTTCTCTAAACTCTGATACTATTCATCACACATATCACATATTTGAACCATTATGTATCTTAGTTTTTAAAAAGTCAACATCCCCAAACCCAAAATTCGAATACTTCAGGAAACAGTAAGTAAATGAAAAAAAAAAAAAAAAAAACCAACAGGCATTATTATAAGCAAACAAACAGGAGCCACCAAAGCTAGCTCATTTAACTGATATATATTTACCAAGTTTTTTTTTTTTTTTAAATTCTAGTTAACATACAGTTATATTAGTTTCTGGAGTAGAATTTAATGATTCATGACTTACGCAGAACACCCAGTACTCATTTTATTTACCAAGTTTTTCATTATTTTTCATGTAATTTTATTTTTTTAAATAAAGGCTATTAATTAAATATAAAAATATGTTCAGTTTATTTTTTTAAGATTTATTTATTTGTGAGAGAGAGCATGAGAGAGGAAGAGAGAGAGCACAAGCAGGGAGCATGGCAGGCAGAGCAAGAGGGAGAAGCAGACTCCCCACTGAGCAAGGAGCCCGATACGGGACTCGATCCCAGGACCCTGGGATCATGACCTAAGCCAAAGGCAGACACTTAACCGACTGAGCCACCCAGATGCCCAAAATATGTTCAGTTTAACACGAGCTCTATTTTTTTGACATTAGGACGGCACACGGCTGTATGCACACTCACGCAGTCCCTTTGTTAAAATCTCAAGTCTTGATTTTTAGTTTAAAAAGGAAGAGTCAGCACCGTCTGACTTTCGTGCTTTGTCTTGTATTCTTGCTTTTCTTCCTCCCCCCCCCACCCTGGAATGTAATCTTGGTCCGAAGTAGGTGACAATATATACCTTCTGAGTACATGAACAAATTATAAGGCTCATGCTTGTGTGTAGGAGAGTTGCCATGGCAGGCATGTATCACGTACAAGTTGTTGGCCTAGGGCCCCACTTAACTCAGCCCATCTCATTTTAGAGAGAAAGTGAGGCACAGAGAGACAGCCCCTGGCTCAAGGTCATATGCCCGGCAAGAAACAGAGCTGAGTTTCTGCGTCTGCACCTGAAGGTTGTGAGAAGGTCGCTTTCCCCCTATTCCACCTTGGCTACTTGCTATGTTACTTCTAGGAACTTCTGCAACATTAAGCTGCTTCTTGCAATGGCTGCAAAGTACAAATATTCCAGCCTGGGAAAAGTTTTCAAAGCCTCATTCATTGGCTTTCAAAATGCTGTGAATACTATGTGTCCACTGACGCCCTCCTCCCGCAAACACACACTTGCACTTGAACCCCCACACTCCAATCCCTTTGCTAGCTTCTCTACCACCCACAGGTGTCCGTGAGATGCCGCTGAGCCTGCAGACACGCTCAGTTTGGCCACAAATACAGATCCGTGTGACCCACAGGCAGGCGGGAGAAGGAGCCTCCAGCATCTGGAAGACAGCGAAGCTGCAGGTCACAAACCAATGGCCTCCAGGCTGGACGCAGTCAGCCGGACATGTGTGTTTGGCCCATACAATGTGTGGAGAACACTTTAATTAGCTGCTAAAGTCATGTGATTTCACATAAACATGTAGATTTCTGGCTTTTATTGAAAAATAAAAGTCTGACAGCACCGGGCCCCACTCCCACCTGGTGACCCCTGACCACCGCAGGGAGCTGGCTGCTCTCTCTGGAATGAGACTTCCTTTCTCCTCAGTCTTCACCGCTTCCTGCTGTCCCACACTGGACTCCCCCAACCCGCTTACAATACTTGCCTTGCCCCCTTCCTGTAAGACCGTGAAGTGCACACCAGTATTGCTCAAGCTAGAACCTTGGCTAAGTTCCATTAGGCTAACTTACAACTTCTGGAAGCCTAGAAAGTAAGGTGCTTAGGTTGCAAATGCTTCCAGCCCTGGGGGCATCTCCAGCAGGTGCTGGTGAGCCTCACAGGTGCGTTGCCCTTTCTGGGTGCTCCACCCCACGTCCTCTTGCCAGCGGCTATATCTATGTGTCCGAGTGCATTTTTTCCAGAAGGAGGTCAGTTGCTCTGGACAAGCACATCACAGGACGGAAGTCCTGGGGAAGGCCCCCCCCCACCCAGAAAGCTTCAACCACTGACTCCTCAGGAGGTTGTATCAATCCCCCAGCTCCCTCGGCCCTGTGGTTTGCTTTGCACTCTTTCTCAGGGTTGTCCAATTAAACTCCGGTGTCCAGTGTGGCATCTGGTTTAACAGTTGCACCCTCTTTATCAGCGGCCTTCACAGCTCTATCCCTGCTCTGCCTCCCTCCCAGCAGTCTTGCACCTCCCAAATGAATTGCCCTCAATTCCTTGCTTCAAGCTCAGCGTCCGGGAGATCCAAACCAATGCTGTAGAGAAGAGACCTGCCCTCGTTCTTTCTTGCCCAGCATGTCCTCCTCTGTGGCTGCACAGCAAGCTCCTGTGTCCCCTTTGTACCCAATGGTCACCTGGGAGCTCTCCTGCACTAGCCTAAATCTTACAACTGTCCATGTCCGTGTCTGTCTGCATGCAGGCTGTAATGGTTACTGCCATGAAGACGAACTCTAGAATCCAGCCCCTTCTTTGAGCTTATCTGTCTCGGTCACATGAGGCATTCCTGAGTGCAGGAGTCCTAACTGACAAGCAACTTCGGCATGGCATCGGACAGCAGGTGTCCCAAGGTCACCCTGCTCCTGGGAATGTTGCTGGCCCTTTGACCCCCATGGGCAGCCTCTTTCCATCTTGCTGGATCACTCCTGTCCCTCTTCCTCTGACCTCTCACCAGGGTCCAGGCAGCTCTCTCCTTCACCAAATAAACTCACCCACCCCACCCCACCTCGGCAATGGTGGCAGCAGCGGATTTTAGTCCTTCAGAGGCTCATCCATCTTTCCCTAAGTGCTTCTCTGGGGCCCTTGGGCACCCCAAGCCTCGCTGTCACAGTCGTCACTTGCTGCAGGACAATGTTTCAGTGCTCTGACCAGTAGCTGGCGTTTGTGCTCTGCTTGCTGACTTGCCTTACACCCCATAAAGCCATGAGTTCTTTGGGAGCAGGGACCAGATCTTACTCATCTCTGGGTCCCTTAGCAGCTGGTACAGTCCCTGGCACTTAGCAGGTACTTATTAACGACCATCTGAACAAATACATTCTTGTCCCGAGGAGGCAAGAGGAGTCAAAGCCTGTGTGTTGAATGGCATCGCAGCGAAGAAATTAAAACTTGACTTGATCTTGAACTCTGGGTCACAGGGCCATACAGCTCTAGTGGGCACCATTCACGAAATCTATGGAGTGGGGGTCTGGACGTGTCGCTCACACAGAATCTAATGTGAACGTGACCGCGGGATTGGGGGATACGGATGTGCTCGCGTGCATTTTCTCCATTCTTTTTGTTCTCCCTTTCCACTGTGCTGCTCCCCCGCCCCTCAGGGATCCTGCACACTGCTCCGCGGGAGGCCACTCTATGACCACTGTAGGCTGTGCCCCAGCCAGCCTGCCTGCCAAGCAGCCAGTGGCCACCAACGCATGAAGTCCTGTTTTATAGAGTGTTCTCGAGTTAGCTTACGGAGGCAAGAAGAAAGCCAGCAGATGGCTGTCCATATGCACCCCACATTTTTTATAAGCCATCTTCCCTTATAGGAAAGAGCCAGCATGAATCTGTGAAAGCAGTTTTGTGTTCGAGAGGACAGAAAAGTCCATCTTCGGGGCGACTCTTCAGTCTCAGAAACAGATACATCACAAACTGTGTGATGACACAGAAGACGGGAAACCTCGGAGGTCTAGGGCCTGAGCTGCCTTATAGCTTGGGACAGAGAGATAGCCCCCCATCCTCCCACCCCCATCCCCGGGGGAGCCAGGTGAGGCATCTGAGGTGAGATCTGAGGGCAGAGCAGTTGATTAAAGAAAACAGGGATGGAGGGGCTCCCAGGACTGGATTATAACTGGATTCAAGTAAGAATGCGGGGGATGTTGAGCAATGAGGCTAGGGAAGAGGGAGGGCAGGAAGCTGGGCCTCAGAATGGCCTCTCAGGGAACAGCTGAGGAGTCTGAACTCCATTCTGAAGAATGTGAGGCAGGAAGAGTGATGAGATTAAGTTTCTTATCAAATTTTTATGGTATAACTGATATCATAAGCTTATTTTTTATTAAGTTTTTAAGTTTTGTATTTACTGTGGCAATAATTTTTCTTATATTTGCTTACTATTTTAAATGCTTTTGAAATTTGTTTTTGCTTACGTCTATGTTTATTTGGCCTTAACATTTTATTCCACAACGTATTCTTGAGTGCTTTATCTCTAAGTGTCCTTTTTCTCAGGAACAGTTTCATGCTTATTAAAGCTTTAACAGCTATTGAAGCAGATGCTGCCCTGCTCACATTCCCTAGAACCAACCAGAGCAGTGGTCACCTGCAGCCAGCACCCTCCAGGTCAAAGGCTTCCAACTTTTCACTGCCGGAGTTGTTTGCTGGAGTGTGGCCCATAGCCAGAGAAGGCTGGAAGTGCCAGAGAGTTGATGCCCTTAGAGGGCTTTCCTGTAGATGAGTGGTAAGAGTTGGTGGAGAAATCCCCTAGCAGCCTCCTTACCCCTGGGAGTGATTCTGAAGGGTGTTCCACAGAGCCTGTCTGAGGATCTGCAGTGGGATGAAGCCCGAGTTCCTCACAGATTATCAGTGCACACTTCCCTGTCTTTCCTCCCTTCCTCGTCTAAACTCATCATTCTCACAAAGTGCCTCCGGAGATCATTCCCCCAAAGAAATTCCCTATACCTACATCACTGTGTTGGGGTCTGCTTTTGGGGAAATCCAAACCAGGAGAGTTAATAGACTTTATAAATTCTCATATATTCAAGGATATCTTTATTCTGTCTTCACAATTGAGAGCAAGCTGGCTGGGTATAGAATTCTTAATTCACAAGAGAAACTATTCTGACTTTTTAATTCTGTTACAGAAAAGAAGCCTATGGAACACTGGTTTCTTTGTTTTCTGTTAGGTATCAGTACCATCACTTTCATATTTTTCAAATTCAAATCTCATGAAGCTCTGTGTTGACAGTCAAGGGCTCTCAGTGTTGTTGCAGGGTGTTTGCGGAGCTCACTCCAGACAATGGCAATCCTTCCTTGCTGTCTACTCATGTCTTCTATTCCAGCAATTATGGAGCCACTTCCCTTTGCTGATTCTCTGGTCTCCACCTTTCACCTCTATAATTCTCACAGTCATTCTTCATTGTTTTGTTCTTTTTTTCTGAATTCTCAGAGACTGTCTCAAATATGTCCTGTGTAACAATGAAACAATTTTTTCTACTGCTAATTCTGCTCTTTCCTGATTATAACACATTTTAATTCTGCCATTGCTTTCCTGGTTTTCTTACATTTCCTTATCTTATCTGCAATCTTAACTTTTGTTTGCCTCTAAGTTCATTCTCTTTTCATCCCAGCTTATCATTCTATCTGATCTTTCACTGTGCTCATTTTCCCCTTGAATTTAATCAAGAAAATTGAATGCTAGAATAAAATTTACTTTTGTTTTCTATTAATAATCTTTCTAAAAAGGTATGCTTTCCTTCTGTATCCTGAGTTGCACTTTTCTTAGTTTATGTGTTAGAATGTTTCTGTACGGTCCATGTTGGTTATGTTAGGTCTACGCAGGGTGAGTGGGCTCTCCTGATTCCTCTTTACCACTCATCTGGGTGCTGTGCGAATCCTGCTCTGGGCTGAGCGATGCCATTTACATCTCCATTTAGAGTTGTGGTTGTGAACACAGGAGAGGATTTTTTGTTTCTTTCCCTTCTCTTGCCACACTGATGGTCTTCATGACTGTTTTTCTAGTTGGTCCTGCCCAAAGGGCAGCTATGTGATGTCCCTGTGCCCTGTTAACCTTTCTTACACGAATGCTTCCCACATCCTGAGGAGGCCTGGTACCTTGTCATCTTTCTTACAAATTGAAACTGGGGCTCCCTGTCCCAAAGTTGTTGGGATTCAGTGTAAATAAGATGAAAATGATCAGCTATGATAGCTGATGACTAATCTGTGGGCTTCTCAGGTGCACTGTCCTCACCTGACTAGACCCCTCATCCAGAATGCCTGGGGGCTACCTACTACCCCTCGAGGTGCTCAACATGATACAGGGGTGGCAATAATGCTCTCCTATCACTTTAAGAGGAGAAAATTCTGCTGAGTGATTTATGCTCTTGGGCATATTTCCATCTCTTCACACCCTATATTAATCAGACCAAGGTTACATTTTATGATGGCACACCTTTAGCCATCCCTGCTTCATCCTACTTCCCCTACTTCTCCCCAGCAGCATTCCACCAATATGGCATATGCACCCAGATTGAATGCAGGAGGGCATGGGAAATGTATGTAAGACCCCTGGTATATAGTAGGTAGTCAACAAACACTATGTTGCTTTCCCCAAAGAGTTATAAGACTAAAAATAAAATAATTTGTTCATAGCAATGTCTGTGAAAGAAATTCATCACAGTATTTTTTTTTTTTTTAGATTTATTTAAGAGAGACAGAGCAAGAGAGAGAGTGTGAGGAGAGGAAAGGGTAGAAGGAGATGGAGACAAGCAGACTCCCAGCTGAGTGGGGAGCCTGACATGGGGCTTGATCCCACGACCCTGAGATCATGACCTGAGCTCAAGCCAAAAGTTGGATCTTAACTGACTAAGCCACCAAGCCACTCTCATTCATCACAGTATTAAAGAGGAAAAAACTGGAATGAAATATCTACATAACAGGAATTTGAGGGTAATCCATAGTATACTTTATGACAGAATATTATGCAGCCTCCAAGCTAAAAAGAAAACTATGATGAAGGGAAAGAGAATAGGATCTAGGAAGCTACACAGTTTGTGAAATACTACCACCAAATCCTATATACCGACAGAGTGGGGCCAGCTCAGAACTTTCTAGCAGACAACAGAGAGAACAAAGCCTAGTCACGGGGATGACTGTCTACAGGTAAAAATAAGCCAAAATATTCGGGAAAAGCACAACTATTCCTAATTCTGAGACCAGAGAGAAATTTCTCCCGTAGGTCCTAAGCGAGAGGAACCTGCCACATAATGACACAGTCACCAACTGCATCCTTTCGGTTACCACAGAGATGAGTTTTACTCCTTGAGTGAGCCCCTCTCCCACCACCGCCTACAGGAAGATGGCATCAGGGCACAGGACATGCTGTAGAAGACACTCTATGTGGAGCCAGAGATACTAGAACCCTATAGATACTTGGTTCTCTCTTGACTGGGCTTAAACCGGGATCATTTTTAGGGTATAGAAGATGGGAAGCATGCCTTTCCCATAGTCCTTCTTGATTGCTTCTGTCGCCTCCCCAACCCTAGTGCTCCTAAAAGCTATTAAGCAGCAGAGTCTGAGGTAACCTCTTGTGAAGTTTTTGGAATGTGAGCATTCCAGGTCACTCTCTAGCTTCAGGGCCCCCTTAAGCTGGGCAAGGTTGGTGTAATCCTATCAAAACTGTTGAACTACCAGGACCTGTGTCTGAACGGAAGTTTGTTCACTGGCTTGAAGCTTTTCCCAGCGCTCATCTATGGGCAGGGAGGAGCTGTTCCTCAGAAAGCGATTTTGGTTCCATTTAACACAGACATCAAGGCGCTGTAGTTCCATGTTGTAAACATGCTGAAAAGCTCTAAGAATTGCCTTTAAAACTGCTGTCAAAACTCAGAGCAACCACCAGGGAGGGTGAGGTCTGTCTGAGCCCACTCATTCCTGTTGCCTGCTGGAGACTCGTTCTTTTTTTCTTCCTGTAGGTGGTTCGTTGAGGTGAATTATGGGACAGGAGAGAATACCAACTCCTTTTTCTTTCCAAGTCATTCTACTTAATTTATTCACATCCACAAATTCATGCTGAAAAACTCACTCAGTTCATGAAAATAATTTCATTTCAATTCACTCAAATATATCATAAGCAAACATGCCAAAGCAACCCCCTAATGGAAAGCCTCAAGTGCACCAGGGATGATAACAAGCATAGTAAGCAGCGACCTGTCCTCATTCCTTATCTTGTTTTTCACAACCACTGACATGAAACTGGAATTCTCTAGAACACATGAGTGTCCGGAGAAGGGGTCAGACATAAAATGGTAGGGAGAAGGCTCCATAAGACAGCAAGGAAGGGAGACAGTGTGAGAGATGGATATTGCTCCAATGCAGCTTCTAGGTTCAGGGGGAAAGAATTCTCATAGTTCTGAATGATACCCCACAGAGTGAAAAAGTTTGCAGAATCACTACACATTGCAAGCTATGATGAAAGCCAGAAAATGCTCCAGATGGAACAAAGACTCTCTTTCAGGGGTGCCTTCCTTACCTTCTGCCACATGTTGATGAAGAAGAGCTCCCGGGAAACGTTGAAGGACAGGTTGGCATCATAGGCATCGTCCCCGAGGTTTGAGATGGAGATGTTTAGGGAGATATTCTTCACAGCCCCCAAAGCTAGATATGGGGTTTTACCATCAACGCTGTAAGGAAATATAAGCAGCAATGAGTGCTCTGAAGCTTTCACTAACATAATATGAGACATCAGAGGGTAGCTGGGGGTTGGGGACAGAAACTCCATTGGGGTCAGAACCATACGTTCCAGCAACCTCATTAACCAGCCATGCATCTTTGTGCAAGCAGTCAGCTTCCTCATCTAACAGCCTAACTCACTAGGCTCCTCTGGGGCTCCCAACAATCTCAGAAAATTGTAAGACGTTTAATAGCCTAGACACAGAATCTGGCCATGTATTCGTTCATATGTTTTTGAGTACCGACTACCTGCCAATCACAACTATTCTATTTGCTAGAAGAGAGAACAGTGAACAAAGCAGAGCTCTTGCCTTCTTACTGCTCCAGGGAGACAGAAAACACATACACCAAGCAGCAACCATACAGGTCAGACTGTGATAAGATCTACAGAGAAAACTCACAAAGGGTAGGAAGGGTAGAGAATGCCAGATTTGGAGGGAGAGTGGGTTATAATTTTAAATAGGATGGTTGGGGAAGCCTCACTGATGAGGAGACCTCTGAGTAGAAACCTGATGGAAGAGAAGTAGCAAGATGCACAGACACCTGGGAACTAGTAAAGGGAAAGTTGTGCCTGGCACATTCAAGGACTGGCAAGAATGCCAGAATGGCTAAGAGGAGTGAGCAAAGGGGAGCGAGGGAGCAAATGAGCTCAGAGAGGCAAAGGGAGTAGGGACAGACAGATCATATGGGGCACTTTGGGGCTGTCACAAGGACCTTGGTTTGACTCTGAGATGAAATTCCCGCAGAGCTCTAAGTAGAGGAGTGGTGTCACCTGACTTTCACATGTGAAGCCTCACACTGGCTGTGATGTGAACGGTCTGTAGAGTGTGTGGTCGGGGGGGATGCAGGGAGCCTGGTTGGGAAGCTCTCACAGTAACCCAGGAGGCAGCTCAGACCACACTTAAATAGTGAGAAGAGGTCATGTTCTGGATGTGTTTCCAAGGTTATGCCAACAGGGGCACCTGGGTGGCTCAGTGGGTTAAGCCTCCGCCTTTAGCTCAGGTCATGATCTCAGGGTCCTGGGATCGAGCCCCACATTGGGCTCTCTGCTCAGTGGGGAGCCTGCTTCCCTTCCTCTCTCTCTGCCTGCCTCTCTGCCTACTTGTGATCTCTCTCTCTGTCAAATAAATAAATAAATAAAATCTTAAAAAAAAAAAAGGTTATGCCAACAGATTTGCTCATAGATCGGGTGAGGGGTATTAGGGAAAAAGAGGCATCAAGGACAGCTGGAATGATTTTAGTTTCAACAACTGGAAGGGAAGAGTTGTCCTTCATTGAGACGGGAAAGACCATGGGTATGGAAAGTTCAGCAGGAAAAAATCCAAATGGCTACTGGATCCTTAAGAAGAGGTGTTGAACAGCTGGATGTTTAAGTCTTAAAGGAGGGTCTGGGCTGGAGATATACATTTGGGGGGGACTGGATATGATCGTTAGAGAATGAGCGTAGATAGAGAAGAGGTCTCACACTTAGGGGTTGTGGGTGAGGAGGAGAAGAGAAAGCATGACAAGGGAGGTAGGAGGAAAACCAAGAGAGATGGTATCTAAGTGGCCACAGCAGTCATGTTCCAAGGAAGGAGTAATCAGTTTTGTCAAATGCAGCAGACAGGTCAAAATAACATGAAGAATTAGGACTGGCCACTGTAATTAGCCACCTGGAGGTCACCGGTGATCTCATTAAGAACTGTGTTAAGTGGCGTGATAGGGATGGAAGCTTGAAATTGGCTTAAGAGATGGAGGAGCAGAATAAACGGAAACAGTGAGTACACTCAACTATTTGGAGGAGTTTTTCTGTAAAGAGGAGTAGAGAAATAGGATGACAGCCAGGGGTGGGGAGTGGGCTCAAGGCAACTGTTTTTTGTTTTTTTTTTTAAGATGGAAATGATCGTAGCATATTTGCACAAGCATGGGAAGGATGTATCACAGAGGGAACAACTAATGACATGACAGGGAACAACTGCTGGATGGCCTGGTGGACAAATGGAGGAGCTGGCCTCAGCCAGCACAAGGTGAGAAACTGGAGCCAATGGCACTGACATGAGTAGACGGGTGTTAGAAACAAAGCAGAGGTTCCTTTGTGATTGCTTCCATTTTGCACTGAAACAGAAGTAGGGTCGAAGACTGGGAAGGGAGAGGAGAAGGAGGAAGGAACACTTGAGGGGCAAAGAGAAGAAGGGAAATGGCAGCCCAGGATGTGGGGGAGTGAGCAGGCCATCCATGGAGGACAAGGGAATGAGGACAATTGGGATGAGGACAACGATGAAGGTGCACATGAGATGGATGACTGTTGTGTGACATGAGCTGTGGACAAAACAAATTCACATTGGTAGCCCGTCTTTGGCCAACCAGTTAATGGATGATGTGATTAAGCTTAATCAGAGTTTATGTAATGGAGAGTCTGGTATTTTTCTCTGCTTAGCATCCTGACACCTTCCTGTTTGGGAGGAATCTCAAAATAGGTGGGAGGGGCACATCAGAAGAAAGGGGGTAGGCCCTCCTTCTCCCCTCCTCTTGATAGCTAACGTGTGGGCGCCTGACTGGGCACACAGTCATAAGATCAAAGCGTAGTTAGTATGGCCAGCAGATGTTCCCAAGCAGGGCCATGAATTTTGAGGGTTGCACAAAGACCCTGGGGTTCTCTGAGATCTTTTGAGGTGGCTACACGGGTGTTGAGATTCCAGGGGTGGTATCCTGAGCTAAGCCTGGTCTCCCCTGTTTCCTGTTCATGTTGGTTCCCCAGGCTTCCTGCCTATGCTCTGAATCAGCCCATATCCTTCCAATAAATTCTTCTTCTGCTTAAATTAACCAACACATGTTTATTGCTGTTTGCAACCATTAATACAACAAATAGAGGATGAAAGAGAGGAGATATATCCAAAATCTCAGTAGGCTATAACCCTTGGAAATACAGATTGCCTCGGGGGAAGGGGGGAGCAGTCCTCATTTCCCATCCATGTAGAGAAGACCTCACTTTCCTGTACGCCCCAGCACTTCGGCAAGGATAACATGTGCAACGATGGCCTTGCTTTTGGAAGTGAGAGCTCTGAGGATCCAAACAAGATGTGAAAAATTAACTTAGAGAAAAGTTTCAAATTCTTGAATGGCCTCCAATACATTGAGACCCTGACCTCAAGCTATTGTGGTAGTTACTTATTATTGTTGGCCATCTTAATTTTAAACAATTGATGGGTTATTTCTGTCCTCCTGTTTGCTTTTGTAAGATTACAGGAGTAATCCTCAGGCCTGGAGGAGTTACGAGGGCGTGCTAAGCTTGCTTTCTCTTGAGAAGGAATGGCCTAAGCCCTCGAAAGTAGCCCAGTCACATCAGAAATTATCCATAGTTTCCAAATGGAACATAGAGAGACAATACAGAGAAGCACAGGACCGTGGGGTCGGGAGCTGCCTCCTCATTCCAGTTTTGTTGTTCATGATCAGCCTCCCTTCCTCACATATAAACGGCAAGGGAGCAGGCCCGGATGTCTAACCTTCTCCAGCACCCGGAGCTCGGGTCTCTGACACTTAATCAGGCAGCAAGGTCCTTCCTGGTCTTTCAGAGTCAAGTGACTCTAACATGGCTCCATGGCAAAGGGAAGCCAGGCGCCTTCCAGGGCGGAATATGAACTCAGACTTCCTTATAAAGGGGCGCCTCAAAGCTGTTTTCACTTTCTACACAGTCTAAGACTCATGTCTTCATAGGTCTTTGGAAGCACGTCTCTGCTTCCAAAGCTATTCTTAGAAATGAAACAAAATGTAATTTGCCTGGTGTTGGGTGCTTTGAAACATGTCATCTTTTTGAAACTTTACAACACCATGAGCCGTTCCTGATGTCAGTCCCATTTTTAGAGGCAAGGAGATGGAGAAGCAGAGATAAGGTGGCTGGCCAAGGAGCTGTGCTGGGCTTAGAAAGAAGCACCTCCTATGCCTTCAAAGACCTGCCCCCTCCATCGTGGGCCCCTTCTGATCTCTCTCCTGGGGGAAATAAATCTCCTTATTATGAGCCCCTCTAGCCCCATGTGCTCCTCCAACCTCTCACAGCACTTACCAAGGCTGGGAGGCCACATTTATTTGTGTGGTTATTTGATTAAGAAACATCTCTTCCCTATTAAAATCTAATCCCCAGGGGGCAAAGACCCCGGTCTGATTTGCTCATCAATGAACCCCTGGTGACAGACTTGGGCCAGGCACACAGTAGGTGTTCAGCGAACCCTTATGGAAATGGAGGACTGAACGTGCCCAACATCCCCACAACAGTTCATCAGCTCAACCTTTGCATTTTATAGTTGGAGACATGAGCCCACCCCCTCCCCCCACCCAAAGGGGAACCCACTTTGGTCAAGGTCACGGAGCCACGTACTGGCTGAGCTGGAGCTACTGCCCAACTTCATGCCCGACTTCCTTTGGCATGAAGGTCATCTAAGCCACAGTTCTTACATAAACTCCATCTCAGTTGGGAAGGGCTTTGGGAAGAAAAATCTTTTATGACATCTAAAAAGAACGGAACCCCCACGGAGACCAATCTCTCTGTCAGGACTGAAAGAGTATGATACTCGGGTATAGGGGTTTTCAGCAAACATCCCACCAGTGCTTATTTGTTATAGAACTACCTTTCTAAGTCTCGGGGAATCTTATTCCCTGAGATATTTTGCCATTAATTCCAATTTGCTTGTGCAATCTTTTAAATGTGTCTTATTACTTGTTCACCACTCACTCATATTTTTATATGAAAAGTGTTACTAACAATCAACATACAATACAAATCATATAGTTTCTATAAAGTGTATCTGACAGCACATAGAGAGCCTGCTGGAAATATAATGCTCATTTGTTATGAAAAATAATAAGTGTAACTGCCCTAATACATCTTACAGCAGCTGTTTTTGGAATATGTTGGGCTTATATTTAAGTTTAGTGCTGATTCATGTTACTGCTGCCATGTCAATAGCACTGGGATGCAGAACCCTTCTCTGACGTCACTTGCCACCACTCAGAAGTCCTCACTGGGGAGATGCCATCCATTTCCATATCAGCTGTCATATGCTGAGCTCCTGAGGCCACCAAAGTAAATTCTTTCCCCTCTACAGTCTAGCAAGCAATTTTATGCAGGTAATTTTTTGAGAAGATGCTAAGGGAAGAAATTAAAGTAGCTCAATGGTGTTTAATAATTAATGATCCATTGAATCATTTTAGATTTTCCCTAAGTCTTAAAGATTAAAACCATGACTTTATGTAAATAATCTGCAGTTATAATCCACCTTCCATAAGATATAATACTTCTATTTTCTTTTGCTGCTGGCTGCACTCTAGACTGAGTCAAGGATGTCAATACAGGAGCTAATCAAGTGCATTCTAGCCAACTGTATTTGAGTTTTAAAAACTTGTCATACCCTTATTATTACTGACGATCTATTTGCCACCCACAACTGTATTTGATAATGACAACTAGGATAATGGTATAGGGCAGCCAAATCCATCTGTGTTTTTCCTTCCCACCTTCATTCTTTTGTCTCCCCCATTCTCCCTCCCTTCCTTCTAGTATTTATCTATCTATCTGTTACTATTAAAGCTACCTTCTCAACTTCAGTGTCAGGGATACAGGTCCCAGACACCTAGGAGTTCACAGTCTAATGGAGGAGCCAAACACGTAAGACAAAAGTTGACATCAACATGTGTCAAGCGGTGACTGAGAGGGATGAAGAAACATCCCTAGGAAGTCCCTTATGCTATGAGAGCACAAAGAAGGAATTCTTCAGAGGGCGGTGGGGGAAGGGTGAGGAGTATCTGGCAAGGCATTACTGATGGGGTGAGCCATGAGTCCTACAACAATGGGAAGACAGCCCTGTCAACAAAATTTTTGCTAAGCCTGATTATACACACACACACACACACACACACACACAGGCAATCCTTAGTTTTTCCATCCATGGAAATCATATTAAAAAGGACATTGTGAAGCAGATCATATTCTTCCCTAGGACAAACGTCAAAATTGGGGGCAGCATTCCTTGAATAATGATCCAGGATCCAACAAATCACAGATAGCCTCAACAATGTGTCATAAAAGCAAGGATATAAATTACAGGCACTGCAATTTAAAATCACAGACAATGCTTCCTATTCTTACAAATGGGCAGACATCATAAAAAATGGAACTGGACAGCTGGAGGGGGGCTCGCTGGAGTCATCATTTTGCAGTTAGAGGCCAGAGAGGGAATCGCGTCCCTGCGGCAAAGCCGGGCAGCCCTCCCAACTTCCCCGGGAGGTCTAGTGTTCCTCCCTCTGTTCCCAGTGTTTTTAAAATACAGAAACATGCAATTAAATAGCCTAAAATTTGCATAAAGCTTACTTGGCTATCATAAGATGAGAAAAGAAATTGTGTCTGCCTTCCTAGCATTTGGACTACTTAGAATATTGGGAGGTGTCTCCTCTTTACAAAAGCTGTCTGAAGTGCTTATTTTCCTCTTGACAATTTTCCTTGAAATTGGTGGAGGTATTCAGGGTGATTCTGGATGCCTTCAGCAGCTCAGCTGGGCAACCTCCTTCTTGGCACTTTGTTGACAATTATGAGAGTTTTTCAACTATTAGTGCTTAAAATCACAAACATGATAAAACCAAAAAACCACAGTTGCTCATCTGATATCTTCCTAGAAGGGATATGCACAAAGGTACCAAATAAATTGATTAGATGTGAAGGACATATACCACAAAGCTGATAAGATGAGTCATGCCAACCCTCACCACCACCCCCCAAAAAAACCGCCAAAAACAAAACAGGTACAGACTAAGGTACAAAATGAATTCAGAGGAAAGAAATCACTGTAGATTGAAGTTATCTTAAGAGGTAGGAATTGAGCCCCACCTTAAAGAATGAGGAGGACAGGGGTGGAAACAGGAAGTAGATTTCAGGCATAGAAGAAAGTAAACAACAGGTAAAAGGATGAAGGGGACTCCAATAATATGGAAAGGAGCAGGAAAAGCACATCCCTTAGCAGTAAGATGAGTGAGAAGCAAGATGATGACATAGGCTGCATCCAGATTCCCATGAATCTCAAATGTCCCAGTTCTGGGTTGATCTTCTAGACCAGCGAGCTTAACCGTGTTATCTTGAGTCATCAATGCCAGGCAGTATTGCAACCAATTAGTTAGTAACTAATAAGGTACCATAGTGAAAGTATTACAAAATGCAGCAGGCTAGAGGTGGTTCTTCTCTGTCCCCTGGGGTCTTATCACTACAGCCTGCAATTCCATCTGCCAGCGTCCCCATCTTTTGCTGAAGGGCTTTTCTCTGTAGGCCAGCAGAGTGCCAAACAATGAAGTCCCTGATGGCCCTGGAGCAGCCCTCGACCAATGACCAGTGGTGACTGGGATATAATTACCTCGGTTCCCTCACCTACTGGGTGCAACAATTCTGAAGTTCATGCTCTAGGCCAGTGTTGTCTAACACGGCATGCACTAGTCACAGGTGGCGTCAGAGCACTGGAAATGTGACAGCTCTGAATTAGGTATAAAATACATATCTGGTTTCTAAGACTTAGCACGATAAAATTAAAAAAAAAAGTAAAAACCTCAATCGTCATTTTCATATTAATTACATATTTAAATGAATTATTAGATAGGTTAAATAACATCTATTTCACATTAATTCTTCAGTGTAGCTACTGGAAATTTTTTAATTGAATATTGGGCTTTCATTATGCCTCCACTGGCCAGGACTGTCCTAGACGTTCAGTAAATTCTATGTATTTTACTTTCAACAGTATGGTGGATTTATGCTTCATCTTCAGTGGTACATATTTGTTCATGTTACTTGCAAAGAAGAGATCTAAGGAAAATAAGGTACATTTGGGTAAAAACAAAATTATTTAAAAAGTAAAATTGATAATACTTAGCTCTTGATTGTACTTGCTTGTAAACGCACTTGCTTATAAAACGTTGCAATAAACGTTATGAAATGTCAGAAAAAGAAATTCCATATGTGTGTTCTTTCTCCTCACAGAGTGATTTTGAGTTTCACCAAAATCAGATGCCCAAAGTTATCCACAGTGCAGATAAGCCTCACTGGTTCCGCCTAACGTGGTGGGAGACGAGGAAGCCAGCCACGTGGACCTCGCCAGTCAGGAAGGTCTCAGCCTGGCTTTGTCAGAGGTGGAACCCGAAGCAAGTCTGAGAGCAACCAAGTCATTTATTTGGGAGGTGGTCCCAGAAAACACCAGTAGGTGAGGGGTGGAGTGAGACATGGAGGGACAGGCAACCAAAACAAGGATGTGACATCAAGTCCGTCACCTCTGTGGGCACCTGTAGCTTCATCCTGCTGGGGTTATTGAAAACTTACAGAATGTTCACCTCAGAGTTCTCCCAGCTACGAGGTGAGGGAAGTACTGACATGTGAGTCCCGTAGGCCATGGTCAAGGGCTGCTGGTGGAAGGGAGGGTCTCTCTCCAGTGCCTCTGTCTGCTACATGGTGGGCAGAGCAGGCAGAGACACAGAAGCAGGAGCTGTGACACAGGGCCTGCTGGGAGTGGGCGGGGGGACTCTTACTCTGGAATTTTATAGATGGAAGCATGACCCAGAGAGGGAGGCCTGTCCTGGCAGAGCAGCTCAGTCAATCCTCTTGACCGTGAACAGTAGGCCCTGAAGAAGCCCTACTCCACCCCTGCGATCCCTGCCCTGCTCACGTCCACTCATCTCAGGTGCCACAGGCTCCACTTCTACTGACAGTTCCAGCCCACACAGGCCTAACAGTCCTGCCAAACGTGGTATGGGTGGACAAACAACCCCTCCCCCGGGGGGCGATCGCCAGGAGGTTACACCAAGGGTGCTGTTCTGGTTGCCCGTGACTAGCAACTGCTCTTCACGGTAGCTACACCAGTCACTGTAGGGGTGGTTAGCTGTCTTGAACATTGCCCCTGTCCTAAACCAGCACCCATTAAAGTTAAACAGGACACTTGCTAAATCTGAGGGGTATGTATTTCTGAGCTACCCTAGTGCAATCCACTTTGGAGAGAACGATCAGGGACCAATTCAAGAAGGTCGAGATGACAACAAACACAAATTTCCAAGGCCCCCTCGGTAGGGCATGTGCTCTGTGAGGGACTTCTCTCAGCTTCCGAGCCTGGGGAGCCAGCTGTGGGTACTTCTGGGGCTCAATAGGGCTCACACCATTTTCCCCCAAAATGTCCTACGGTGTTAGCATCTCAGCCTCTCCTCACCTCTAGGGGCTAAGAGCTCTTCCAGTCCAGTCTACTGCTGCTTCTGAGGGTTATGCCAAAGCCCCCTGGATCCATTACAGAAGAGCCAGACTGGAGGTATCTCTTCGGTGACCCAAGCAACACCTCTATATAGAAAATGAGGGATCTAGACCAAACAATATGGAAACCCATTCTCAGAAACCCAACATTTCTGTCTCCAAAGAATAAAGCTGCCAACTTCAGCCATTATAGGTAAGACGCCAGGATGAATGTCCTCACCAAATTCTGTATACACTCAGTGTGGGGCGCCATGTTTTCAGACTCTTGGTCCCTTTCTCTCAGCTTGTAATAAGCCAGAGAAGCTCTCCTTTTCCCAAGGTGGTCATTCTCACACGACAGAACTCTAGACAAAGAAACCATGAAGGACAGCAAGGGATTACGAAGGAGTAAATTCTCACAGAATGCCATCTCTGAAATTTCTTTCCTACAGGGATGGGAAATTGTTTTGATTTGCTGACTAGTTTTAGTCAGTGACAGCCTAACTCTTTGGATGCCTATAGATCTCATTGATAAGTTATTTAGAATTCAAATGCCAATTTTTCACTGCTGTGAAAAATCACAAAAGTTTCCGGATTTATAAGGTTCTAATGACTGTGGCAAATAGGAATTTATTTTACCAAAAAAAACCCCCAAAAACCAAAACCCAAAAAACCCCACCAGGAAATACCCAAAAAGTATATTGGGTCAAAAAGGTACAATCCTAAATATATTTAAGAAGTCAGATCTCAGTATGTTTTATATTTTAATAAACTCTAGGATGATAGGAGGTGTTATTTCTGACTGATGGTTAGTCTTACCCTGTGGTGATCATACAGCCGGCCCCATGCAAAGCCGGCCTCAGACAATCCCCTGTGGCTTAGAGCCCCAGCCCAGAACCACCTGCTCTAAGCCATTTGATACTCCCTACACCAACCAACCTGCTTGAGATCCTCTCACTTCACAGCCAACAACACATTTTACTTTCAGACTCACTGACACATCTGGGAGCTGCCTGCTTCAAAGTTCTCCATGTCCTACCTCTGCCACCACTCAGCCTCTCCTCCAGCTGTCCTGCCTTTGGTCTCCTGGACGGGCACCACCGTCATCTGTCCGGGCTTCAGCTGCCTCAGCTGATGTGCTCACATGGCTTGTCCCAGACCCCTCCCAGCATCTATCTCGACATGTGTCTACTTTCAAATACACTTAAGAAAACCTAAACAGCAACTGTCTACTTTAATTTCTTCTTTTGTTTTAAATCCATAACTTTAAGAGGTTTTAATATTCATATCATTTGTATTTTCAAGTGCTGCATCAACTGAAAACACTATCATCAAACAGAACACGCTATATGTATGTAGGTTTTAAACTTCTCCAAAACTGGGTTATCATGCCATAGAGTTTGAGACACACTTCACATCTCACCAAGTTTTAGAAACCCCTTCTAATCATGCAAAACAGATCCATATGGTTATTAACCACAGATAGAGATCACGAGACACCTCTGTAAGGCACGTCAATTAAAGTTTATGGTGGGTCACCAGAATGATTCCTGAGACTGAGTTTTTGGTTTGAAAGCCACTTACATGAAGCCAGAAACACCTCTATCTCCTGCAAATGTACCCACCTGGGCCAGTTTTATGCTCATAAAGTGAGAGAAAAGCATTTACTGAGGTGATCTGAGTCAAATAGTGGTTTCCCTAGCAACAGTCAGATAATTAACATAAATATATGGGATTTGAAGAAAATAACATGCCTATCTCCTGACTTTGCTAGCATCAATTTCGTCCTAGATCTGGCTCATTCAGTAACTCATGGAGTGCTAGAAACAGTGTTGCTTCAATGGGCATCCTTTTCCTAACAAGGCAAACATGAGAAGCTAGAGGGTCGGCCTCCCCCTGCCCCATCTGTTTAACTGTGAAAAGAACTGCTGGTTCTCAGCTAACAGGAATTCAAATCCTCAGCAGCCTTTACTTTAGTAGTTTCTGGAATCACTAAATCTTAGGACATCTGGAACAAATCAGGTCCACTCACTGTAACAACTGGATTAAAGACAAAGAATATTTGGGGCGGGGGGAGGGCACAAAGGAATTCCCCAAATCTGTGGGCCACTCAGAGGTCTGATGTCATAAGACAGGATGGTGTGCCACGATGTGCGAGCCAACCCAGCCATGGTGTGGCATCACTCTACATGGCACATCAGCTGCTCTTGAAACCCGGCCACCACACACCCAAAATGCAAGAAGCAGATCCTCCTTTCACGGAAACTGGCAGGACAGATAACTCAAGAGAACCCAAATCAGCAGGGCCACTGTGGTCCCTTGACAAGGACGTCAGCTGTGGCCATAATTTTTCTGTGCTTTGAGCTCAAGAAGCAAATGGGGGACCTAAATGGTCACAGACAATTAAACGTGTTGAAATTACAAGCCTCCCCGGTTTGGAAACCTTTTTCCTGTGTGGTGAGGAGCCCTAGGAGCAAGGAGAATATAGGTCTGCCTGCCTGGGTCCTCTGAGGTTCCTTGAAGGCAGAAATAAGAATACACACAGCAGGCAGGGCATGTCAAACAACTGTGAATGGGACCCCTTGTCCACAAAGTGGGCACCACATTCATTCCGCAGCCCATTTTCTCTCCCTTGGGCCCAAGGCACTAATTTTCTTGAGCTCATCAAAGTTCTGATGGACAGTTACCTGTGTCTTTAATAAACCAAGAACAAGGAAGGAATGTATACTAATTAATCCGTATATTTTAGACCCTAGGAGACAGAGAGTCAGGGAAACACTCCCTTCAGTGGTTTCCAAGTTTGGTCTTACCTTAAAAAAATATATATATATAACATGACAACAGTTTTATAATGAGATCCCAGTTCTACATAATAAAAATGTTCTGTCTACTTCTGTTAACAAAGCAAAACATTGGCTTCTCCAGCATGTATCTTTTCCCATAATCAGGAAAAATTTCTGAACAGGGGTTTTTAGCTTGTTTTTTTGTGTCACCAGATACTCTTGGTGGTCTCCTGAAATGAACGGTCCCCTTACCAAAGTAATGTTTTAAAATGCATAAGATGAAAAATCAGATTACAAAGAAACCAATCATACGAAAACATGATAATTGCATTTTAAAACATATGGTTTAGTAATATGTGTTCTTTCTTTTGTAACATTAAGTAATAAGATTTGGCAGTGGGTCTAGTAACTACCCTAACTTTGAAGTAGGGATGAATGTAAATGATATTTTGAAACAACTGCAACTTTGTAACTTGATAGGAAAGCATCAGTGATTTCTATGTGTGACAGAGTCCCCCTAATATTTCCTATGCTTTGTTGTCTACATTAGTAATTGAATAAAATATGGCATTCCAGTTTGAAGTTAGCGAGCATAGAGATTGTTTTCCTACTCAAGTTCACAAACTCTATGTACCCTATGCACAGATCACTAAGAGGATACGGACCCAGGTTAGAGCCTCTGTCCTATAGGAAGGGGAGGGAGTGGGGCTGCTTTAATGATGGGAAGGAGAGGCCATGCTGGGGGAGAGAGAAAAGACAAGAAAGCCATTTCTGAAAGGTGTATAATAAGATATTTACAAATGCTGTGGATTTCCTTCACCTCAATTCCACTGTCCCTGGACTAACAATGAGCCATTTTTAAAATTGATGAACCTGGGAAGGTGGGCCAGGGAGGTACATAGGTACAAAGAGAATCTTCTTCTTGGCTTAAAAGGCTAAATTCTTTTTGTGTTCTTCCACATGAGGAGAAAGAAACAAAAGGAACACTTTAAAAATTAGTTTTTCATTTTTGTTCTTGAAGAAACACAACTGTCGACCGAAACAATGGCATTCACCTCTTGCTCAAATTCCATTATCACAGAAAATATTCTTAAAAAAGAGCCCAGCACTCCAGTCAGGACCTGTGCAGCGAAAGCCATCCCTCACCAGGGTACCCCCTCTCCTTTTATCCCTTGTGTCTGCAGAGCCCTCTTTAAAAACAAAGTCCTGGGGAAGAAGCAATCAGAAGTAATCCTAAAAACACAAAATCCGGGGGAGGCTGGGTGGCTTAGTCGGATGTTTCCAACTCTTGGTTTGGACTCAGGTCAGAATCTCAGTGTCGTGAGATTGAGCCCTGCACCGGGCTCCATACTCTGCACAGAGCCTGCTTGAGATTCTCTTTCTCCCTCTGTCCCTCCCCCTGCTCACGCACTTAGATAAATGAATGAATGAATGAGTGAGTGAGTGAGTGAATGACACAATATCCCTCTCACCACCTGAAGGGACCTCCTACACATCACCCCATAGGCCTGGTTTTTATTTTATTTTATTTTATTTTTTAAAGATTTTATTTATTTGACAGAGAGAGAAGTCACAAGAAGGCACAGAGGCAGGCAGAGAGAGAGAGAGGGGGGAAGAAGCAGGCTCCCTGAGGAGCAGAGAGCCCAACGTGGGGCTCGGTCCCAGGACCCTGGGATCATGACCTGAGCTGAAGGCAGAGGGTTTAACCCACTGAGCCACCTAAGCGCCCCAGGCCTGGTTTTTAAAAACCAAAAAAACCCTTCTAATTCCAAGAGGGCATGTGAATAGTCTATTGGCAACTCTTTTCCTGATATCTGCTAAACACATTTGATTTCATTTTCTCTAAAAACTCAACTTCCTAAAAAAAAAATCAGGCTGCCTAGCTAGGCAATCTAAGAACGAACAAACAGGATGTTAGGTCAGTTTCCCTGGAAGCAGTCTCCGATGGGGATTCAGGTGCTTTTTCAAGGGATGCCATGGGGAGCAAGGGGCATAGAAGGAGGCTGGGGCAGGGAAGATGCTGAGCAAGACTGTGGTCTTGGGGAGAGTTCCTAATTCACAGGGGGGCTGCGGAGCACAAACTGTAGCATGGAATTACCTACGCTTGAGACAAGGGGCTGGTCTTTTCATCCCCCAAATGGGTCAGTCATTGGCTGAGAGCTGCACTGGGGTGGGTGTCACCTCCCAGGCAAGGTGATTCCTGTAAGTGAGGTCCATTCTCCAGACCAGAAGAGGGGCAGCTGTGAGCCCTTAGCAGCTGACACTTATGGCAGCTGGGACAGGGCATGTGCACAGTGCAAAGGATCTGGGTGTGGCACCAATAGCATCCACCCAGCCTCATCATGTTTGGGTCAAAAATCACCTGGCATGGGGTCAGAAAAGCAGAATCATAAGTTCTTTACATTGTACCTCCCTTCTCATGGCAATTTGCAAGGAACCGTGACTTATGGGTGGTCCATGTTAATACCCAAGTCTGTCACCTTTGGCTCTCAGGGAGGGGGCCGGTGACCACTAGGGACAAAGCCAAAGGCTTGTCCCTCCTTGGCCACAGTTGTCTTGGGTTTTGCCTCTGTGGAGAGCAGCAGGGCCAGAACAAACTTAGGAAGGATGCTCACGAGGGGGCGTGTGCAAGACAACAAGAAGGGTGTGTGGGGGAAGATTTACTTTGGAAAACAAAACAACTACATGTCCTTGGAATCTGGCTTTTCATACAGTAATAATAGTCTGGTCCAGGATGGAGGAGGCTAGTAATGGTGGCAAGAGACCACTGACCCAGCCACAGAATCAACCGCAAACACCTTCGCAAAGAAACAGCACGTGGCTCCCCATCCGCTCTCGACTTGAGAGGTGAGGGATCTAGTTACTACCTTCTCTCCATAGTTCCTTTTCTTAGCTTAAAAGTCCAAGGAGAGGGAAAGCAACGGCCACATCATTTTGATCCTGCTGGAAAGATGCTTACACATAAAACTTCCAGTGGTCAGCTCTATTTGGAAGCCAAGGAAAATATTACCAAATAAAATTTTATTAGGTACACCCGCAAAGTAGACCCAGGCTCCTTAGGTTGCTCAGGAGGGAGGTGGGCTATGGGCAGGCACGTTCCCAGTGGCTTCCGCGGTTGCCATGGTTACTCTGCAGCCCTGCCTTCCACGTTCTTTTATGGATTCCCCATCCTCTCATTATCCAGATGGAAAATCCCCATGTCTGCTCAGCATGCAGAAGGCCATCCCTGAAATCCAGTATTTGTTGGGATAGATTTCTGCTCCTCTTGTGTGTGTGTGTGTGCTTGTCGGGCATGGGGGAGTGGGAGGGATGCCTGAAAACGAAGTGACCTCCCCTCCATGTTCTCAATCTGCCCAACAAGGGAACATGGTCAGTTCCTTAAGTGGTGGCCAACTGTCCCCAACCTTGCACTGAGACTGGTAGGTCGTTTAGGAAACTACAATTCAGATCCACCCTGAGATAGGAAATTCCTCAAATCATTTCTACTTGGCTAACAGCGTACTGGGCATCAGCGACTGCCCAGGTTCCCCAAGCTGCCATGGCCATTTGAAGACACAAGAGATGGGTCTAATGGCTAGGACACTGGACTTGAACTCAGAAATTCACCAGCACGTGTTTTTCCTGCCACTGCTATGTAACTTTCTGTTGGACCTCAGATAAGTGACTCTAGTTCCTGCCTATCAGCTTCCATTCTGTCCCTGACATGCTGTGGCTGTCAGTACATACACACAAACCACCAACCATGAACCCCTGCAAGCTGGGCTTGTTTTTACCCTGCCTAGGTTACTCCATAGGACAACAGAGAAGGCATCTCAGAACCACAGAGTCACCCTATGTGCTCATCCCTAGCCTGGCTAGAGCCAGGGCTCCAAAGAAACACAGCTGCTTGGCCTCACTCCACTCAGGTCCCTCCCAGGATGACGGAGGGGCCAGAGGTCTTATCGTCTCTGCCTGGGATGTGCTGTGGACACATCCTTTACCTGCCTTTGCTGCTGTCCTCAGGAAAATGGGAACAAAGCTCCCAGCCCTGTCCCTGGCTTGTGGGTTTGCTCTAAAACCCAAATGCTCTTCAGCATGTGGGCATTACGTGGTCATGTTTGCTAGAGAAGGACAAAGCAGTAAGATACAAACAAATGTGATAGGAAATAAAGTTACCATAGTAATGGAGAATGTTGGGTATTTGGCAAAACACTGGAAAGCAAGCATTCTCAGGAAGTTTTAAAGGGAAGAAGCCTTGGGGCCAAAAGGTGCTATAACGCTCCTCTTAGAAACTCCAGAATACGTTCATCAACTGAGATTCTTTGAAAAAGTGGGTGTAGTAGACATAACCCATGCCCCTGCCACTCCCCTCGGATTGTTGCACTCTTGCTAACTTCCAGCTGCCAGTTTTTGCATCTTTGTATCCAAGGGTCTTTTTCTAGAACCAGACAAGGCTGCTGTCACAGGCTGGTGGTGCCAGGGAATTAACTGTCTCTACCCTCCCAACCCCAGAGTAGCCCACAACCAATGACTGAGAGTCAAATACCCCAGCCCCTTGGCCCCTCTGATGCAGTAACTGTAAGGTGAGTGTTTTCCACGGTTCCCGAGCATCTCCTTGCAGGATGAAGCAGCAGCCGTCCACTGTGATATCTGGGTATGATGACCTGACTGATGGCTTCTCTCCACTCACATCCCCTGTCATGTGACATTGCAGCCTCTCCCATCAGGAAGCAGAGTTTATGTCCCCACCCCTTGAATCCCGTTGACCCTGTGACTTCACTTTGGCCAACAGTGTGTGACAATGAAACTAGACCTCATGAGTCCTTGGGCATTGCTGTCCTAGAATTTGGATGCCTGCCCCACCATAAGAATAAGCCTGAGCTTGCTGGCTAGAGGACGAGGGACCACATGGAGGACAGTGGAGGAACTCTGGCCAACGATAAGCCAGTCATCACAAACAGAGGCAACCAGCCAACCTGAACTTGGCTGTTGATCTATGAGGGAGCCCAGGAGACCAGAAGACCCAAACAGTTGAGCCCAGCCTAAACAGATGATCCACAGAATCAAGAGATAAATAAACAGTGGTTTCTCCAAGGCATGAAGTTTTGGGGTGATTTGTTACACAGCAATAAGAAACTGATATGCTAGTGTTGCATTGTGATGCAGTAAACTGTCCCTATTTGTTTCCACCAAGCCTGGTATAGCCGTAGCCAGTTCTCTGTTACTATTTGTCAAATAAATGAGTATACTAGCGTCATGTCACTTCCTGCCGATGCGTAGAAGCTAGGCACTCTGGAAGGATACTGCTTCCTTCAACACCCTCCCTCCCCAGCCAGTGTGTGATTGTCTCTTTGCTTGCCTGAGTCTGCTAATTACCTTCCCCGGGGCCCAAATCCTACCCTCTGCCTAGGTAACTCCCACAGAAAGACCACCATGTCCACTCAGCCTTGAAGTGCTCCTGAAATGTGGGAGACACACCTGCTGCCTCACATTAGGGAACCCACATCAGAGCAAAAGCAAAGACTTATTCCAAGAGAGACGAGTGAGGATAAGCAATCCTTCCACTTATTCAAAAGCTCCTATTCACGGGAGCATTTCATTTTTCTTTCAAGAATAAACCCTCGAAAAAAAACCTTCCCTGTTTCTAGAGATTCCAGAAACAGCAACTAAAAAAGCTAGCTGCTCCCAGTCAATAAACTTCTTTTGTATTTTTCTTCCAGATCTGGGACAGACAGCAAAGGAGAAAAACAGTAAATCTGAAGGCTAACATTCTGGCCAGGGCACAAGTTTTCCAGGTTTCTGATCAGCTCCTGCTCACCTTCCTTCATAAAACAACAAGGATGGCGGCTTTACAACTGAGGAAACTGCTGACGTGCCAGCCACAAGCTTCAGGTCAAATCTGAGGCCCTCCATGGAGAGGGAAATCCAGCCTATACGGATTAAAAACGTGTGACTCAATGCAGAGACCACCACCGACCCGGCAGGATAGGCAGCGACTGTCTCCAGAGGGGAATGCTGTGGTGTAAAGCTTCACATGTCCGACAGCTCATGAGGGAGCATGAGCAGGCACAGATGGAAGCCATCTTGACAACGGATATTTTAACCAATCCATCTCCTTTCAGGATGGGACTTTTCACACAGAGGACTTTCTCTCCAAGGTCCCCAGGCTTGGTACTTCTGGTCCAAAGCCAGTGGGTACCAAACCCCAATAGCCACTGAGGCTAGTGCATAGGAAGAGAGCAACACGCAGAATTAGCCATTCCTGGCTTTAATGGCTTGAGCAAGGAACCTGGCTTCCCCAAGCATCTGTATCCTCCCTACTAAAAGGAGTGTAATAATATTTACTTCCTAATGTCACTGAGAGGATTCAACAAAAGACTAATGCTAACTCTCATTTGCTGAGTGCCTGTTATATGCCAAGCACTTTTGGAAGCACTTAAATATGTTTTAATTCATGAAATATTTGGAATAACTTAATAAGGTGTTGCTATTATTTCTCTTGTTTTACTGATGAGGGAACAGGCACAGAAATGTTAAGCAACTTGCCCAAGGTTGCACAGCTGGTAAGATATGGTGTTGTCTAAATATAAGATGACCCTCAAGGGCATCCAAGGCATGGTGGGCATTCCATAGACAGGGGTCTCTTCCTCTTTATCAAACAAGACTTTACTTCTACCGCATGCTATGCAGTTGATGATTCTGGCCACTTTGCACTTTTGAGAAGAATCATTTGTTTCAGGTTCTAAATAGTTCTCTGGGTGCAGCAATCCTTGTCTCGAAGGCTGATTTTTCATGGATGGAGCTACCTGTCACCCACCCAAGGATTCTGGGACATGCACTTGACCCCACACCTCCACTGTGATAACTGCATTGCTAAAGCTACCAACATAGGACCATTACATGTGGCCACTAGATGTTCTTCTAACTTCGTAAATATTTACTGTGTCTTTTCACTTCCCCTAAGAGTTCTTTCATTATTCAGGTTGGCTGGCCAGAAGGCACTGAAATGTTCCACTCGTCTCCTACGGGAGGCATCAAAATATATACGTATGTATTTTTAGATCAACTGCCATAGTCTACATTTCTTTTTCTTTATCTTGATCATAGGTGCTGTAGTCTTAGATACTCTGGGTATTCAGACAGACAAAACAAAACACAGTTGCATCATTTTACAAATGGGAGTTTTCAGCTCTGTTCAATAGAAACAATCTGGACAGCCTCATCCCAGTCCTGGGCATTCTGGAAATGGTGTGTTTTGGGAATGAGCTCAAGCCCATTGAAGACTGTGCACCTTTAATTAAAGAGGTGATTGCTTTAAGAGACAGCAAGCCTGCCAGAATTCACGCTCTCGGGAGAGAAAAATCAAAACATCCATGGGTCCCTGTCACAGATAGCATTTCTTGGCTTGATCCCTGGCCACTATGGGGGACCCAATCACTCCCAGATGTCTTTCCCTCAGTCTTCTCCAGACAAAGCCTCTTCAGTCTGGTGGGCACTTGGCTGCTTTCAGCCACAACACCTTGTCCTGAGCTGTCTACCCAGTCGTCAGAGGGATCTTTCTCTGTTACCACTCTGCTTCAACTTTTCAGCACAGTTGGGTCGCAGCTAACATGAGAGCTAGGTTCTAGAGACACTATGAAAGGCAAAAGTCAAGTCCAAATTGCCCTTTTGAAGTCCTTGGGGAGGCACCATGGTGAGGACCAACACAACATGTCTCATAAGTCCAACACTGCCAAGGGTACTCCTGTGCCAGGACAAAGGGATCCCGTGGACCTGTGACAGGGACTAGGAAATGAGGGGGCTGGGGAAAAGCTGACTCAAAACTCAAGCTTTGGCTGAGTGGAATAGAGGACTAGATGACCCACACCATGTCACTCCCAGTCTTTGCCTCAACCCTCACCAAGTCCTCCTGACCTCCTCACCTTCATTCCAGACACCTGCGGATCTTTGCAGGCATTGGCCCTCCACACCTCCATGCCTCTGCTCACGTTTTTCTCTTCGCCCAGAATACCTGCATCCTCTTCCTCATGCTCTTTCCTTCCTCCTCTTGGAAGCCGCTCCATGGTCCTATGATGATCCATCTTCCTCTCTTCTAGCACTGACTAGGTGGTGCCACCACCCCTGGCTGCCTCTCCCACCTACATGGTGCGTGCCGGGAGAGCATGGCGCACACACCGGTCATGTCGGCAGCTTGATGCCCAGTGTTTCCCTGATTTGAGCAGTTACGGGATGTGCATCACGGCTCCCACCCGGGGCAATCATGGCTCAACAGAGCTCAGTAATAAACCAGAGTAGCTCAGTTCTGGTTCGACAACCAAGATTTTGTCAACCAAATTCAGACCCTGGTTTCCACCAGCAGTTTAATGCCTGTGCCTTCCCTTACTTTGTACCTGGATCTACGTGAAGGTCTAAGGAAAACCACCATTTGGTATTGTGTCTCTCCCCACTCAATTACCAATTAATGTTTCTTTGATGACTCCTCTGGGGACAGTCAGGGGCCCAAGATACAATGAAGGTTTAATGTGGGATCCAGACAAAAGGCTATTTTGAGAGACCAGACTCCTGGGAAATAACTTATCATAAGGACAGGATCATAGCTTTCATCCAAGGGCACCACTTCTGAGATTCAGAAAATCTCCTTACCCAGTCTCTAGGTCGTGTGTCTAAGTCAAGGATGATGGAACTACCAGAAAGGCTGAAACATCCCTGGAAACTATAAGATATCAGGAAAGAGAGCAGCCCTCTTCTTCATGTGGTAGTGCAGACTGTCTTTTAGGTCCCAGTTCACCCCTCCATGAACTTAGGTCCTCTGCTCTGTGACTTTGTAGTTCCTCTCGTTAAGGGGGCACAGAATATTTTCCTGACTTGGGGGTCGGTCATATGACTTGCTGTGACCAACAGAGTAAGGCTCAAGTAACAGTGCACCAGGTCTGAGCTGGGACCTTAAGGGTTACTGCATGTTCTGCTTGCCCTTTGTGCTGTCGCCAAGCCATGAGAAGGATAAGTCCATGCTAGCCGAGTGTTCCAGCAGGACAATGAAAGATATATGAAGCAGAGCTAAACTGGGTCACCCGAACCTAGCCGAGATCAACCTACTCTCTGCTGAACTCCAGATGCATGGACAAGTCAGCCAAGATCCAGCTGAGTCCAGCCTGGACCTGCCAACCCTCAGTTAACCTGCAGATCCATTAAAAGAGATGACTGCTGTTTTAAGCCATTGAGTTTTGAGGTGCTTTGTTACACAGCCTTTCTCTGTGGCTAAAGCTTGCTGATACATATGGGGAGTCTGGGTCCTGGCCACTGTAACTGTTCTCAAATTATCAATTTCTGGGCCCACAGAGCAGACCTGGTTCTGATCAACACTCCTGAGGGGCAGTCGAGGCTGTTTTAACCACCAGTGGCTTACCAACCATGAGCCTTGGGTTTTATGTCTTAATACAAGAAATGCACAATGGCACAGAGATGAATTTGACTATGTCCATCAGTGGGCAGCTGGAACATCAGGCCTTCGCTAACCTAATACTTAACCTTGCAGCAAGTGAACATTTTCCTACCACATAAAGTTTTCTGATCCAAAACAAACTTCCAACATTTACTGTCTGCCTCAAGACAACACAAATTCATGTATTTTTGTTTTATGTTACTTTGTCCCTAAGACACTTTTTGGAAGACCTATTTAAAACTGAAAGTAATCCTCCTCTCTCTCTCTGCCTGCCTCTCTGCCTACTTGTGATTTCTCTCTGTCAAATAAATAAATTAAAAAAAAAAAATCTTTAAAAAAAAAAAAAAGGGGGCGCCTGGGTGGCTCAGTGGGTTTATCCGCTGCCTTCGGCTCAGGTCATGATCCCAGGTCCTGGGTTCGAGCCCCACATCGGGCTTTCTGCTCGGCAGGAAGCCTGCTTCCTCCTCTCTCTCTCTGCCTGCCTCTCTGCCTACTTGTGATTTCTCTCTGTCAAATAAATAAATTAAAAAAAAAATCTTTAAAACTGAAAGTAATGGCCTGATAATTTGTGAACTTCCTTTAGAACTGGTTTCTCCAATAATTGCAGGAACTTCTTTACCTTAAAAAAATTCTGATATCCACTTCTTTTATTTGAAGTCATTTTCTCAGCTTGGCAAAACGTGTGCCATTTTAATTTACCACTTTTGTCAGAAGTCAAAGTAATGCTAATTAACATTTAAGTGGCTTGGAGAAGTATTTGTGTGTGTGTGGGGGGTGTTATATCATATTTTGCCCAATAAATGAAAACAAAAGAAAAAGAATCTTAGTATTACTTTCTTTTGATACATAATAGCTAATTTATCAACAAAAGTGTGTTTCAGTGCAGTCACTGGTTCATAATGGGATAGATATGTCTTACATCCACCCAAACTTAACTCTCATGGTTACAAATAAGGGACATACAATGGCATTTGGTGAAGTATCAAAAGTGAGGACAGTTTTTGAGCAATGGTAATACATGTATGGACAGACATTCCAGCCCCCAGGCTAAAACGATCGTTCCAAAGGAACTGTCTTGAAAGGAAACCATTCTCTGAAATGTGGCCAAATGATTCAGGACCAGCACCTTCATCCTATAAGGTGTCTAACATAAAAGGCTGGCAGAGAGGAAACAGGAGGCCTCTGTGTGGTTTACCTTCGCCAGGAGGACTCTCATACTGGGGGAGGGAAGCCTGAAACAACAGAGCTGGTCTGTTCCCGGGGATCACATCGCCTACCCCTCCCGGCACACCCTCCCACCACCAAAGAGCCTTCCCCTGTGGTGAAAGCAGATGCCATTGTTAAGTGGGGGGGGGAACATTAAAAGAATCTTATTATAATATTAAGTCAAATCATAGGAACTGTCCCAGTTAAACCCTGGCAATTTCTTATGGTTCAATCTCATACAATGAGTAACTATAAAATACTCCCTCCATCACACAAATACTCACAGCAATCAGAAATACAGGCTAAACTGTGAGATATGCGGAACCATAAACGAAACAAAGAGCAAATCATCCCCACCAGAGGATAGCTATTGTTAAAATTATTGCAGGGGTGCCTGGGAGGCTCAGTGGGTTGAGCCTCTGCCTTCGGCTCAGGTCATGATCTCAGTGTCCTGGGATGGAGCCCTGCACTGGGCTCCCTGTTCAGCTCAGCTGGGAGTCTGCTCGACCCTCTCCCTCTCAGCTCCTGCACGTTCTCTTTAACTTGCTCCCTCTCGAGTAAAAGCTTTTTAAAAAAATTATTGTATAATATACATGCTTCTTGTTAAGCTATAAAATACTGTTGTAGAGCATTGTATCCCACCAATTCTAGTTCTCCTCTTTGCGGGGTGAGGGGGTACTCTGTACATTCAGGCTTCAGGCCTGGGGTCCTGACAAAGGAGCCTCCCAGAACGAGGTGGCAGGAGGAGGGCTGGGTTACCTGGAGAGCAGCAGCTGACCCTGGAGCTGTAGGTCCGCGGCACAGTCCTCTGAGCGGCAGTTCCTTTCAAAGACGGTCTGTGGGGGAGAGAAGACAGGAAGAACAGGATTTAACGGCAAAGGAGTAAATATCAGCCAACTATTTCCTTCCAAATCAGCAGGAACTCCTTCTGTGAAAGCTTCCCACTCTCTCCTCCTGGGAAGCCAGCCCCCCACCGAAGTGAGGGCTCCTCCTCCTCCGGGGGAACCCACAGCAGTCGGGGGCTGGGCTGCAGCATGTCTTCCTCCTGTGGTTCATGTCTCAGGCTGCTGAAGTGCTTCTTCTAGTAGGTTCCTCAAGAAGGAACCTCTTCCTTGAGAAGATCCTTAAATGCTCTCAGATGGTGCGTGAATAATAATCCAGTTGCGTTAAGAATTCTTAGATTACAGTGTGGTCATTTCCTTCTGTTTGCTCTCTTGGGGAGGCAGAAAGTCTCTGATGGAGGTGGGTTCTGCCTGAGTGATGGGATATGATAATGTTTAGCTGCAAAGAGAACAGTCTAAAAGGCCTTGTGGCTATCAGGCTGAGGGCACTACACCAGGGCTGAGCGGACCCTTTCCCGCATCTTAGGGGTAGGGAGTGGGCAGCCTCCAGAACAGATCGGACCTCAATGGCCAAAGCCCCACCCAGTGCTGGGGCCCAGCTCTCAGTGTGCCAAGCCAGCCCACTGTTCAGAGTGCTTGTGTAGTGCCCTGAGCTGGGCCTGTGTGGTGGCTGGCCGGGGAATCGGGGGCGGCACCTTGGGAGGAGTTAGTTTTCCCCTATACCCCACAACAGGGTGCCCGGTCCCTCCCTTACACTCGACTGGAGCTCTGGAGTGCTCTGACAGGTCTCATCTAAGGACAGCAGACTCCCCACATTCCCGACTGACAGACACTGCTCACTACTGGGAAGTGGCTTTGATCATTTTGGATTTTGGAGAGAAGAGCCTGTTGTCATTTTTCAGTTGTAAGTCATTCACTATTAAACTTCTCTGTCACTGATCATGCCTGTGGTTTTTCCCCACCACAGAACATAGTTCCAAGGGATTTGTTCCCGTCCCACGGGGTACGTCCAGGCGGTGCTCAGAGCGCCAACGCGGGCTCCAGTGAACTTGCTGGCTCACGGACAGTCTAGACCTACCAGACAGAACATTTCTGCCTATGGAAATTCATATTCCTCCGTCACATTTCCAAAAGAATAAAGCACCCCAGCCAACATTCCCTGCCTTGATTGTGGCAGGGGGGAAAATCACGGAAGTCTTGGGCAAAAGAAGGAAATTCCCGTGTTCTTTTGGACACTACTGGGAGGAAGGAGAGAGCCAGATTTCCAGGAGAATTTGATAGAAGACACTGGGTCTTTGTTTGTGATCTCAAGCAAGGAGAGAACAGCAGGAAGCTGATGTGGACTGCACAGATGTCTTCGGAGACAGAGGCAGGCTCTCTGAGAGTAGGGATGAGGGGGAAGCACTGAAGGTGGCTTCACCTTTGAAATTGAACCTGAAGGTCCCTCCTTGTCATACCCTGACTGAGGCCTTGAACTTAACTTTGTTTTTTGTAATTTCACATTTTCCTTCAAGGGAACTTTCCTCCCAAATTATAAAAGCTTCAGGTCCGACGATACCAAGCCCTGGCCCTGCTGACAGGCTCCTCTCGGTGCGAGGTTTTCCAGGGTCACAGGGAAGAGGGACAGTTTGGGTTCCCCATCGTTGGGTGAGGGGGGGACGTGGGTAAGAAGTGATAAAGAGGATGTGGCCTCAATCATCCTGCAGTATACAATCTGAGAAGACCTTGTCCCCACCCTCCTCACCTCTGTCCCTCTGGCTCTCTGGTGCTGACTACCCCCTCAGACTAGCCTTCCATCTTCCCATTGGAAAAGCAGCGCCTCCACCGAAGCCAGTCTCCAGTTCCTCCACCTCATTCACCCAGGGTGTGTCTTTGCATCCCTCCATGAGCAAACCAAAACCACATCTCTGAGCCCCCCATGAGCTCAGGCTTCCATTGTTAAGTTCTTGTAGCTCCAGGCACTTTCTCCTGCTACCACTCATCTCGTTCGTAACTAACTGATTTTATCATTACATGTTTCCTGTTTATGTCCCCGGCTAAAATTAGGCTCCGTGAAGACGGGGACCATATTGGTCCTGCTCACCTTTGTCCCTGTCCCCAGAGCCTGGCATGTCGAGGTTGTCTGGCCAACCCTAGAGGACCACGTGGTGCTCTGAGAGCTGGGGTGACCACTGAAATGGGGAGCCCCAAGTGGATGCTCCAATCTGGGCCAATGCTAATACACTGATCATCCTCGCCAAAGCTCCACACCCATCCCTCAGCAACATACAAGCGTAGAGTCTCTGATAAGGAACCTGTGGCTTCGTGGAAGCTCATTGTCCTTGGTCTGTGTTCCCCTTGTACCCTACTATTTCCCATCCCTGAAACTGGCTTAGGTCTCCCAGTGCTGCTAAATTTCCACCCAACAAAGGGAAGCTCCGAGTCCATCATTTATATATACTGATGTACACACACGGGGATACACACACACACACACACACACACACACACACACACTGCACACATGTTATATGTGGGCACTCACCAGCTAACATTAAGCACGACCTATCCTGAGAAGATAAAGCACCAGCTCAGAAATTAACCTGGAACTCAATTTCCACGGTTATAAAATGAAAACAAGCCAAGGTTTCAGGCAAAGACCCTCCCAGGCTGGGAACGCAGTTGTCTTATGGGTAGAATAGCAAGACAGAGAATAGCAAGAGACCTGCCTCATGCACCAGGGAGGCTGAGGTTGAAATTCAGAGTTCCCCTGCTTTGGACCTGGATTTGTCTCTCTGGGTAAATGACTGTATTGTTTTTCAAGGAACTGAAAAGCATCTTTCTGGGGCAGAAGGTGGGCAGACTAAGGCCTCAGAATGCCAGCTGATAACATAGAGTTTCCAGAAGCCAAGAAAGACTACTTCTCCTTTACTAAGTACAAAGAGTACAGGTTCTCCATGAAGCCAGTGGGCCAAACTCCCAATTTTCCTCTTAGGAACAACCCTGAGTGCCAACCAGGCCTCTAAGAAATTCCTCCGCCCACCTTTGCCCCTCATCTCCCTGGTGTTCTAGGCAAACACAAGCTTGGCTGTCTGAATCGGACAAATTCCCCACCAGCTTGGAAGCAGTCTTTCCCACTTTCCTCCAGCCTCTACCTACTGGTTGGCAAAGCCCTGTCTATTTCTTTACCTGGAAGATCTGAGAAGCCACCATCTCTTAATTCCTCTCTGGTAAAAAGAGATAAATGCTTTCTCTCAGGAGACAACCGTTTCCTGCCTCAGGTTTCAGAGACTTGCGGACACCCAGCAGCCTCCTCATACTCACAGACTACATTTCCATGTTGGCTCCTGCCTCATTCTGGTCTTCACCCAGATTTCCATGGAGATTAGTTTTCCTCTTTCCCAAATCCTTCCTCTGCTTCTTTTAGAACAGAGTCAGCAGACTTCCTCTGTAAAGGGTATCTAGTAAACCCATTTCGCTCTAGGCTGTGCAGTCTCTGTTGTAACTAGTACTGTGAGAGCAGCCATATGCGCCATGTAAAGAAACAGGCATGGCTGTGTCTCAATAAAACTTTATTTATAAGAATAAGCAGCAGACCAGATTTAGCCTGCAGCTTGTGGACTCCTGTTCTAAAATATTTATCTATTGATTTCCTCATTCTCTCCAGCCAAGCGGGGGGGGGGAAGGATACAATGAATTCAGCTCAAGTTACAGCTCTCTCTGAGCCAAAGTACAGAGGCTAGAGTTTTCTTCCCAACGCTGTGGCCACCAAGGCCAACATAGCCTTGGGGATGTGTGGCTTGTGGCTGGCAGCTCAGTGGCTGTCCTGGCCAAGGCTGACTGCAGAGAGGAAGCTGCCTGGGTGTTCAAGCCATGGGGTGCCCACTTCCCTTATTCAAATCCGTGTTGGAAAAAAATCTTCACTTCTGATCTAGCAGGAAGTAGGATTCTTCACCTATTCCAGCTGTCATGTTCATAGGAGGGTCAATTTCTTGGACTTGGTGATATTTGCAGTAAACATATACATATATATATATATATGTATATATATGTGTATATATATATAAAATCATTGACACAGATTAGATACTGTTTACAGAGTTGCTATAGCAACTCCATCCATGCTGAGGCCTGAGAAAATAGGACAACTGGACTGGGTGGGAATAATGCTTTTCATATCCCACCCCCAAGGGGCCCAAACAAGAAGGCTATTTTTAAGCTAACATGAGTGAGGCATTTCCTGATGGGCAATGTGACTTAGCAGGGGGTCTCTGCCTGGACAACGGCAGATACATTTCTGAACTGTTGCTCCTCTCCTAGTCCCATAGAAGCTCCCAGAGGCCTGGCCATACATAAACCATGTCTGTAACCCCCAGCACGTAGTACAGGGTTAAAAAAAAATGTGTAAATGCCATGAGTTTCTCTTCCCAATTCTGTTTTAATGGGCTCCTTTTTCCAGAATCCAACACTGTGTTTAACACTGGGACCACTCAGGGTGGTCCCAGGATTTCTGGATTCAGCCCTGTGCCCAAATGAAGAAAGGAAATATCTCTTTGCCTGGTATTTAAAATAAGGTCATACAGACAGAGTTGCTTTCTAAAAAATATCATGTCCTGGGGCGCCTGGGTGGCTCAGTGGGTTAAGCCGCTGCCTTCGGCTCAGGTCATGATCTCAGGGTCCTGGGATTGAGCCCCGCATCGGGTTCTCTGCTCAGCAGGGAGCCTGCTTCCTCCTCTCTCTCTGCCTGCTTGTGATCTCTCTGTCAAATAAATAAATAAAATCTTTAAAAAAATATATCATGTCCACAGGAATAAATGAAAGACAAATACTTCATAAATTAAAGTGGAAGAATTTCTTCCATATCAGGGTCTGTACAAATTATCCTCTTAGATTTTGAAAGCATGGGAGAACAACAGTCCCACTGGTCTTCCTCTAAAGCAAACACAGCACCAATTTTGCCTCACGTCTTTATGGAAAAACTGGAAGTGATTAAGTTCTGTCTGGGGGTATCCTTCGGTTTACTCCATGGTCCTGCAGTTCACAGCACACTCTCCTCTGCCTAAAGACAGCCTTTCCCATGGTCCGGCTCCACCTCTATGAGAAACTAGCAAGAGCTGAGCTGGCCCACGGGGGACTGCACCTGGCCTCTTGGCTCTCCTGGACTCCAGGACTGCCTGGGCCTGGCTGGCCTTTTACAGGCCACATTTCCCACCCCCCCCGCCCCACAACCCCTGCCTTTTAATATCAGCCATAAACTTGCTCCTAGAAACCTTCTGGCCCCCAGGTCCCGAAATGCTCTCCCTTGATTTTTCATCCTGGAATCTTTGTGTGTCCTATGCTTCATTTATCATTTTTTTTTTTTAAACAGCTCCTACTAACTAGTCACGAGAGGCAGAAAATAGAACCAGGAATAAAGTGCTGATGCCGAAAGAGGAAAGGAAGAACATGCTAGCTGTGCTTCTAAAGGCTGCGGAGCCAGATGCATTCAGGCAACTGGGAGGAAGACTGGAGAGGCTGCCAGCAAGACCCTTCTCACACACCCACACGAGCCTCACCTCAATGGGGCTCCAGGTGTAACTTCAAGTAGCAAGGCCTGGCCTCTGACTTCCTCAGTCCCCTCCGAAGGTGACAAAGGCAGGGCTAATGTTTCTTCCCCAGGCAGAGACTATCCACAGGACATGTGTCCTCGCTTGTTTATATACACACAGCATGGGCTCATGGGCAAGGTTTTCCATAAGGCAGGATGAAGGAAAGAAAACCCAACAGGCCTGAAGATCTGGAGGGAAACCACTATATTTTCCCTCAAAGAGTTGTGGGGGATCAGGACACACTCTTTCTGTAAGTTGCAGAGGTGAAGCACTAAAGAAGAAAGCTTGCAGACTGCATGGGTCACTATCAGGTACAGCCCAGCCTTTGAGAGATGGGAGTCGCCTCTCCTCTGTTCTTGGGGTTAACGTTGGAGGAGAAGCCAAAGACATGGAGATGTAACTAGACTTCTGTGGTCATCAGGGAAGCTGAACTACATGTCTTCCTCACACATAGTTGAAGCTAGATGGCCTTCACATGTGCTTCACCGAGATGCCCTTTCTGAAAAGATTACCCAGAAGCTGATGACAAGCAGCTGATGCTTATGAAAGGGGAGGGGGTGATCTGGTTGGACCAGGGATGGGGGTGGAAACTTCTTCCTCTAATCCTGCCCCCTCCTCTGCCGGACCAAACTGCTCCGTTGAATCCAGGTGCTTAATTTGCCCCCCCCACCCCCACCCCGAGCAGACTGGATGGTCTCTGAAACCCAACTGGCCCCGGGTCTTCAGTGACAAGCTCTGTTTCATCCTTCTGACCCCTCGGCTTTGCAATGTTCGGCAGACTCCATATATGATAACGAAAATAAACCTTCGAGCTGGCCTTTTAAGGCACCTGGGTGCCTCACCTGGGAAACTATTACCTCATATCCAGGCTGAACAAACAGTGAGTTCTCGAAGGCTGGGGCTCTATTTCCACACACACAGGCACTGTGAGGGACAAAGCGTGACGATTTCCAGCACAATGGAGGCCTGAAATTTATGGCTTCAACATAATTCCAAATTCACATTAGAGTAAAACAGCCCCCTTTTCCCTTGAAAGATGACAAAGTTGAGTATTCTCAACACAGGCAATGCCTCTTCCTTCACCAAGCGTATTTCCTCCACCTTGTTTTTTGGAAAGGACATTCACACGTGCACAAACGGACTACCATTGTTAGTGAATCACCCTGATTGCACACCACGCTCTCCTGTCTGGGAGGAATTCCCAGAGAGCTCATAGCTCTCATAGAGCACATTTTAAAAAATTAGACAGGGGCGCCTGGGTGGCTCAGTGGGTTAAAGCCTCTGCCCTTGGCTCGGGTCATAATCCCAGGGTGCTGGGATCAAGCCCCACATCAGGCTCTCTGCTCAGCAGGGAGCCTGCTTCCTCCTCTCTCTGACTGCCTCTCTGCCTACTTGTAATCTCTGTCAAATAAATAAATAAAACCTTTAAAAAGAAATTAGACAGCTTGGATGAATCTGTCAATGAAAAAATTCTGATAGGATATCCACTCTTTGCAGGAAGCCCTAGCCTTGTGTTCTTTCAGAGCAGCCACTGAGGGCTAGGCACCGTGTCAGCTACCAGGAACCAATAGAAAATGAGACAAAATAGATCCCTGCCCTCTTGGGCCTCCATTCAAGTGAGGGAGACAGAAAAGCCATTAGACAAAATAATAACAAACGTGACAGGTTTCATGAAGGAATCAAATAGTTAAGTCAGGGAATACAGATAGTTGTAGGAGTATGGTTCTCTGCAGAGGTGATATGTCAGCTGAGACCTGAAAAATGAAGAACAGGCTGTGAGAAAGACACAGCGAGAACTTTCTACAAGAGATATCAGCATGTGCAAAGGGCCTGAGGCAGGAGAGGGCTTGGTGAGTTTGAGGGTGGTTGGCATGCAGTGTGTAGCCAGCACTGGATGACCCTGGAGAGGCCAGGGCCCCACTGCACAGGGTCTGTGGACCTCAACAAGAGTCTGGACGTTCTTCTAAGGGCAGATGGAAACTATGGGGGTAGAAGGCATTATAAAGAGAAATGACCTGGTCCAGGTAAGAAATTATGGTGGCCTGGACTACAGTGGTGGCAGCAGAGAGGAGGTGCAGAGGTGGGGATTCACACACCATTCCAGCTTGAGCTGGTGGTGTAGATCACCCCCATACCATCCCCTCTAGGACAGGGGCATCTCTGGGCCTGACAGGCAAGGACCAGTGCTGAAGATCACAAGAGGTCCATACAAAGAACCAGCCAGAGCCCTTAGATAGTGTCACTGCCTGCTCCCCAAGGAACCTACTCAGGGATCAGCTGAGACTGGACATACCCCAGCAGAAAGGAATCAGCTTCAGTGGAGCACCTGTTTCTTCCAGCCCTGCTGAGATGCTCACATGGTTTGCCCCATTCTTTTCTTTTTCTTTTTTTTTTTTTTAGATTTTATTCATTTATCTGACAGAGAGAGAGAGATCACAAGCAGGCAGAGAGGCAGGCAGAGAGAGGGAGAAGCAGGCTCACTGCTGAGCAGAGAGCCTGATGCGGGGCTCGATCCCAGGACCCCGAGATCACGACCTGAGCCGAAGGCAGAGGCTTAACCCACTGAGCCACCCAGGTGCCCCTGCCCCATTCTTTTCTCACGATAATGCTGTGAAGCTGCCTGGTCCCCTCCACTCACTGGGGAAGAGATGGAGGCTTCTGGAGGCTAGGTGACCTGCCCCCCCCCCCGGCCCCGCCCCAGGAAGGGAAGAGCAGAATCTAATGCTGTCTCATCATTTCATGTCCCTCATATATTATTTCACAGAATCCCACGATCCATCCTGGGCAGGCAGAGCAGATGATGGCATCCCAAGTGACAGGTGATAAGGGGACTCTCAGGAGCTAAGTCACTTGCCCCATGCCACTGGGTGCATACATTCTGCCTTGGCTTGGGACCCTGATCTCACTCTGTGAGCCCCTATGATCCTTTCCCAGAGAAGCCAGGGGAAGAAAGCAGCCCTGGGGTTCTCTGGGGCGCAGAGCACGTTCGTTTTCTACTGCCGCAGTAATGCATTAGCACAAACCTAACATTTGTCTACAAAGTGGGCGATCTGGAAGTCCAGCCCCAGCCAGGTCTCTGAGGGCCTCTTGAGTAAGCCTGAGAGCAACCAGAGTTTTCCAAGCTCTACCCTGTGTAGAGGGTTTGAAGACAGGGCTTCTGTCATAGCCACTGGTATGTTCACCTGAGGGGAAAGGTAAGGGACTTAGCTTCCTTCCCAGCACACAGGCCAGATGGGGCCCTACAGAATTCTTCCCATCAGTTCCATACTGTTTCAGCAGCTGATACCACTAGGAACTAATAATGAGTCAACTCTCTGGGTCTTCCACACTGAACCTCTGAGAACTCACATGCAAGGTCTTCCTGGGACCACTGTGAGAGCTCCCAAGTGCCTCCAGGCCCAGGCAGACCAGTATCCCCAAGGAAGGTCTCTGGTCTCCCCACACTCAAAAAGATGTAATGGTCGCCTGTCCCCAACAGCAACAAGTCTGGCTCCGTGGCCAGTGAACAAAACCTTAGACGGCATGATTGTAGTCTCAGTCTTCATGGCCCCTCCCCTTTCCCCAAAACTAGACATTCAGCTACATGGAAGACCATAGGTCATCCATCAGTCCTTCATCCTCATTTAGGCTGTCAAACTCCTCCAGCCTTGAGTGTCCAAACCCTGCTTCCTTGGCTCCAGCCCATTCTCCCTCTCTCCATAAAACACCTTCTCCTTGGCTGGAAGTGGTCCTGGGAGTGAAACACTCACACACACTAATATGAATCTCACCTTCTTCTCTGTACACATTATTCCTGCACTGTAAGCCTGCTGAAGGCAGTAATGTCTTCTCTCTTGATCAAGATCTTATATGGAATAGAAACTAAATTGCTTTTGGATTTATTACAGTCCTTTTAAATACTCTTCAGGTTAAGGGATAAAACAAGTTGCTTTTTCTTGTTGTTGCTTGGTTTTGTGTTCAATATCCCCTGAGAAGAGGTAGGTCTCTACTTCTCCTGAAAATTTTTTTAAAGAGTTTATTTATGAGAGATAGATGGGTAGATAGAGAGAGAAAGAGAGAGAAAGCACAAGCAGGAGCAGAAGGAGAAGCAGGCTCCCCACTGAACTGGGAGCCTGATGTGGGGCTTGATCTGAGCCAGAGGCACATGCCTAACTGACTGAGCCACCCAGGCACCCCAACTTTCCTTCAATTTTTAAGGTGAAGTACATGTTCATCAGGCTGAATGTCCTACAAAGGTCTGCAGAGAGCCCAGGATCCCAGGTGGTTCTCAGCACTGTGGCAATGGTACGACTATTCACTCACACAGCCTAGCACTTATCCCATAGCCCATATTCTCCCAACACATTCTTCACCCAGCAGTGGAGAGACCTAGCCTCCTGCCTGTCCCGCTCACCACAGAAAGCCACAGATCCCTTGGGAGTCATGCTGCACAGGCTTTAGCCACTGCCTCCGTGTTACACACACTATCTGTGCAGCTGTTCTGCCTGAACTCCACCACCTGGGATGGCAGGCCGAGACTCCAAAGGCTCACCAGGATGCAGTCCGCCCCGCTGCACAACCCTGTGTACCAATATGGGCTCGGTGCCTTTTAGTTAAAGACACTGCAGTATTTAAGATTTTTTTTTTTTTTTTAATTTGTCAGAGAGAGAGGGAGAGAGAGCGAGCACAGGCGGACAGAATGGCAGGCAGAGGCAGAGGGAGAAGCAGGCTCCCCGCCAAGCAAGGAGCCCGATGTGGGACTCGATCCCAGGACGCTGGGATCATGACCTGAGCCGAAGGCAGCGGCTTAACCAACTGAGCCACCCAGGCGTCCCGACACTGCAGTATTTAAATCCTAATGTTATCTGGCAACATGACTTGATGAGGTTATTCTTTCCTAGGAAAGAGGTTAGATGCTCTTTGTGGAGACATCATAAACACACACATGGGCTGAAATTCAGCTCTGCTTGCTAGAGCGGGCCTCACAGAATCTTTCTCCCCTTCAAACTGAGTCAACATCTGGAAGACACATGGTGGATGGTCATTAAATTAGCAACCCCCCGCCCCCTCAATCAGGAAAAGGAGAAAAAGCAAGGATCACTCTCCCAGAATATTTCCCAGACTCCTGGACAATCTTTCCAATCTAAGAAAAATATTTTTCTTTCATTTTAATTTCAATCAAAGAATCACATGTTTAAAAGAAATAATGATCCCCTGCCACATACCTCCCTATACCGAGTCCTGCTCTCCAGGGGCAACCACGATTATCCACATCCACATGTGTTTCTTTTGATGATTAATCAGATTTAGACATTCTCTTACTGAATACCTGACACAATGGACAAGAATTTTTCTCTCCTCTGCCTTCCTAATTTTGACAGGCAAATCATTATTCTTAAATCCTCTCCTGCAGTGGTTCTCAAACATCAGCTGCATTAGAATCACCTGGTCAGGGGTTAGTTAAACGACTGTCTTTGGCTCAGGTCATGATCCCAGTGTCCTGGGGTCGAGCCCCCCATGTCTCTCTTTTCTCTTGACTTGTGCTCTCTCTCTCTCTCTCTCAAATAAATAAATAATCTTTTAAAGAAAGAGAGAATCACCTGGTCAGATTGTTAAAATTATCTCACAAGATCCCAAAAGAGGCTGACATGGCTGATTCAGCAACCACAATTTGAGAAGTAGTATTCCAGAGTGCCTGGGTGGCTCAGTTGTTAAGTGTCTGCCTTCAGCTCAGGTCATGATCCCAGGGTCCTGGGATTGAGCCCCACGTCGGGCTTCCTGCTTGGCAGGAAGCCTGCTTCTCCCTCTCCCTCTGCCCCTGCTTGTGTTCCCTCTCTTACTGTGTCTCTCTCTGTCAAATAAATAAATAAAATCTTTTTTTAAAAAAGTAGTACTATTCGACTGATGACTTCTGTGATTTTTAGTAGCATTTCTTGTTTCATCAAGTTTGCAGTATCTTTTGACCCACCAATTTAAGAAATTAAGAGAACTTTGATCATTCTATTTTTACCTCTATACAGTCAAATTTAAGGACATTTATATTTTATAGTATAACTGAAAACCAATAAGTAATGTTAATGTTATATGGCCACATGATTATTGATCACAATAGAACCAAGCCAAGTGTCATGATTACATATCCTCTTCTATACGTGCAAAGTTCAACTCCTGGAATACTCAACTTTCACTTAAGGGAGAATATTTCTAGTATCAAAGCCTTTCTCTTCCTTATATCCCTCTACTTGCTCAAAATCCCACGATATTTTGTTCTATGTTTGAACCATGACATATTGACCATATTTCTATTTTTCTGAGAGTTTTTGATTGCCTTTATTTTTTTCTTAGAGAAGAAACATATTTCATCCACACTCTATCCTAAAATTTTGCTACTTTCTGTTATTCTGTCAATTGCTGGCTTCATTATTCCTGAAGTTCATTGATCCCTTGTTCTAAATTGGTAAATTTTTTTTATTTTTAATTTGCTGTTACACTTTTGTTTTGTTGGATGCCATCTCAAGTTATTTCCATGGAAGAGTTCCTAAAGAGGTAAACTATCTGGTCCTCACTTGTCTGAAAACTGTATTTTGACCTCATACTTGACTGTTAGGGAAAGTATAAAATTCTAGTTTCAAATCACTTTCTCTCAGAACTTTGAAGCCTTTATTTCACTATATTCTGACTTCTAAGATTGTTAATCAGGAGTCTGATGGTCTATTTAGTATGTCTCTAATTCTGTTACAAGCTGACATATATCCCCCAATACCACCATCCTGTACTCCCTGTCCCGGAAGCATTTAGAATTTTCCTTAAATCTTAGGAGCAGAGACACTGCAAAATGAAGCATCCAGGATATTTTTGGTTTATCCTGCTTGTAAGTTGGTGAGACCATTAAATTAAAAAAATAATGTTGTCCTTTACCTCTGGAAAATTTTGTTCTATTGTCTCCCATAACTTTTTAAATATTCTCTCTTTACTTTTTCTGGTATTCCTATTACTTGAATATAGAACCTTGTAAATTGATCTTTTAGCTGTCTTTTCTATTTGTCTTTCAGCTCTGCTTACTGGTGGATTTCTTACCATCATCTTCTTATCCTACTAAATTTTTGTCTCTGCAACCATAATCTTTAAGAACCCCCTTTTCTTGTTTCTTCCCTTTAAAAAGAAATAGCATTCCAACCATTTCCCAATGGACAAAATATATTCTTAAATCTCCTTGTATTTATTACATACAGTTTATGGTGGTTTTAAAATTTATATAATCTCTTCTATCCCCTAATCTATTTTCTTCTAAGTCAGTTATTTTGTTGTTTATTGTATTTCTTTTTCAATGTATCACATTGCCCCTGCATTCTCAGGCTACACTGGTTGTCCATTTGTATTTAAGAATAAGGCAAAAGGACTGATTAGAAAATCTGTGGATGTGTCTGGGAACGGTAGGAGAGGAAGCTAGTACTTACAGTGGAGCATCTAAATGCCAGATGAGGTAAGGCTTTCCTCTGGGGAAGCAGCCAACTCACGCTATCTCAACCAGTTAAATTCTTTATAGAAGAAAACTGCCTGGTTGCTTGCTCTTCTGCATGCCTCAAGTATAAAGGGACAAGAACAGGGGAGAAACACCAACTCTTTCACTTACCAAGTTTCACTTAATAGGCCCCCTTCCCATGTGGTCCATATACACTATGGAGTATTATGCCTCCATCAGAAAGGATGAATACCCAACTTTTGTAGCAACATGGACGGGACTGGAAGAGATTATGTTGAGTGAAATAAGTCAAGCAGAGAGAGTCAATTATCATATGGTTTCACTTATTTGTGGAGCATAACAAATAACATGGAGGACATGGGGAGATGGAGAGGAGAAGGGAGTTGAGGGAAATTGGAAGGGGAGGTGAACCATGAGAGACTATGGACTCTGAAAAACAACCTGAGGGTTTTGAAGGGGAGGGGGGTGGGAGGTTGGGGGAGCCAGGTGGTGGGTATTAAGGAGGGCACGGATTGCATGGAGCACTGGGTGTGCAAAAACAATGAATACTGTTACAATGAAAAGATATAAAAAAAATAAATTAAAAAAAAATAGGCCCCCTTCCCTATTTCAGTCCCACCTGTCACTCTTGCACCCTTCTGTAACTGCTGGCCTGGCCATGGCTGCAGCCTTTCTGGATCCTGGGTAGATGGACACCCAGCCCCTCCATGTGTAGCTCGAGGCTCACCCACCACCACTCTTCCATCTTCTTCACTCACTCCAGAAAAGTACAACTCTCTTGCTGACTGATGCCCCATCCCCCACAGCGTTCTCCTCTCTGTCCCTATTAACTCATCTATAATCACTGTAATGCGGCCTCAGAAAGCCTAAACATAGGTGCTTGGTTGACCACCCTGACCAGAAGAGACCAAGAAGGGCATTTTAATACTAATCTGTCTCTGCACCTTTGGCTCTGATCAGGCTCATTCACTGAGACCCCAGCCTACTCCAAGTGTCAATAACCAGCAGGACATACCAGTCACCTTCCAGGGTACCCGTGTTTTGAAAGAAGTTCACGTTCAAAATCAAAACAAGGAGGTAAAAAGTCAGTATGGCCAGTAGGTTGTGTGTATACATGTAGCAGGTGCTGGGAGCCCTGTCCACATCCCTGCACGACTGTGGCCTCTCCCCCTGCTAATGTGAGTGTAGGCAGTGAATGGCTCACATTTGCATTCTTCCTCAGAGAACTATCTGAAGCTGAAGCAGCTCTCCTTCAAGGAGACCTACACTCCCCTTCTACACGGGATGGCCAGCCAATGGCTGACTAACAAGGGACCCAAAAGGTCAGCCCCCTTGCCTCAAGAAGACAGCTCTTTGGTATAATTTATGTTACTGAATTCTCCAGCTCAGCTAGGGCTAGCCTAGCTGAGGCCATATCCTTGCTCAGTCTGTTCCACTTTCCTCACTTCCTTAGGTTTCTCTCATGTGCTACCAAATCCCTGCCTCAGGCTCTGCTTCTAGGGAACCTGAAGCCAAGATCGTGTGGGAGATACTTTGGGAGAGAATTGGGTAAAAAATCTCACCACTTAACTGAACTTCTGCATGCACATGTCAAACCTCAAACCCTTCTCTGTGGTTTGGTTCACAAGTCTAATCGGCAAGGCTTGGGTCACTTGCTGTGCTAGGTTTCCCTAAGCTCAGTGCAGTCAGCAGGAGGGTGGGGCTGGTGGGTGGTTCCATGACTTTGCTCCCACCCTGCGCAGAAGTCTAGTTCAGCCAAAAAGCAGTTTTGCCTGACCATTCCCCCAACCCCTGCCACCAAGGTCCTGGATCTGTGGTGATCGTGGGTGTTGAGGAAAGTCTGAAAACAGACTGGGGACCACAGGGTCTTTGCCTATTTCCAGGACAGAAGTCAGCACTGCATGTGTCACGGATGGCTCAGGGCCGACGGGCAGCACTGTGGCAGAATCAGCTTACAGGCTCACTCCTACTGGGAGGGCCTCTACCTGACATGGCTTTGCAGCTCATCTACACAGCAGCACACCCAAGAACCTGATCAGCATCAGTCAGGATGGGTGGCCCACCAGCACTCGTCCTGTACTGTTCTCCAGGGATGCAAGGGTTGGAAATTTCTAACCCAACAACCAATTCTACAAGATGATGTCCTTGCTTCTTCACCTGACTCATGCCCTCACCAAGAAAACATTTAGTGAGTGCCTACTATGTGATCTCAGCTCTGGAAATGGTCTAGGAACAGGTGTCAAGTTGAGGGGCCCAGTAACCAGTTCATGACCTCCAAGGGGTTATAAATTTATAACTACTTAGGAATAGCTTCAATGTGTTTAAATTATGTCGTTCTTAGATGCAACCCCCCAAACCACACATTTTGCCATTTTGCAGATTAGTAAAGGGAGGTGCAGTGAGAGGGTGTGCCCAGACAGCCAGGGCCACAGTTTCTGCCACAGGCACCTTGCCACCCTGGGTCCCAGCCAGGAGTTTCAAGGTTCTGACCTGATTCCTTTGGGCAATCTTCTGTCCCTTCTTCCAGCGGAGCACTGGTGTCAGAGCTGGCAGCTCCCTCTCCTCTCCAGTCACATGTTCACCCAGGCTGTAGGCGGCCTCAAACACAATGGGACTGATGACGTCCTGCACTCGCCGCTGCAACAAGAATCAGGCCCGTGCATTAACAGCTGGCGCTGGGCGACGCACGCAGAGCATTTCACAGTTTACAAAGACCTTCCACCTGGATGGCCTCATGCCAGCCTCACAGCCACCCCTGTGAGGTAAGACTTTATTCTCCTATCCTAGCTGAGGTAACTAAGGTAGAGAGCGGGGAACGTCTCGTCCAAGGTCAGCTGGATAATGAGCGGGGGCTTCCCCACTCTACCTTGCGGGGGGAGCTAATCATCTTCTCTTCAGCATATGGAACACATGACCCTACTCGTCTTCCAAATATCCTTCTAAGCCAGCTGGCGGGCGGGGGAGGCATCTGCGCTTGCACCGTAAGCTGACCCTCCACATTCCCAGTGTCTAGAGGAGCAAAGGTCTTTTGTATGGAGATGGATACGGCTCTTGTGCTGCAGCAGGAGATCGAGTGACACTGAGGAGCCTACTGTCTTCCCGGGGTTCGGGATCGGTGGAGCCAGGACTGAAAGTCTTATTTCTGGCCCTATGTTCTTTCTTGGAAACCCCAGGGCTTTAAGACCCAAAGGAATGAATGAAAGGTTGCTAATCACAACAGGAAAGCAGGGGATGGGAAGGAAAGCAGGGATGGGAAGGGAAGAAGGCAAATAGACAGCAAACACCTACAAGATGCCAGGCACCATGCCAGGTGTTCTGAACAGACAGGCAACATGCCCGAGCCCCGCGAACTAGAACTTCTTATCCTCCATCATCCAGGAAAGGAAAAGGAAGTTGCAAGGGTACATTCCCCAGGGCACAAGGCTGAGAGGGCCAGCACGCCCTGTGGGAGGTGGGCTTCCAAGTGGAGTGGGGCAAATCTGAGATGTGGCACGAATAAGCCAAGTCCCCACTGCTCCACACCTGTCTCAGGCAGGAAGCCAGCAGAGGAGCATGGCGGCCCTGTCAGGGACTGAGAGAAGCTGGGCAGGTGGCCAGAAGCCAACCACAGGGCTGGGAGTGGAGTTGAGGACGTCACACCACTCTCTGGGTGAAGTCGGGTGGAATTTCGAACAGGTTAGAGCTGTGATCAAAATAGTAGAAAGTTCTGAAGTTCCCAAGCAGCGCACCATGAGGAACCTGCTCCCAGGCCTCCCTGACAGCCAGCGCCCCTCTCCGCAGGCAGGCACGCCAGCTAGGTTTTGGATACTGGTCCAGTCTAAGCGGGAGTGGACACATCGCAGTCGTGACATGCTGTGGTTTGTCTTTCTCACTTCGCATGTGCACTGGAGTTGGAGACGGTTGGGTCACAACACAGAGCTCCAGCACACAACGACCTGTTAGAGTGGATGCCCTCACCCACCGACATCTGCACTCACATCTGCCTTAACGAGCGAATGGGGGGCGGCCCCCCCATAAATTAGCAGCATTCTCCAAGATGGTGCCCAGGAACCTCAGTTCCCCAGGAGGGGAATAAATTAAAGGGTCTGTGATCAAACAATTTTGGGGAGGGGTGGAAGGGGGAGAGAGCAGGCTAAACAAAGTTAAAAAGGGTTTTTATTCTGTTTTGTTTCTCTCTGTTTTTAACATGGTTGCCTCTGAAAAAGGGTAGGGTTGTTCCATGGAGTAGATACTCAGAGGCAATGGAGAGCAGAGGAGGAATCTCCCGCAGCAACCCAGGACAGGAGGGGACACCGAAGCCAGCGGGCTGTGGCGTGGGGAGCCATAAGTGGCCATACCTGTGGAGTGTGGGGGACAGCTGACACTGGGGGCAGAGGCCCGAACGGCGAGGAGATGCTTCATGTTCAGGAAAGCATGCAGCGGGGGATAGATACAATCATTTAACATAACTAAAATACAGGGGAGTGTCGGGGAAGTCTTGGATACACTGCTTCCAGAAAATTCTCTTGACCTTCGGATTTTAGGGACAGATATTTAACACCTATGTCCTTTCCTGGAGCAAAACACACTCCTGGGAAATGGATCTCCTCTGCCTTGCTGACTCTGATAAGCAGAATCTAAAGACTTTTGGAGGCATGGGGAAGAAAAGCCCGAGCCATCTTTATGGTTTGAGAAATACATGCTTCAGTGTTTTGTTTTGTTTTGCTTTGTTTTTTAGGGTTGACTACCTTAAGGCTTTGCATTTAAATCCTTCATGGTGAAGTAAGGCAGTTATTATGTTTTTATTCTTGGGGGAAAGGTCGAATGTGGGGGTGGGGGAGACAGAAGTAACTCATCATTTCCTGACCACCAGCCCCAAGTATTCCAGAGACTGGGCCAAGACATCACTTTCCTTAATCTGCACACCACCTGAGCTGGTAGACTACTGCTCCCATCCTGCAGATGAGGCAACAGAGGCTTGGGAGCTCAAATAAATGGCACTCCACCCCAAAGCATGTAATAAGTTGTAGGACCAGAAGCAAAACTGCCTTCCCTAAAGTCCATAATATACCATTCAAAGGTTATCTGAACTGCCTTAGGTGCTGACGTCAGCCTCAAAAATCACCTGTTCACTTATGAAGATACAGGGCAGGGTGGGAGCACTGTTTTTCAGACAGGCACGCCAGCCCTGTTCCCAAACACATGGCCATCCAAGCCAGGCTCACCGTGGAGGGAAACTGTACTGGGGATGAGTAATGGAGTCTGACATCTAGGCTTGCAGATGCTGTGCTCTGGTACTGATCGCAAGAACCTGTTTTAAGTAAGATGTTTGGAAGTACAGTTCTTATTACATGTGCCCATAGCCCTGGGCAGGAGGGAACAAAACTGCACTGAGAGCCGTGGGCAGAGGCGGAGGTGGGCACGGCATTCTGAAAGGCGCCAACACCCCCCAAGAGGACATCCCCCTGCCCATGCTGGGTTTGTATTATCAGAGCTGCAAAGGAAAAGTAGCAGCAACATTTGGTGGTTTCCTTTTCCTTTCTGAAAGCTTCCCTGAGATCAGCACTGCAACTAGTGGAGGAACTCCTTAGGAGAGAGGAGGCTTAGCTTTCTGGCACAGACCGTAATCACTGAAATGTTACTGCTTTAAGGAAAAAAAAAAACACCACTATGAATGGAAGCTTCTAACGTTGAACACTTATTCAGCAGACCAAGAGGCAAGACTCTACCTTTTCGCCCTAAAGATCAACAGGAAGTGTCCTGATTCTGAAAGTTGAAGGAGCCCACACAGAGAACAACCACCCGCCCCATCCCAGGTGGCAGAATTTGTGGTGGCTGTGGTTTAACAGGGAACTTAACATATGCTCAATTACAAACTCATTGGGTGCTTACTTTATGCCAGGCTCCGTGCTGGATCTAAGGGACACAGAGATGAAAGACCATCGGGGAAACAGTAAGCATAACGACTATCTCGTGTAATACACACAGAACGGAAGAGGCTCTGGAGACTCAAATGAGGGACATATGATTCAGACAGAGGGTTAGAAGGCTTCCCAGAGGTGCCCTGGGCTCAGCCAGAGAGCAGGCCAGAAGCATGGCTGGTCCAGCCGCGTGGAGAGGACATGGTGTGTCCAGTGGATTGCGTGTGATTCCCAAAGGTGGGGAAGTTGGGCTTCTGGGGAGGACGAGGGAGAGAAGAGGCTGAAGCAGAGACTGGACCTCAGGGGGCTCACAGGTGCACTGACTGCATCCTGTGAGCAGGGAAGAACTGCGAGGACAGTAAAAATTGCAAGGACAGTAAGTAAAAACTGCAAGGTGATGCTAGAGGCTGTGTTTGAGAAGAATCCCTCTGGTTTCTTGCACCAATAGGGTGAGATGGGAGGCAGGGAGGCCAGTGAGGAGGCTGGAGGAAGCTGTGTTCTAGAAAGCTCCCTCTTGCTGTAGAATGGAAGTAGACAGATGGGGGGCAAGCCTGGGGACAAGTAGGATAGGAGGAGGTTGCTATAGGGCTTCAGAGGAAAGACTGTGAAGGCCTTTGCCAGGACACAGCAGTGGTGATGGAGCAAATGGGAGGGATGGGAAGGTGACTTAGGAGGAAATGGTGGTAGGACTTGAGGACGGGATATGGGGATGACCTCTCTTCCATCAATAATTTTGGAGGACGGCCTGATGTTCAGCTTGTGTGAGTGAGTGGACACATGTCACTCAATATCATGTTAGCAGGAAAAGGACAAGTATGCCATGAACTTAGGAGTAGACACACGGAGCTTTGTTACGACACAGAAATCTCCTTCCTGGCTCCAGGCTCTAACTCTGCAAGGAATCTTCCTGAATACACTGAGCTGGGCCTAAACCTCTGTGCTCCCTCTTGTCTTATGCAAAACTGCACCCCTGCTCCAGTGTCTAAGGTCAGCCTTCCCTGGCACTGGCTCTTACAGACTCACCATAGGTCCTCTGCCTATACCATGAGCCCATCCAAACATCTTCTCAGGGATGGGCTTTGCCCTCCTTTGGACTACAACCTCCTCCTTCCTCAGCTCATCTCACATGCAAAAACATTCTCTTGGGGTCCCTAGGGAGGGCTGCGGGGTCTTGCAGAGTCTGCTGGCAAGAGGCAGTGCGGGCCTCAGAGCAACATGCCTTCCTACGGGCTCCCTTCCTTATGGAGAGAACATCGGGCTTTTCCTTCTATCTGATCACCTTGCTCTGAAAATGAAACAGAAGTAACTCAAATCCTGCAGGGGAGGCCCGCTGACAGGCATGTGCCACCCACCACCAGGGCTGCTTTGCCCATTAGCCTAGGGTGTCTAAGCAGTTGACCAAGGCCTCAAAGTCATTGTCTCCTTTATTTGTGTCATCACAGAATTTTCATTGGTGAGTATAATTAGTATCAAATCACAAGAACCCACCTACCTGCCCAGAACAAGGCATGCATTACTACGTGGGGGAAACCTCCCCAGGGAGATTTGATTCCAACCCTGGCTTCAAGACTTGAAGAAAGTGGGTCCTGTGCTCTGGGCACCCTCGACTAGCCTCGAGATTTAGAAACCTACCTCTCAGGGTAGCTTTTCCCCAAGAAATGAAGGGTTTTCATCTTTCTCAGCTAACAAGCAGCTACCAGGGTCAACTAAATGAAAACAGGAAGGGCTGGCCTCACTTTAAATGTGCAAATAACACAGAAGGTCAGCAAATAAGCTGCTAGCATTAAGCCAGATAATTGCTTTCGGAAAAACCCTCTAAGTGTTTTTTAAAGAGGCCTTGGTATTTTTTTCTTTTTCCAAACATGTGATCCCCCCTACCCCCATCTTCCCTGGATTCTTTCTGCCTCTTTCTCCCTACACAGGGCTCTGCTTCTGCCCATGATGGCCCTTCAGGTATGCCCAGGAATGAGAAACCCTGAAAGTGGAATGCTTTTTCCTTTCTCTCTCTGACCATAAAGGATCACAACGGCCGTTAAATGGTTCAGGCAGTTTAAAATTCTCAGAAGCTGGAAGGTTCTTTTAAAAGCAAGGTGAGGGGGCGCCTGGGTGGCTCAGTGGGTTAAAGCCTCTGCCTTCAGCTCAGGTCATGATCGCGGAGTTTTGGGATCGAGCCCCACATCGGGCTATCTGCTCAGCAGGGAGCCTGCTTCCCTTCCTCTCTCTCTGCCTGCCTCTCTGCCTACTTGTGATCTCTCTCTCTGTCAAATAAAAAAAAAAAATAAAAAAAAAATAAAAAAAAAATAAAAGCAAGGTGAGGATTTTACATTTCTAGTAACCACAGAGTAACACTGTAGAGCTACCCTCCACACAGATGACAGTTAGCAGGGCTGGACACCCCCCCACCCCCATATCTGTTTAAAGGTACTCAAGAACTACAAAGAGAGGCAGGACTTCAGAGTCTAGGGTCCCAATGGGAAGGAAAGGACAACAAGGAGACCCCAGCATGCAGTGGCACGAAGCCCCTTAAGCCGTGCGCGGATTTGGAAGTGGTGTGGCATGCACAGCAAAAAAGCGGAATGTGAAGTGGTGGTTCAGAGGTCACTGTCTGAGCCGACTTTCTGGCAGTCACATGAGTCTGAGAAGATAAAACTTAAAGCTAAGGGCTACTAAGGCCGCCTGGACTTGAGGGCCAAGATCCCAGAGAGAAGGGAGGCATCTGGAAGGTGATACCCCATGTCGTCTTTCCTCCCAGGCACTAGCTGATTCCACAGCATTCTGGGGCTGAGAGATACAGAAACCCAGCAGAAGACGGTGGTCAAGACCAGAGAAGTTCTAGGAAGGCACACTGGACACAGCAGAAGATCGGCAACCCAGAAGTAAGTCACCAGAAAATATCCAGAAATATCCAGAAAATATCTAGCTGAAGAAAACTGGATTGAAGCATGGAGATGAAAAAGGATGGATTATTCAGAAGTGTCAGAGGCCACAATGAGAGGGATAATGTATTTATAGTGATAGAATAGTCTTGATAAATACGCAAAAAACTAGCACCTTGATTCACACACTGTAGGTGAGCAATAAATAGTGTCTCTTATTTTTACCATAATTTTTGAAATGGCAACTTTGAGAATCTGTAAAAAGAAACAAACAAAACAAAAAAAACAAAACAAAAAAACCTGCCCTATTACAAAATGAATTATTATGAGCTCCACATGTAGCAACAACGATTTCTCATTTTACAAGAGAAAAAATGGAGGCCAAGTGTGATTTCATTTAGAGTCCTATAAATTAAAAAAAATAAATGAAAATTTAACTTAAACCTGAGGGGAAAATTCCTGGAAATACTTTTAAGCAAAACTTTACAAAAAGCACAAGCGACTGTAAGGGTCTCATGAGACGAGATTTACACTGGGAAGAGACAAAGCTTCGTCTCTGGATGAGTTCAGTTATAAACACTGACTAGACAGAGCTCTGAGAAATAGCCAAATTCAAAGAACTCCAGTAATGCTGTCATGAGGGGCGGAAATAAGTGGTGAGCAACTCAGTTATGTCTTGTTTCTGAAAGTTTCTTGATGAGATTAGAGATTTTAATTATGACAACAGATTACTCCATATGTAATACCTTATGGAAATAGATACCATTATTAGTCTGGTCTGTATTCTTCTCTGGCAAACATCCATGCCCAAGAAGCCATCAGTGACTCTTCAACTGACATATGTGCATACATTATGTATGAAAATCACATAACCCACTGAAGCTTTTTCCTCATTAAAGATTAAAAAAAGTGTAGCTCAAAATCTGGAATATGGTTTGCTCTTCTGTTTGAGCGTTTCTGTGTGTATGTGGTGGGGGGTGTTACTTATGTAGTTCATTTGTATGTTTGAATGTTTTGTGATTTTTGTTTTGCTTCTTTTTCTCTGCATCCATTCCAAAATAGGCCAGTGGGGGACTTTTGACCACTTAGAATCGATCTTCTAAGAGCATGTCACATCCTTGTATAATGTTCCTTGGAAAGAGACATGTTAATTACATCACAGATAATCACACACATGATTTGTCAGCTAAATGACACCAGACAAAACTGGCCCGGCATGGAGATTTTCCAGTCTATGGTGATTTCCCTAGGGAAAGACTAAATTTTGGCTTCTAATCTACTGCCCTGCCCTTCTTCTCTTAATTCTCTCTTCCTGTCTCCTATCCCCAAACCCTCACAGTGGCTTTTAAAAATATTTATAGGTGAATAAAAAACTAACACAGAAGAAAATGCTAAAAACATGAAAGTAAAAATGAGCAGAGTTGACCCAGGCAGGTTTTTCTGCCCCCCACTACCCTTCTCCCACATCATTTCAGCCATCAGTCCTATAACCGGTTGGAATGTCAGCCTCAGTCCTCCCATCAGGATGGCCAGAGTTAAAATTGGCCTTTGTGCTTCCACTCAGTGGTCTCTGCCTGCTAGATGAAGAAGACATGGGGACAAGAGGGGGGGACCCGCCTGGCTCAGCAGACAGTTGAAAACCCTGGGATGTCCATCTTCTCTCTCTGCTTCTTGAGCTAATACAGCAACCTTGTGAGGATGGGGGTACATCTGAGCCGAGTGCATCTGCTCAGGTCTCACTGCTGAGAGCATCTGTGTCCCCACTCATGCTGTTCCTACATCTGGAATGTTCTTCTCCCTACAAAATCGGATTCTATCCTTCGAGGCTCAGCTCAATGCTGTTCCTTCTGTGAAATTTTCCTCGAGGATGCCAGCCTTCCAGCCACCCAGCCCCCCCGCCCCACTGAACCCCAGTGTCCTCGGGACCCAGTTTGGCACTTGACTATTTTCTGTAGTCTACTCTTATCTTTGCTTGATTCTCAAGATTTCCCCGTACCTCCCATTTAAAGTTTCTGAAGCTGGGATGCATCGTAGCATTGAATAATAATTTATCATGAGACTGTTTCTCCTCTCAACTCCTGCCTAAAAAGCTGTCATTACATTGTTAGCAATGTAGGAAGGGAGGAAATACGGCACTAGTTCTGGGGTGGAAGTCATGGAAGGTAAGTGTGGCTGTGGGAACCAGATGTCAGCTCTACCTTGAGCTAGTCGCATCTCTTGGACAAGATCGAGCACACTCCTCACAAGCATGACAAGCATGTGGCAGCAGTAGGCAGGACATGGTGCTCAGGGATGACAGGTGCGTGTGGGAGGGGGGTGGAAAGGTGAGTTCACAGACACTGTGGCTGACCTTCCTGAGGAACTGCAACTGGGTGGTCCTAGCCAACCTTTTGTTGCTGCATGCCTGTGCCAGACACTATGTCAGGCATAGGGAAGCAGAAAGGGGGCAGGCAGGAGTGTGAGAGCAAAAAATTTTTTTGATGCAGAGGGGAAGGCACCCGCTCTAGAACTGTGGGAACCCGATGAGAGGGAATCACTTGGGACCTTGAATGGGGTGTGGGTGGGAGTATCAAGAGCCCGTGGAGAGGTGGGGACCCGGGAAGAAGAAGTGAAAGTTCAGCAGGCTGATAGGGGAATGGGTATGAGGGCTGTCATATCAGCCAGTGCAGTTAATCTGGAGGTCGAACAGACCACCGTGTGACTGAGGAACAGAGGCAACAGACAGGTGGAAAGCAACGACTTCGAAATAAGATGGTCCTGGGTCCAGGGGAGTCCCAGCTCCATCTCTCACAGGCTGTGTGACATTGGTTACTTCCTCTATCTGAACTTGTCTTCACAGAAGATGGGTTGACTCAGTCGACTCTGCCTGGTTGTTGTGAAGACTGGACACCACACATGTTGAGCACCATGGAGAGCTCCTGGTACCCCGTGAAAGCCAGGGCCCCCCGCATTATCATCATCACCATCACTACTGTCACCATCTGCACCACCTGAGAAGGGACTGTGGGGCAAGATCACAGGGGAGTGCTGCAGACAGTGAGGGAAACTAGGCTAGAACCAGGGTGTGGGACCTTGCAGAGAGATGAAGGCCTTTCAAGTTCTGTGGGCAATAGGGACTGTCACGAATTTTGTAAGCCAGCCTTAGGGTAAGAACCATGGAGGTGACCTAACAGACTGACTAGGGATGGAAAGGGAGGAGGACAGGACTTTTTACAGGGCTGGTGTGCCCATCTCCCAGCTGTACGTCAGCTGTCACAAGCTCACAGCTACCTCTTACAGAGAAACGTCCTTGGTTAAAAGCGAGCGCACTCCTCACTGGCAATGACCAACTGCCACAGGGGCATTAAAGGGGAGACTCCTTGCTAAAAGGTAGGACACCTTTGTGGTGTGCCTTCATGCCCCAGAGCTTCACTGGAGGATCAGGCTGAGGCTGGTCTCCAACAGGGACAACCCCGCCCTCCACCTCCAACCCTCTCCTACTCTCTTCATTGCCCTTTCCTGAGAGCGCCCCCCGCCCAAAATCCTATGCAAATAAATCCCTACCTCAAGCTCTGCATCCTGGAACCTGACCTACACAGTAACTCAGGGTTACAAACAGTTGTGGCAGCAGACATACTTCTATATATACACACAACGCATTAAGTGTGGATTTGGATATAGGGAGAGGTGGTCCCGGCTTGCTCAACATCTATCCTCAACCCTGTGGCACACCCAAGAGGAATCCCTATGCCCCCTTCATGAACAAGATGAGAACATGGAGGGCCAAGAAGTGAAGAGACTCACCGATATCACAGGGCCAGCACCCCTTCTTCTGCACCCCTAGATTCGGGGGAGGAGTATGAATGTGGCAGAGTCAGAGAAGAGAGAGGGGCTCTGGCCAGAGAAATCCTGGAACCGCGGTCAGGAGGAATTCCTCCCACAGCTCTGTGGACCTTGCAGATCCCAGCTTCTTGCCAGGAGGGAAGTGTGGCAGACAAGGCAGCATTCTGAGAGCGGTGAATGGTCTCGAAAGTGACCAGTCCTACCTTGTGAACCCCCAGGGGATGCTGGTCTGCAGATGGCAAATTCCTCCTTGTTCGTGCTCTGGCCTGTGTGACCAGCGCTGGGTGTACAATGTGATCACTAACCCTCGTGCCTGTCACTACTGCCAGACTGTGAGATCAAGGTTGCACAAGGGGCAGGAATCAGACTTCCAAGGCACTCATCCTACATCAGCTTTGACCTGTTTTCATGTAATGATTATAGTGACATTATAAAATATTATAAAAAGGGGTAGGTGTTCAGTTGGGTCTGGCAGTGCTTAAAAAAAAAAAATCACAGTTTTAAGTATCCTATCAAAAGAGATTCTGTATCCCCACATGGCAACACATGTCCACCATTAAAGCTGGACTACTGAGGCGAGCAGTTTCCATTCCACCCACCACATATGTCAGGAGAGTCTCATACGTAGTGGATACCATTACTGCCGCCCCCAGTAGCCTCCACCAGGCGGAGCACCCCCATCCCAAGCTGCTCCAAGCATTAGCTACCACCAGCTCCCACCCACAACCTTCTTCAGAGATGGCCTCTAGCTGAGGGGAGCCATCTCCTCCAGAGATGCCTGCCACATGAGGCTCTGTGACAGGCAGAATTCTAAGGTGACCCCCAATGACTCCTGCTCTTGTATGACCCCCCCCCCCGAGTGTGGGAAGGACTGTAACTGTGACGTCTGTCACCCCCATGATTACGTTACATTATACAGCAACGGTGAAGGGATTTTGCAGATGTCAGCAAGGTCCCAAATCCACTGAATTTGAGTTCCTCAACAGGGAGAATGCCTGGAGGGTGGGGCTCTGCTCAGGTAAATCCTTTATAGGCAGGCTTAGGTTTTCTCTGAGCTAAGAGACTAGACTCAGGAGAGACTATCTTCTTGCCAACCTTGAAGAAGCAAGCCACCGTGGCCCTCTAAGCTGCAAAGAAATGGAGTCTACCACCAACCACGAGGGCCTGGAAGAAGATACCAAGCCTTGGACAAGACCTGGCTGACAACCGGGATTGTAGCTTTGAGGCCCTGGGCCAGGGGACCCCGGTTGACGGGGGCCAAGCTCCTGACCCACAGAAACTGCGAGATAAATGGGTGTTGTTTTCAGCTGCTCAGTCTGTAACTTTCTATGTATCACAGAACACTAAAATGTGCCCTTCACCCCTGAATGGCTGATGCAGAGGTTAAACAGCCCATCCTGCTGGCCTCTGGATGGACGAGGTCTATGGTACAATTCGGACTCCGGGGCTCCCTCGTGGGGCCAGGCTGAGCCTCCGCTTCTCCAACAACCACATCCTTAACCCAACATTTCCCTGCCTTCACCTGTCTCTCTCATTTCTAGAGCCCTCCCCCTCCCACTGTCAATCGCAGGCAGAAGCCCCCCTCCCCAAGATTCCGCTTCTGGGGAAGCAGACGTGAGACACCACACCTAACAAATCCCATGTTGAATCTGTTGGCTGAAATACCCCTAAAGAGATGAGAGAAGCTAGATGCAGCAGGATGGTGACCCCGAGCTCACGTCTGACCAGAACACAAATAGATCCAGGACACCTGTCCGCTAAGTGTGGGTTTCCACACAGGCTGCCGTGTTGACCATTATGTTCCCCTACTTTTAACTCAGAGTTTCACTGTGCCCTCCTTCTAGTTATTCTCAAAAGGGGCAGAACTAGCACCCTGTGAGTAAGTCTTGGGGCTTAGGAGGTGGATTAAAGATGTAGACCAGCCCCAGCCTTCCTCAAGGCAAACTTTCTTTCTTCCTTCCTTCCTTCCTTTTTCTTTCTTTTCTTTTCTTTTCTTTTCTTTTCTTTTCTTTTCTTTTCTTTCTTTCTTTCTTTTTCTTCCTTCCTTCCTCCCTCCCTCCCTCCCTTGTCTCCCTCCCTCTCTGCCTCCCTCTCTCCCTCTCTTTCTTTCCTTCTTTTCTTTTTCCTTTCCTTCCTTCCATTTCTCTCTCTCCCCCCTTCCTTCTTTCCTTCCTTCTTAGAGCTATTCACAAAGCACCTTTTTCTCCAGGGCACAGGCTCTGAGTTTTACAAAGGGCAGAGTGGCAAGAGAGCAACAAAATTAATCAAAGAGCTGGGGCTTGGAGCATCCACAAAGTTAATAATGAGCCCCTGAAGAGTGATGATGCATGTCACGCAAACTGTAGGACTGTTTGTTTTTTCACTTGCAACCAAAATTACATCTTAAACCAGAGGTTCTCAACCTAGAAGAGAATTCAGGGGTCTGTGAACTTGGATGGAGAGAAAAAAATTACATCTTCACTTTTATTAGCCTCTCACTGAAATTTAGCATTTCCTTTCATTATAAATGTAGGCAGCGAACCGCTGAAGTATTACAAAGACTTATGACTCTGTCAGGAATAGAAATCTGAGATGTTTTCACATTATCCTGCAGTTGGAGAGGCCTTGAAAAATTGTTCCTGCTCATCAATACTTCAAAAATGTCAGAGCTCATTATTTAATGTATTAATAAAAAGTAATAATATTACCAATGTGGGTTTTCTTTTTAACACTGATAGCTGAATTTCAATATAAATCTACATATTTTTAAAAAGTTCTATGTATTTTACTGGATTCCCTTAAAAACGTTGTTCTTAAAAAAAAAAAAAAATCTTCTCCCAACTGCCAAAGGGGTCCATGTACCAAAATGGTCAAGAACTTTGGTCTTAACGGTAAACGACACAATGAGAGGGACCATCTTGTGGTTTCTGAAATGCTTCCAAATATGCTTAAAAACTACAGAAAGAAGCATTCTGTTGTTTCAGTCTTCATAGGTTATATGAACTCCCTGGTTTCAGCAGTTAAAAATATACTGTCCATTACATTTTATGACAGGTTCAAGGCCTGGGCTCAAAATCATACCAGGGCCCCTGGGGTTTTAAGAATTCCGTCCTGGACAGATATTCCGGGCCAGAGGAGAGCAAATCTGCTTCGATGCTGAGAGTTATATGAAAGCATCTGTTTCCCTGTGTGAGCCCATAGGAGGGGAACGGGAGAGTGAGTGTGCTCTCTGGGCTACACGTGGTGTTCACTGCTTTTACAAAAGGAATCCTGACCTTCCCAGGGCAGGCTTGCTGCTTCATGAGCCCTAAGAGGGTATCTAGAAAGCTGAGAAGCTTGCCCCAGGCCTTGGTGGTGTGTGAAAATCCTGAACCGTGACTAAAATGAAGGAGAGAGTCAACACACCGACCCCACAAGATTTCCAAGCTGCTTAAACCACAGTGGGCCTATCTGCTCAGCTTGGGGGCTAACTGAACCAGCACAATTTCTCTGAATGATTTGCAGCTTAGCAAGTGAAGAAAGTAGCTCCCCTGCAGACTGTAATAAAATGAGGTCATTAAAATTCCAGTGAATTTCATCAAAACCTGTGTGCTCTTTGGTCTATTCCATTCTCCTTGCCACTCTGTTTCCATTGGTTTGGTCAAGATCACCAACAGTGGCCATGTTGCTAGATCCACTGAACAGCCTCTCTCTGTTCTCATCTTTCTTGACCCCCACAGGGACTCCTTATAGTTGAGTCTCTTCCTCCTGGAGCTCACTTTCCCTGACTCAACCCAGGGAATGGCTCACTTCTCCTGCCTCCACTGTCCCTTGTCCTCCTGAGATATATCTAAAGCAACACATGGCATTTATTGGTGAACATATCCCCCACCTCCCAAACCAGACTACAACTTTCTGGGAGGAGGGGCCATGTTGCATTCATCTCAGCACGTCCCAGTGCAAGGGACAGAGCAGATACTCAAACATTTGTTGAGGTGTGTGAGTATAGACATGGACACTCATCCAAAAAAGAAGGCATTGGTGAATCTGAGATCATCCCTCCAGAGAAAGGCAGATGTATTCAACAGATCAATCTGACAACTACAGTTAATGTACAATATAGGAGACATCTTACCAACATTCACCTGAAGCTTCTTTGCTTTGCTTTACCATTACTTTTTTTCAGTGTTTATGTACCTCACACCTCTTTACTGCCTTTCTTTTCAAACTTCTCTCCTTCTTAACCTTGGTAGTCTAAATATCTTTAAGTTCAAAAGAAACATGTCACACCGATTCACAAAAACCTTATTAAACCACTGAATAAAGACCATTTATTACACCTCTTTGTTAGCACTCTTGGGTTTCCGGGATACTGTGGGATCCCAACCCAGTAATAAAGAAAACAGACACTGGCTTCTTACTCATGGGGAAGGGTTTGAACACTGGCAAAGGGACGCTCCTTTCATTTTGGTCCCTTCAGCACCGGCACCTGTCACATATGAGTTCAACTGACACTGACACCCAGGACTGAGCCACACACTTTGGTAGGTTACCTGGTATAACCTCCCTATAGGTATGATTTTTCCTCAAATAGTGAAACTCAGGCTTAGATAAATATGTGTCATTTCAGAGCTTATGGATATGATCTCAGGAAACTGTTAAAGTTGTCAGGAACCACAGCAGAAAACACTGAATTTCTGGATTTCTAGATTATTTATCATGTGTTCTTATTTCTTCCCCTTCTATTTGGATAAGCCTCTTTTCCTTTCCCACCTGGCCCCTAGATGGAAACATTGTACAAATTTAAGATTACCTATTAGGGTTTTTTTGTTTCTGTTTTTGTTTTTGTTTTTTGTTTTTTAAGAGAAGGGTGGGCAGGGGTAGAGGGAGAGAAAGAACCTCAAGAAGGCTCCACACCTGGTATGGAGCCCAACATGGGGGTCAATCCCATGACCCTGAGATCACAACCTGAGCCAAAATCAAGAGTTAGATGCCCAACTGAGCAACTCAGGAACCTCTGACCCATGAGTTTTAATTAAATAGAGAATGAAAAATAAACCTCAACTTCCTGGATAAATATTATATTATAGCCCTGCCCCTCAAAAATTTCAAAGCTACCTGAAAAAGAAATAAGGCAAACAATCCCATTCGCAATAACAACAGAAACAATACTTGGGAATAAATTTAACAAGGAAGTGAAAAATTCATAAGACATCAATGAAAGAAACTGAAGATGACACAAATACATAAAAGATACCCTGTGTTCATGGATTGGGAGAATTAATATTGTTAAACTGCGCATACTCTCCAAAGCAATCTATAGAGTCAATGCAGTCACTATCAAAATTGCAATGGTATTTTTCACTAAAACAGAAAGAACAATACTAAATCTGTCTGAAATCACAGAAGACATCAAATATCAAAGCAATCCTGAGAAAGAAGGAAGCTGGAGGAATCACACTTTCTGACTGCAAAGCATTAGTAACAAAAACAGTCTCGCACTTGCATCAAAGCAGACACACAGACCAATGTAACGAAAATGAGATCAGAAACAAACCCATGAATATATGGTCAATATTTGACAAGGGAAACACGAATACTCAATGGGGAAAAAAGTCTCTTCAATAAATGGTGCTGGGAAAACAGGATAACCACGTGCAAAAGAATGAAATGGATCCCTATCCCACACTGCTCAAAAAGAAATGAACTCAAAATAGGTTAAAGACTTAAATGGAAGACCTGCAGCTATGAAACTCTGAAAATTTCCTTGACTTTGGACTTGGAAAGGATTTTTTTTGGATGTAACTCCAAAAGTATATGCAATAAAAGCAAAAATAAGTGAGGCTATAGCAAACTAAAGGAATGATAGATGAAATAAAAGGGCAACCTACAGAATGGGAGAAAATATTTGCAAACCATGTATCTGACGTTAATATCAAAGATATATAAGGAACTCATACAACTCAGCAGCAAACAATAACAAAACACACACACAAAAACAATCCAGTGATTCATTAAAAAAAAAAATGGTCAAAGGAACTGAATAGACATTTTTCCAAAGAAGACACACAAAGGACCAATGGGTGCAAGAAAAGGTACTCAAAATCACTAATCATCAGAGAAATTTAAATCAAAACCACGAGACAGCACCTCACAGCTGTTAAAATAGTTATTATTTTAAAAACCCACAAGAGATAATGAAACAGTCATTATGGAGGATATGGAGAAAGGGGAACCCTTGTGCACCATTAGGGGGAATGTGAGTTGGTACAGCTACTATGGAGGACAGTACGGAGGCGCCTCAGATTAAAAATGAAATTACCTTATGATTCAGTAAGCCCAGTTCCAGGTATATAACCAAAGGAAATGAAACCTCTATCTTAATGAGATATCTGCACCCCATGTTCATGGCAACATTATTTACAATAGCCAAGACCTGGAAACAACCTAAGTGACCGTCAACTGATGAGTGGATTAAAATGATGTGAGATATACACACACACAAACAAATGCTGTTCAGTCATGAAAAAATGAGAAGGAAATCCTGCCATCTATGATGACATGAATGAACCCTGAGGGCATTATGCTAAGTGAAGTAAGTCAGACAGAGACAGACAAATAGAGTATGATCTCATTTGTATGTGGAGAGTAGAGCGGTGGTTGCCAGAGGTAGGGGTTGTGGGTGGTGGGGATGGGGGGTAGAAGTGGTCAATGGAGACAAACCTCCCGTTATCAGATGGGTAAGTTGTAGGGATCTGATAATGTACAGTGTTGTGACTATAGTTAGCAACACTGTACTATATACTTGAATCTTACAAAGAGAATCAATCTTAAATGTCTCACCTGACAAAGAAAAATACATTGGAACTCTGTTGATGAGGTGGTGGATATGACAGCTAACCTTACTGTGGTAATTGGTTCCCAATATATACATGTCATGTAATTATCACACTGCACACCTTAAACTTACATGGTATTATGTGTCAACTGTATCTTAGTAAAGCTGGGAACAAATGTAAAATCTAATTTAGGAGACATAACAGGCCCCTCAACTCAGCCAATCAGTCTAGGCCTCTACCTCTTTTGCCACTAAACAAGACTCCTCATCCCTACTTATGAACCTTGTCATGGACCCCTTCCTCTTCCTTGTCTAAAATTCAAGGTGAGGAGCGCCTGAGTGGCTCAGTGTTAAGGTTAAGCCTGTGCCTTGAGCTGAGGTCATGATCTCAGAGTCCTGGGATCAAGCCCCACACTGAGCTCTCTCCTCAGTGGGAAGCCTGCTTCCCCTCTCTCTCTCTGCATGCCTCTCTGCCTACTTGTGATCTCTGTCTAATAAATAAATATAATCTAAAAAAAATAAAATTCAAGGTGAATCCCAATATCTCATCCTCCAAGACAGTTAGACATTTGCCCCAAGGGCCTCTCTGCCATCTAGTAATAATAAAATTGCTGTTGGTGTCACCAATCTGGGCATTTACTTATATTTTCCAAAGATGGCTGCCAAAGATCTCCCACTCCACGTGTTCTTTATCTAGATGACCTTAATACCTCCCCCATCAAAAGGCATAGTCTAACCCTCCTCCTTCTGAAACCAGAAAAGTCTCAGGACTCATTGTAACCAATAGAACACAATGGGAGGGATGCTATGTGACTTCTGGCTTAGGTCAGAAAAAGCCACGTGGTTTCCACCTAGTGCTCTTGGGATGCTTGCTCTGGAAGAGGTCAATGGCTGCGTAAGAAGCATGTTCCCCCTCAGCTCATAGATGATCACGCTGGAGGTGCCAGGCCCAGCTACGCCCAGCCTTCCAGCCATCCCCGCGTCCAGGTGCCAGAAATGTGAATGAAGAAGCTTGGCCATGGCCTTGAACCATTCAGGTCTCTCCCAGCTGAGACGCCAGCTTTGTGGAGTCACTCCAGCGTGTCCTACCCAGAGTCCTCGCCTGTAGAAGCTATGGGCACAGCAGCTGTTCTCCCACAGCATAAAGTTCAGGGTGGTTTGCTCCACAGCAGTAGAGAACGGAAACACCCAGATTTAGGGGTGCTTCGTTATTCACAAGTGCCGTGGGTGGAGACCACATCATTCTTTGATACATCTTCCACTGCACCTGGCAGAAGAATGCACACCAAGTGTGGAACAGCTCATTTAGTTGTTCAGCAGACACTTGTTTAGAATGCCCTCTGTGAGGCAGAGTACAGTAGGGTTTACAAAGACAGGTAAGGGTACTATTTTCCTGGTAGGGAGCTTACAAATTTTGTGTAGATGAAGACAAGCCCTGCTTACAAAGAGTTCTAACAGAAACCTAGAGACACAAAGTGCTCTGAGAATCCATAGGAAGAAAAAAACTTCCCTGTCAAATTAAAGGACAGGTGGAGTATTTGAGAGGAGGACCCGAGGGTGGGAGATGAGAGTGGGATGGAGTGAGAGGGCCTCCTCAGGAGGGCATCCTGGATGGACAGAGGGAGAAAAGCAAACAGCACAGCCCGCCTCTCAGGAAGGGCAGGGAAGGGACTGTGCCTGTGGCTCCCAGGATGTTTTTGCTTTTAGATGAAAAGGAAGGGTATAACATCATTTAGGAGGAATCACAAATTTAGTGCAGCATGACACACAGGGCAGAGCCCCTTCCCAACAGAACACCAGCGCCTGGTCCCAGGAGCCCGGATATCTGGGCTCCATATCTATCCAGCTCCCCCTGCCTCCCCGTGAGACAGATAACACACCAGGGCCTGCAGCCTGGAATTCCAGGACTACCCCAATCTGGAGTTTCAAAGAAAACCCTAAAGAAAGTAGAAAAAAATCCTCTAGACTTATAAAACACACCAGAAAAGAGTGGGTCCATCTAACCATATGAAACAATATTTATGTCCTTCAACTCCATGCCACTGAAAGGTCCAGTAAAGGTCTTTCACTGGAATGGGGAAGAGTCTTTAGAACTCTAAACCCAGCAGTTTTCATACCAAGGACAAGCTCATCTGAAATGATTCATAAGAGCCAATGGACCATCTGAGGCCCCACGGACACACCTGTCTAAAATGATTCACACAAACCAACATCCTTGACATAACTAGAGCCAAAGATGATGATCAAGTTTTTGTTTTGTAAGTCTGAGTTGTTTGACCCATTTACCACTAAGCATAAGCCTGTTTGCACTCAGATTCCACATGGTCACACACCAGAAAGAGGACAGGAAAGAAAAAGAAAGAACAGTTAAGCCTTTTGGATGTTCACCTTCAAAGACATAGTTCCAAACGCGTTGTTTTCAAAATGGCTGAATTTTGTGTTCCTGAAATAATATTCATGCTATATTTATGACTTCTTTTATCTTAAACTTTTCAGTGGGGAAACTAAGAACACCTTTTTTTTTTTAAAGATTATTTATTTATTTGACAGAGACAGAGAGAGAGCACAAGTAGACAGAGAGGCAGGCAGAGGGGGTGGGGAAGCAGGCTCCCTGCCGAGCAGAGAGCCCGATTCGGGGCTTGATCCCAGGACCCCGAGATCATGACCTGAGCCGAAGGCAGAGGTTTAACCCACTGAGCCACTCAGGCACCCCAAGAACACTTTTTATATTGGAAAAGCCTGAGGCTTTTACGATAAATCACTACCCTCCCCAATCAACATAAAATTTGATCATAATACTTAAAAACATATTCTAGAAATACAGAGCCCACAGAGAAACCCACACATACCCAAACCACCTGTTTATATGCAGATCAGTTCAAACCCCAGGTGTCAACAAAGATGTGCAAAGCAGAGGAAGCCAAGGCTGTCAAGGATGATTACCTGTTCTTGAAAAGCCCCGCATGGCTTTCTCATGCCTGGCTATCTCGGCACGAATAAACATAGCTTTGAAGGGGCACTGGGTGGTGCAGTTGGTTGGGAGTCTGACTCTTGGTTTTGACTCAGGTCATGATCTCCGGGTCGTGGGACAGAGCCCTGAATGGGGGGCTATGCACTGAGCATGGAACCTGCCTAAGCTTCTCTCTCTCCCTCTCTCTCTGCAATCCCCTCCAGCTCGTGTGCTCTCTCTCTCTCTCAAAAAAAAAAAAAAAAAAAAAAAAAAAAGGCTTTGAGGAATGACCACCAGTGGTGAAACAGGGCTCTTTCATAGAACCATGTCTGCCGGGCCCCAGCCTCCCTGCTCTGAGCTGGTTCTGGGCAGTGATGTTTCTACCAGATTCTATGGGCTCTTCACTGTAATAGACAGCACCAGACATTTTAAACCCTTTCTTCCCTAGAAAAGTTATATTCTAAATGCAGGGCAAGCTGCTCTCCACCAAATATTCATCTGATATCCTTCTAGTGTATTCTGCTATGTAGAATACAAATGACTTCCCCATATGCTGAACGGTGATACTGAATTTGAGGGGCAGGACCCGCACAGACATCAAATTCCAGAATGAGAAAGTATTAGATGTCATTCGTAATTAACACTCGTTCAACCACTGAAGTTCAGCATGTCATAAATCTTTCTTTCTTCACCTAGAGATGGAAAAGAACAAGGTTGAGCCCAAGTTCTTTGTCCCTATACTGTTTTCCCATCTGCACTAGAGTAACCTTCAACTTCTCCCTCTTTGGACAAGTGAGCTACCTGCTCTCTGACTTTGAACCCAGGAGTCTCCTGGTTCTGGAGAATGCTGCTAGTGCACCCACCTGCCTGCCTGCCATTTGGCAAAGGCCTCCTGAAAACACTTCTATTCCCAGGAAGTGGAGGCACCCTGAAGTTCATTTGGCCTTGCTGTGGTCACTGTCCCCAGAAATCTCTCACACAGCTTACAAAGTAGGCACATGCTAAGAAACCACTGACTTTCAAGTGTCTATGCTCATGGGGACGACTGTAAACACCAAGAGTAGGAAGTGGCAAGTGACCTCCCTCGGTCTTGCTGTCCTGCACAGCCACCGCAGGGCACCCAAGGAGATCAGACAGGAGAAGGCCAGAGCTCAGAGCAGCGCTCAGTGCAGGAGACATGCATCCCTCCTTGGACGGCCTTCTCACTGACCCCTTCTGGATACCACTTAAATCTCACCCCTTGGGAAGCAGTGAAGGCCAAGGTGGCAAAGCCATGTCCCCGATCTGTCCAACAGGGCTGCATGACAGTGCTCCTCAACCACAGGACACATGGATCCTGCTGAGGTCCTTGGTAGCTGTCGGAAAAGTCTGTGAACTCATGGATTCACATAGCCCTGGGGGCTCCGAGGAGGGGGATTTCCATGAGAAGAAACATTCCTCTGGAACCACACTGTCCAATACCGTAGCCCTTAGCCCCCCGGGGCTATTTAAGTTTAAACTCATTAAAATGCAGCACAATTTAACATTCAGTTCCTCGGGGGTACTCGCTATATTCTGAGCACTTGGAAGTCACGTGTGGCTAGCGGCTACCGTGCTGAACAAGGCATACAGAGAAGGCTTCTATCACCGCAGTGCACTTCCAGCCAACGCTTTTTATACTGGTCTCTCCGGGAACCCGGAGACCCTCTTGGACGACAGAGCAGCAAATCTCAGCATCTGTTCAGGGCCGTAACAGAAAATTGCCATTTGAAACAGGATATTTCCTTGTAACAGAAGGATTCCGAATGGCCCCAACTCACGATGAAAGATCGAATTGCTTTTCAAAGGCAAAGCACGTACTATGTGACTCTACCCTAAGGATGAGAAGAGAGCACTGCCCTGGGCCAGCGGCAGCGATGGTCCACTGGCCCCCACGGGGCACGAAAGGCGTGCAGTCTCTTGTCAGTGGGAGAGTGACTGCACGGAGGCTTACTGAGTCTTCGTCAGGCATTCCGTCACACCTACACACTTTATCACCTCCTGTGTCACCCACACATGGTGGCCAGAGACATGAGGTGAAAGGAGAAAAAAAAAAAAAAGGCTCAACCCTTCCAAGTTACTACCCCAGTAAATGACTACATATCAACGGCCACACCATGTGACTTTTCACCAGTTGCCCTCCCTCAGAGAGACACTGATAGCAGTAAAGAAACAGAAGCATCTTTTTCGCTCCGGGCTGTAATAAGACATTGCTCACACGGGGGCACCGGACTGATTTTTCCAACATGGCAGGAGTCCACCTCCTTTCAATATGAATCATGTTATTGCTCAGAGAAGCATATGGTCCAGGTTTATAGAGGACTTTATGAATACTTATTTCTTCCAGAGACCATAGGAGAAAATACTTGTCCCTATTTTATGAGGGGTGAACAGTTAAATGCCAGAGAGGAGACCTGCCCAAAGCTGTCCAGTAATGGAGTATGGCAGGGGCAGAATCAGAATTCTCTCCAGGTCCTGGGGATACATAGGCAGGTTCTTGCCACACCGACCCCGTGAATCTCCTCTCCAGCTCCCTGCCAGCTCTCCTGCTCCTCTCTTTGTCCACTGTCCATGCAAAACCCGGGGTAATCTTCTGAAGGTGCAAGGAAAACCACATACCCCTTGCTGCAAACCCTCCCACAGTGTCCCACTGCGCATCGAATTAGACCCACTCACTGAGCATGGACACCAGGCCCTGTGAGAACTCGCTCTGCAGACTTCTCCACTATGGCCTCTGTCCACTGCTCGCTCGTCCACCCCACCACGGCCACACTGGCCTCCCTGGTGCCCCTCTGAACCCCCGTCCTTCCTGCCTCCAGGCCACCACGCTGGATGTTCCCTCTGCCTCAAGGCTTTCCCCCCAACACTGAGTATGGCTGATCCCTTCTCAAACACTTCACCCCGGTCCTCTTCTTCATGGCACCTGTAACAATCAATTTCTACTTGTTCGGTTATTACATGTTTACTTTCTAGCATTCTTGGTGGCTGCTAAGCTCAGCAAAGGGTAATCATGTCTATCTGACGTGCCTCAAACAGCCAGCCTAGAAGAAGACTCAGCCAACTAGTCGAATATATGAACGGAGTGGAAGGACGACCGCCTTTTTAGGCCCCGCCAACGGGCCTCCCTGCCTTCGTGGTAGGGATTTCCCTCAACTCTCCTTTCAGGATTAGAAAGGGGCGGGGTGAGAAATACTGAGCTCTACCGAGGACATCTGCCAAAAACTACAGCTTTCAGGTTACTGTTCCACAGCGAGTGCAGAAGAGAGAGGACGTTGAGGAAAGGTGACTCATAATGAAAGGCTGAGCAGAGCTAGAGCTACATGTGATTTCTACACCGTTCCCCAAAGCCGCACAAAGCCCTCAGTGTGGAAACCCTCTGGCTAAACATTTCTTCTATAAGCAAGCTTTTCCTCAATGTTTTAGTTTGAGCTTCTGGTTCTCACAAGGAACCCGTTTTCTGCTACTGCCTTCCAGGCATATGCAATAGAGAAGTTATATAGATTTCCATGAATTATTACCCAAAGCATACCAAAAAGGTCAGGCCTCACTTCTAGTAAATCAGCATCCAGAATTCAACTGCCACTGGGAATTTCTACCTCTGTAACTGAGTATAATACCAAGAGGCAGGACACGTAGAAAACTAGGAACGACGGCCTGACCAGATGGGAGCTTGGGCCCCTCAGTAGTTGTTAGTAACTCTCTGAGCCTATTATGCACACCTGGCTGCCAGTCTCTCCCCATTCCCCATCCATGTAAATCTCAGACACTTCAAAGACTCCAGATGCCACAGAAAGTAAGTTCCACTGACTGCTACCATCTCTGCTGGAGGGCCGAGAGACGGTATGATCTGGGAGAGGGGGGGCGGGGGGGACCTTGAAAATTTCTTCAAACTGAATCAGTTTCCCTTCTGACAGAAATGTTGGCCCGTCTGTATCCTTTGTCCGCTTCCTGGCTGAATAGGTAGCCTGCTTTCTGGTTCTTGCGCTGGACAGCCAGAAACACGAGCAGTTAGGACATGGTATGGACAGACTTTGAATTAGGCACATACCTGAATCGTTCAGCCAGCACTGGGCCTCCTCGTTGCCCTTCCCCATCCCAACAAGGTAAAATGATGGCAGCATGATGTGGTGGAAAGAGTAGGGCTCTGGGGTCAGACACCCTGGCTTTGAACTCTTTTGTCTATGATGCCGTGGTTAAGGAATTTAGCTTGAGCATCTGCTCTCTCCTCTGGCAAAGGATGACCTGTGACTGGTTATGCACCTCACAGAGTCTGGGGTTCTGGGCAAAGGAGAACCATAACATATTCAAACCTCATCACGGGTCCAGGTCGAAGGTAAAATGTCTTCCTTCCATAGGCACATGGCTGGTGACCTTGGACAACTTCAAGTTCATTATGCCATTTATTAAACTAGCATTTGTATTATGCTCTATCCTACTCTTCTTATCCAAGATTGCAGGTTAAGGGAGAAGAGAATGGGGCAAGCTAAGCAGCCTCCCATTCCTTCTGACATGTCCTAGAAGTACGGGAGTATGGAAATGGGAGTTTGACTACCAGTGGGGGGTTTCTGTCACTGCCTGTGGCACTCCTAGGAAGGGGCACTCCGTCAACAGGAGGATGCTGTAGGCAAAAGAGGAAGAGAGCATTTCTGCCCGTGGAGCTCCTACAGGGGGTCAGACTGGTCCCCTGACCTCTTTAAGGCAGACTCCGAGGAAAGATGACAGTGCATTGTTAAGCCTAGGGAAACATCAGTAAAAGCCTCTTGTGTTGGAGGTAATAACATCCCATCTCCAACCCTGAACCCCCCAACCCAGATCGCAGCCATGTGTCAGCTTGGGATTCCCACATCCAGCCCAGGCCTCCTGCTCAGCCTGCCGGCTCTCCACCACAGACCCTGGAGCATGGAGTCCGTTCTTGGTTGGGTCTGCTTGGAAGAGTGCAAAAGCCCAAGGCAGGTTTGGGGCACAGGGAGGAGTCCACTTTGACTTAAGTGTAGCACGAAAACAGGGCACAGAGGGAGGCCAGCAGCATAAACCAAGACCAGATTGTGAAGGGTCTTCAACTTGAGAATCTATGATTTCAGAAGTGATGGGCAGTCCACAGAGTTTTCTGGGCAGGTAGTGAAGCTGAAATCCTTTGGTATGGGGGGAATGCCTTGCTTCACTGTGTCTCTGGCTCCTGGAACAGCGTCTGCTGTATAATAAATGCTTGTTTTCATTGACTAAATAAATAAATGATGAGAATTACAGTATTTACAATGTTAAGAAGTTAAGAAGTGTGGAGGAAGGCTGAGCAATGAAAGTGAGTGAGCGCGGTATTCTCCTGCTCACCTGAAGGCCTTATTTCATGGAGGCTCCAACACAAACGAGAGCCCCCCTTTTCTTCTCTAGCCAAATTCCCCAAGTTTCTAGTGTTGATGAATATCCATCCCTTATTGTTTTCCAAAACTGAACTCTCAAGTTCAAATTATACCACCACAATAGAGGTGACCGTCCCCTCTCCTGCCTCAAAGAAGGGTAGACTTACAGAAAGTGCATTTTTCAGAGCAAAAACATGAGGACATAACATCAGTTAGGAGGAAAATGCAAAACACATAAAATGCTACTTTTTTAAAAATGAGCATTTACTGTGCGTTAGGCATACAGGCTTTATCTAATCCTCAAAACAACCTTTGAGGTAAATTCTATCAGTGCTCGTGTCTCACCAACGAGGAAATGTTGTAAGTGGAGAATCCTGGACTGACAGCTCAGTGTGACTCCAGAACCCACACACTCGGTGCACGGTACACAGGCAACAACTTTCCGCTCCCCCCAACATGTGGGCCTTGAAAATACGACACAGTGGCACCTCCCATCAAGAGTGGAGTCTGTTTCCCCACCACTGGAATTTGCTTTGGCCAACCGAATGCAACAGAAGTGGTACTTCTGCTTCTGAGCCCAGACCTCAAAAGTCTTCACTTCCAAGCCACCATGTGAAAAGCCCCGGCTAGCCTGCAGGATAATGAGGGACAGTGGCACAGGCACCCTGTCACCCAGCAAGCGTAAGACATTGGAGGGAGCCCAGCCGAGATCAGCCAAGCCAGATGCACATCAATAATAAAATAATAATAATAATAAATAAATAATAATAATAATAAAAGGCTCTTGTTTTAATCCACTAAATTTGGGGGGAGGTTTGTTACTTAGCAAAAGCTGACTGATATACGGTGCCACGTTTCCATACACGTCTGCTGCTCTCAGAAGAGCAAACCAAAACCAAAACCATCCTGCAAGAATGAGATTCTCAGCAGCAGCCACTTCTGCTGGCCCACCAGTCTCAACTCATCTCTGCCTGCTTGTCATATTTGCATTCACTTCACTTCTTTGTTATAATTCTCCATGAATTCTTTTGAGATGTCCGCATAAGAATTAACAAAGGAAAGGCATCATGCACTGGGTTTAACAGTGGAGCTGCTTCCCCGCAGACCTGGAGATCCCATAAAATACACATGCCGCAGATGCCCAAGTCCTTGACTCAAGTGGAGGGACCCTGGTGTAAGGACCCTCCGGGGCCACTGAGCTTCCCTCCTTTCAGCTGCTTCTTCCTCAGCCCCATTGTCAGATGGCTTGGGTCACAAAAAATGAGGTTCTGTACAGAGGGGGCTTCATACACTCTGGGCCTAAGATCAGGAGCTCTGCTCATGCATGAGAGGCCAAACCCCATGCAGTGGCATCGTGTCTCAGGACTGGTACTCCTCTTGGCCAACGAGTCTCTCTGATGTCACTGTGTACCAACATCTTCCTGCCTGACTTTCCCACAAGACTGATTAATCACTGTCACATCCATAGCTCCTAAAAGAATATGTTGTAGGGGGGCACCTGGGTGGCTCAGTGGGTTAAGCCGCTGCCTTCGGCTCAGGTCATGATCTCAGGATCTTGGGATCAAGCCCCGCATCGGGCTCTCTGCTCGGCAGGGAGCCTGCTTCCTCCTCTCTCTGCCTGCCTCTCTGCCTGCTTGTGATCTCTCTCTGTCAGATAAATAAATAAAATCTTTAAAAAAAAAAAAAAGAATATGTTGTAGGTACCAAAGAAATGCTTACTGAATGAAATAAATCACTCGCTTCCTACAGAATCTTCCATGGTTCCCAGGGCCAGCAAGATAAGATTAAGACTCCCTGACACCACACCCCTACAGCCAGAGACTTCAGCCAATCTTCCCACACACTCTCTCACCTCTTCATTCCCTGGGCCCCTGTCCTACCTTACCTCCACACCTGTGGACATGCTACTTCTCCAGTCTTGTGTTCCCTCCCCTCCCTTTGATTCTTTGCCATCTTTGAAGAGTCTCCTTTTTCTCTTCTATACTTGTGCCATAGGCAGAATCATTTAGCCCCTCAGGATGGTCCAGTGGGAAGGAGCTATTACTGCTGTTATTTAATTCATGGCCTGGTGAGATCGATGTTCTCAGCCCCATTTTACGGTTGAAGACCTTAAGCCACAGATGTAAAATAACCGACTGAAGGTCACATGACTCATGTGTGCTACAGATGGGATTCAAGCCTGAGTTGACCTGCAGTGGAAAGACTGCATCAGTGGCCCCTTCCACTTCCATGAGAACATGCCAGGGCTGGCCTTTTGGAGGATGAGATACATGTGGAACAGAGCTGAGCGGCCGTAGGCACCTGAAACAGCCAACAGCCAGCTGACCCCCAGTGATGTCAAGAAGCACTGCCCAAACCAGCAGAGCTGTCCAGCCGAGCCACCGCTCAGCCCAGATTTGTGAACAACATGCTCATTATTCTGTGCCAGCTGAGGTTTTGAGTTCGTCATGCATTATTGTTCTAACAGATAATGGAAACAAACCCCAATGCTCACTTTTCTTCCTACACCTTATTTCAGAAACATTTATCAGTCATTTATTGAGCAGCTGTTGTGGGTAGGTTCATATCATAGGTCCTGGGTGGGAAAGGGGGAGCTAGTCAGAGTTCTTCATATGATAGAAACAAGTCCACAGTAGAGACAAAAGGAGACCATAGGCGTCCTACATCACTGGATGCTGCCTTCTCTGCAGCCTTCCCTCCGCCTCACCTCTACCACAGACCACTACAAACTTTCTCCCTGTCCTCCCCGAATTCACATTCACCCCCTAACTCCTCTTCCCTAACCTGCAGCCAGCATGATCTGCTTGAAATGTGACACTGACTGCACTGTCCTATGCCTCCCAGACCCTGAGATACCTAGGTTGGTCCCTCTCCCTGGTGCCCTAAATGAAACCGTGGGCAGCTCCCATTCTCCTTTGGATCACTCTCAGATCACAAAGTGTCTGGCAGGCACCAGAATAACCAAATTCAGTATTAAAACGACCAGTCCTGTGTGATAGTATAAAATTCTAAATTTCATCTAAAGTTAAACTTGGATGTGTCCTATTTCAGGCTTGAAGGCTGCTAGGAGGTGAGAGCAGAGGATGGAAATGCAGAGGGTGGTTACTTTCTCTTTTAGACTCTATTTCCCAGCAACTGCTTAGGACATCTTTGGGGACAGGACAATGGGGAGAAGGGAAAACCACGCCCAATGATGCACGTTCAGCCAAGCGTGGCTGAACGTGCATCATTGGGCGTGGTTTTCCCTGGCCACTGCCGACATTCAAACCTGACCCTCTCCCTGGACCCTCACATGCTTCTCAGCTTGATGGGTGTTCCTGGTTAAGTTTTCAGGCACATTTAAAGGCTCCCTGGAGCTTCTCCAGCATCAGGGCCCTCCCATGAAGCTCCCGAGAGGACAACTGGTCTCTAATCCCCTTTAGATGGTTCAGGAAGATACAGTAGGCCAGCTCTCCTTGAGATGCACACATCCTTCCATGGGAAGGGAAGCCCATCTCCGGGCACTACTGACTCCTCTTTAAGCTCTAAGTCCAACCTTCACCTTTGTGCCCTGAGACCCTGGAAGATGCCTGGGCAAGCACTCTGAGTGGTCTGCTTTCTCTTGGCTTGAAGGGATACAACCTCTTCTCTCCTCCAAGAAGCTCAAAGGGGAAAACCACCATACCACACCAATAGCCTTCTCCAAAAATGTCCCTCTCCAAAGTCAAACTTCCAGGGCCTCTCCAACCACAATCCCTTTGTACTCTGGGCACTGCTCGGGGGCTTGTCCAAAACTGAGTGGCAGCCTTTCTCTTTCCAAGTTCCTAACAGGTAGTGGAGCATCCGCACTGAGGATGTGGAAAGAGTGGAAACCTTGTGGACCTCGGAGGAAACTCACAAGAGAATGTCACATGTAAATACTGGGCTACAATTCAATAGCAATGTGTTTCTTCGTGGCAGGTGCCACAGCTGGAAGGAGACATTCATTCACGGGGTCATTTTATTCACAGTGGAACCTCCAGTGAGGCAGCGACATCTGCTGTTCCAGATCATGGTATCTACAGCACCTTGCCCAGTGCTGACCCATGGAGGGTGCTCAGTGAACACTTGCTGACTGACCAAGCCCGTCAATGAATGAACGGAAGAGAAGAACCATCTGCGACCTGGAAGCACGATTCAACCTTCCTGCCACACCATAGGTCAAGTGGTTGGAGCTTTTCATTGGCTCTCAGGCCCGGGCATAGAGGCAGGCTGAAACCCATGAGGCGAGAAGTCGGGGGCCATATTGCCTTTTGCTGCCGCAAACAGGGATGAAGTAAATGCTCTTAAAAACTGGGGCACAGGAAAGCACCCTGCGGCTTTCCTCATGCACACACAGCCGTTGGCCATCGTGCTGACAGCCCAGACACTGGGCCGGGAGGGGGAACGGAGTGCAGAAGCAGACTTAGCGAGTTGTTCCAATGCCGGGGAAAAGCCAAGCCGGGTCAAGGGGCTCTGAGTCCGACTCTGCTCTTAACCAGCATTCCCGGTGCCACCTCCCATCGCGAAGGTAAAGAGATGAAGTAGCCCAATTGGTTTTGCAGTTCTTCGTGCTTTTCTGCCATTCTCTGAACTGTGCACCCTGGGTAAGGGGAACGAGTTTCTCAACTCGGAGTCTGTTTGCTTTCCGTTTGGGTTGTTCTTCCTGTGCAGCTTTTGGACTCCAAGCTGGGCACACGCCACCAGAATTCCCTGACATTGGCATTTTTTGCTTCTGAGGCTCTTTCTCGCTGTTTTGTTCTTTTCCCTAGCCTGGCCCTGGGGCTGCCAAGGGCACGGGCTGGCCCAAGGATGCTAATAGTATGGCTGGACCGAAAAGGGTGGCCAACCCTGCTCCCTCCCGGGGAGGGCGGGGGGCAGGCCTGTTCCCTTGTCCAGCCTGGGACCCTCTGAGGTCTGCTGCCCCCTCCCCTCCCCAAGCCCAGGCCTCTGAGGTCCCTGCTCCTACCAGCCTTCCAGATATGTCTGGGCCCCTGCAGGTCTCCCTCTTCCAGCCCTGCCCTCTCCCAACGGTGACGCTACTGCTGCTCTTCCCAATGCCAAAATCCTTCTGAATGTCAGATAAGGCAGGGATGTTACAGGTCCCTTTTCAGGTGGCTCTAAGAGGAGACAGCTGTGTTTGATTTACCAGTTAGTCCAGACCTGGGTCCAGGCTAGTCAGAGCTAGAGGCTACTCTGTGGAACACAGATAATCTGGGAAGGGTTTCCATTTAGTAGAAAGCTCTCCCTAGAAGTTTCTGTTTATTACACAGACATTCACCCAGTCTTGAACCTCACTTTGCAATCTGATCACCTATTCCAGCATCCTTTTCCCCCCTGACTCTATGGAGCTTGCTCTTGCCTTTTTCTCTCTCTCCTCTATGTGCTCAAAGAGCTTCCCCTCCACCTCCCTTTCTGAAACCCAGCTTAGACACAGCCTGCACTGCATACTATGTCAGAGGAAGCCTCCCCAGGCCTGCAGGCCCCAGCGCACTTGCTCCAGCAGCACGGGCTGGAAAGAATCTGGAACCTCACACACAGTCCCACGGTGGTTCTGGGCCATACTGCAACATGCATCGTTGCAGTATGGCCCATCGTCTCCATTGTTGCCTGACCTGTAACTGTCTTTCCTTTTCTTCCAGTCCTCAACATTCAGCCGGTGCTCAGTGAACACCGTGATCCATCATTTGGGGGCAAGTATAAGGATAATACTTCATCACATGACTGAAGCAGCAACATTTGCAGAGACAGGAGAAGGCTGGCACTAAGGAAAGCTCACGGTCCTCTGATAAATGGGGGTCTGAGTCCTGGACTCTGGGCCAAACACACTCTCTGGCTCAGTTTGCTCATCTGTAAAATGGACACCACAAACCCAACCCTCAAGGGTTTGTGTTTTGTTTCAGGATTAAAGACAATTTATGCAAACTGTCTGGTGTGGCACCTGCCAGCTAGTTTTGTTTCCTCTGCATTTCCCCTAGCAGCAAGACTACCTTGTCCAGAGTCTAGAAATGATACCAGAAGGGATTATCTCCATTACCCAACTGCTGCTTAGGGATAAACAAAACAAAACAAAACACCCAAAAACAAGGAAGCAGATCTTTTGGAGACAAGCCTGGGAGATTCTCGAGAGAGAAGACTGGGGAAAATAAGGAATCACCTGCCCTCTGGTTTGTACCAACTCTTCAACTAAATTCAATTTTTTTAAATGTAACACCCATTTCATGGCACTTGCTCTGTGCCATGCGCTGTTTTGAGCACTTTGTAAGGAGAAATTCATTTAGTCCTCATAATAATCACAGGAGGTGGGTACTGCTATCACCATTTTACATGTGGGGAAACTGAGGCACTGAGCAGCTAAGTGACTTGTCCAAGGTTGTATGTGGTAGAATTTAGAGTCAAATTTGGGCTGTCCAGCTCCTGAGTCTATGCCTTTAATCTCTGCTATGCAGCCTCACAAACACTTCAGGCTTCACTTAGAAAGTAAACAAACAAAATTTCCTTAATTGGGACCTCCCTACTCTATAAAATTCTGTGTGCACCTCACTGTGGAATCTTCTCTGCAGGCTGTCACAAAAGGAAGGGAGAAGGGGCACATGGATTTGCTGAGAGCAGGAGGAGAGGTCAACGAGGAATTCAGCTGTCCACTCTCCCCTCCCTCATCCCAGGCTCCCCACCACTAGGTAGAGGCGTGAGGCCCACCCTCCCCAGCCCCCCGCCAGTCAGGCAGTGCCCCCTCTTATGTAAAGGCATAATAGAAGGCCACCAGTTTGACCCTTAGACAAGAATGGGGCCAAGCCTTCCCCCACAACACTCACTTGCAAAGCTTCTTGAAATCCCCGCTGCCGTGATGTACCACTAACTCAGAGCTCAGGTGGCAGCTGGGGTCAGCCCAGTAGCAAAATGGTCTGTGGCCACAGTCCAGGACCTGGCCTGCAGCAGGCTCCCCCTTTCCTTCTGAGGAGCAGGGAAAGGGCAGCCTGATTGCTTCTGGTCAGATACCTGGATAATGCCAGCTCCCAGTCCTTCATGGCGCCTGTCACTAGAGCAATGAGCCTGAGGCCGAGGAGGGCAGAGGAAGCTATGCTGGCGCAAGGCTGGCAGGCCCTTCTCACCTAAGTGGGGTGGACCAGGATCCCTGTCTGGCTTGCCCTCGCCTCTCTCTTCAGGCTCAGATAAATGAGAACCCAGCACCAAAGAGGGCTCGATGTCTGGGGTGGCATCCTCTTCTGGGTCACTGATTATGGCTTTTCTCCCCCCGATTATTCTCATTATTAGCTTTGTGTTTGCACATGGGTCGGTCTGATCCCATCAGGTGCTGTGGCTGCTGGCTGTGAGTACAGCGACCAAACACCTTTTCCCAACCAGATCTCCGTGGGCTGGGCGGAAGGGCCTCAAGCTCATTCACTACTCTTCCTACTCTTTTCTAAACCACAAAACATTCCTATAGCACCCACTCCATGCTGGACATGTGACCGACATGTCCCCTCTCCCGTCTCAACAATGGCTGCTCTTCCCACAGACTTCATTTCCTTGGGTGGCAGCACCGTCCCACCTGTTCTCCAAACCAGAAACCTGGGGGGACCTCAGACTCCCAACTCCTCTCTGTTGCCCCCAACACTCACTCACGAAGTCCTGCGGACATCCCCACACTGCCACCTCTCCAAGACACCTCCTTCTTTCCACTTCCTTCCACGGATGCCACATGGAATGATCACTGGGCTGGCTCCTGACTTGGGGCCACGTTCCCAGAAGGCCAGCCATGACCACGTGGCTGGGTCTCGCTAATAGAGATGTGGGTCATTTCTAGGCTGGAGTGTTTAAGAAGTGGATGTGCCTTCTCCACGGGCCCTTTCTCCTCCTGCCCCCAAGGAAGCAGACGACCTTGAGGCCCTGAGGGATGAGACCCAGCGATGGAAGGAACCCGGGTCGCAGCATCACCGTGTGGAGGAAGCTGCCTCCTGTGGAAGGAAGAGCCTCATCTGATGGATACATGAGCCACTTCTAGCGGGTTAAGTCACTGAAAATCAAGGCTTTGTTTGCACCAGCAGTTAACACTGGTTAACACATAGACACACAGCGGTTACCTTGCTCCTAACGTGGGGTGACAAGCGTATTTAAGCAGAGAAGTGATGTGAAGGGAGTCATCTCAGGCCACACCAGGGGAGGGAGGGAGGGGGGAAGAAAGAATTGGTTTTTTACCATCTCCCAAGATGGGGGTGCAGGAGGGAAGGCAGGGGCAGTATCGCCTTCCTTCCCCACCCCACTGGCCCTAACTGGGCCTCCTCATGATGAAACTGACAGAGTTCAGAGTTCTAAAGACTACTTGGTGTCTTTGTCTCCTTTTAAAATCTAGAAGTCGGTTAAACCTCCAGCCCCTCATAACCCGGGGTAACGCCCTGTCCCCCGTCAAAGTAATTCCCTGTAGACCCAGACCAGGTTTCAGAGTAGAAACTAAGGGACCTTGGGCTGGAACCTAGGGGTGAAGTAGCTGTCAGTCGGGGTGAGGCCCTCCGGCCGATTCTGCTGGGGATCGATAGAAGCATGAGACAAATTTCACAAGCTAGCCAGGAAGGACTGTGCCAGAAACAGCTCCCACATCCTGCCAAGGCTCAGGCAGTGATGCCCAGACTTTTTGCTGAGGTCCAGAGCAGGCAGATGGAAGGGCCTGGGCTGTGTATATGAGGAGGGTCTATATAGCTGAGGAAGAGACAGCAGACCCAGAGAAGGTCTAAGAATTCAGCCCCCCAAAAAAATTGTCCCCCTGACTCCATTCCGACAGCTGCCCAGTGTTCCTGTGTCAACTGCCCCCACTCTGGCAGCCCCCAGAGGCAACTTGGGGGTGCAGCCCAGGATGCTCACCCTCACAGGAATGGCTAAGGGTGGGGTGCACTGGGGGTCCCCAGATGCCAGTGGGATTCATTCCATCCCAGGTTACATAACCTCTTGGCTGTAGCCAAGGTCTGAACCGAGCATGAAAATGGAAACTGCTCCAGCAAATGAATTCCAGGGGCATTAGGCAAATGGCCCTTTTAAATAAACAATAGCTTTCATTTTCACAGAGACACTAGGGAAGGGAGGGGGGAGCAGCACTGAATGACAAAAAATGGATCCTGCCCTGATCACAAAGTTTATCCTAAGAAGAGCCCAGGGCCCTGGTGCCAGGGGCAGGAGGGTCAGCCACACTGCCTGGTGTGAGCCAGACTTTCCCCGGGGCAGGCCTCCCTCCCCTCTGCAGGGCAGGGTGGGACCTAGCGGCATAGAGCAGCAGGGGGAGGACTTCCTCAATCTGAGCAACCCTGATAACCGGTGCGGCTGCACAAAGGGAGCTGGCGTTTCCACTGGCAGAGTTCTTCCTGAGATAGAGCTATGGGGTGGAGGGGGGCTTGGCATGGACTTGGGGGTAGTGGTGGGAGGGATGTGCATACCGGTGGGAACACTGACTCAATAGGAAACCCTCTGACCCAGGGCCACCCTTCACCTCTGCTGCTGTGAGCAGTGGGTGAGGCCAGCCTTGCTTATCCCCATCATGTCCCCTCAAGGGCCCACCCACAGAGCTGCAAAGGGAGACATCTGCCCTTGGCATAGGGTCCAGGAGAGCCTTCCTGCCCCAGCAAGGTTGTCTAGGCTGATGCCAAGGGCAAGGCCCATATCTCTCGGAGGGTATCTGGACTGATGTCTGTGTCACAGTCTGCCAAGCAGAGCAAGGGCTGGTGTGGCCACAGCTAACTGTCTAGACTGCACCATCCACGGGAACAATACGTCTTCAGACTGAGCCCTGAAACCCCCTGGGAGAGCCTTGCCGGGGAACTGGTCAGGGAACAAAACCCAGCCCTACTTCCTGTTGGCTCCCCGACTCACACCCCCTCAGTCAGCTGCGCTCCACCCTGCCCCTCCACCCAGCCTGGGAGAGCTTCTCCTGCCTTCCTGTCCTCTACTATAGTGCACCAGGACAAAGGCAGCCAGGAGACCGGGGCCCAGGGGGGCTTGGGGAAAGGCCTGGGGCTCCATGGGAAACAGGGAGAGCCCAGCCGAACCAAGGCTCACAGAAGGGTGGTCATAAGCAGCCCTCTTCAGAGATGAGGTGAGCCCCCACAGTCAGCTCAGATCATGATCACAGTCATGATCACAGTCATGATCCCAGGGTTCTGGGATTGAGTCCAACATTGGGCTCCTTGTTCAGTGGGCAGCCTGCTTCTCCCTCTGCCTGCTGTTCTCCCTACTTGTGCTTTTCCCCTGACAAAAAATAAATAAAATCTTAAAAACAAACAAACAAACAAAAAAAGTACCTTAAAGTAAATAAATAGGATAAAATAAAATAAAATAGGCTCCAGAATACAGTGTATCAGTTCATTGGCTGTAGACAGACATCTGGGACTTGAGGGAATGGGACCCAGGGCAAGGGGGTGGAAAGGGGCATACAACATGAATGGGGGGAAGTGAGCCCACAACAGGAGGTGGGGAGGAGGTCTGAGGGCTCAGACAGATGATACAGGGGCAGCCTGAGGGCCCAAGCCACAGGGCAAGCCATGGGAGGGAGGTGTGGAGGATCATGTCACTTCCTTGTTAATACTCTACAAAGGCCCCCTCTCATTCAGTGAAAAAGGCGAGCCTTTTGAGTGGACTATGAGGCCCTGCGTGAATTGGCGCATCACTTCTCCAACCTCATCTACAACCTGTATGCACGCACACATGCACACACACATGCACAAGCATTCTGCCCCAGTCACACCAGCTTCCTGGCTGCCCCTGGAGCAACAAGCACTTCTGCCTCAGGGCCTTTGCACTATCTGTTCCCTCTGCCTGGAATGTTTTCTCCCATATCTCTCACGTCTTCTTCTTTCACTTCTTTCAAGTCTTTGCTCGGATGCCCTCTTTCATAGGGCCTACCCTGACCAACCTATTTAAAACTATATCCCACCTTGTCATGACCAAAGCTTCTTCCCCTGTCAAGTTTTTTTCCACCATAACACTTACTAGCTCCTATGCAACTCCCATGATTATTTCGATTATGAATTTATCTCTGCTTCTGCCTATCAGGAGGCCAGCTCTGCTGTGGGAAAGAATTTTGCCTCTCTTGTTCACTGGTGAATTCTGAGTTCCCAGAATAGTGCTTAGCACATGGTAAGTGCTCTAAAAATATCTGTTGGATAGATGAATGGACACACAGACATGTGGACGGCAGCCCCTTCTCAGCAGGGCGCAGGGTCTTGGAGAACAGGGCCCATCACAAGAGCTGTTCCTCACGGAGCACTCATTGTGGGCAAAGCCACATGCGAGATTTCTACAACACTTCATTTTCCATCTGTGCAACTTCAACAGCAGGTTCTATTTTATTCCCAGTTTCCAGATGAGGAAACTAAGGCTACAGGAGCTTCAGAAAAATCACCAAGTTAGTCTGTGGTGTTACAGAGCTACGCACCTCAGAAGCCTGTCCCCAAAGCTCGCAGCTTTTGTGTAAACTGTGTTCTGAAATCACATCTCTGCAGCAGAGCTTGTCTAAGCTGTAGTCACCCACTCAGGCTTGGCCTCGGGTCCTCACACCTCAAAGTGCTGCAAGGATGAGGTTTGGACAAGGTCAGCTGTCTGAAATGGCACGCAAGTGGCCTGCTTACTTTGTAAGATGAGAACCAGGAGCTGGCTGGGAAGCCAGGGACTGGGGTTTCCAGGGACTGGGAAACTGGGGCTCCTAGACACGGCTCTGAAATTTACTAATGGGGCTCATTTTTGTATTAAATGCAGCCCCTTCAAGCTGATGACTTAGCAGAACTGGTATCACCAAGGATCCAGGGAAAGGGGCCCCTGCCTGGAACCACACATTTAAAAGAATCCTCTAGCTATACTTACCACCAGGGTCAAGGATTTGATAAAGCCAAGGGCAGAATTCACATCCTTCCCTTTCAGACATGCTCCGGGTACCCCGGATCCCCAAATTTCCTGCCCAAAGTCCTGAGTCTACTTTCAGGGTCTATGTTGGGCTTTTCTCTAGGCCCACCCTGTCAATAGCAAATTGTACCACTCCTGGGGGTCCCGCTGGGCCCAAGGGCGGCCTGCTGTGGGGAGCGGGTGGGTGGAAGCTGGATGGGCATCCACAAGCATGCGTGACAACCCTGGCTACAGCGTGTGCCGACATGCACCACCATGTGGGATGGAGCCAGAAGGGAAGGGAAGTGGGGAGCTGGGCTGGGGACCACTCTCCTCAAACCATCAATTCCTACACTCTGAGGAACCTAAAAATTTTGAATTCCATCCTGGTCTTTGCCAAGGTCAGAGAACAGAACAAAGTTGACTTAACAACTACCTTCATTTGTAACTCTTTCATATTTAGACATTTGCTAAGTGGATCCTCATTTATACTCTTATCCTGGTGCCACCGTCCAATGACAGGGTGAGTCTGAACAGAACCTCAAGTTTCCAAGAGACTGGAAAGGAGAAGGCAGGGAAGTGAGAGTTGATAGGCTTCCCAAGAGTTCCGTCTGGTGCGTCCCCATCTCCCTGTCTCACCAATAGCAGGAAGACAGCCCAGGAAGAGGACAGGTGAAAAGCCAGGGACTGTTTCAGTCCTGACTCTGCTACAGAATGCCCACGCCACACTCCAGTGTGGATCTGGGTCTGGGCAAACAAAGGAGTCCAAGCAAGGAGATGCTGCTCTGTTCCTAAATGTCACAGGGACACCTCTGGCCTGCTGCACCTTGACGAGCTGGGTGATTGGGTAAGGTACATTAGCTCTGCTCCCTCACAGAAGGGAGGGACACAAATCCTTACCTCTCAAAGATGCTGCGAACATTGGAGACATCTGGCAATAATAGGTTCTCGATATACAATGTAATGCTAGGCTGTTCCGTGCTAAGCCCAACACTGTAAACACAGCACCAGCTACCTTGCAGGAATTAGTAAATGCTGATGTGGATGAATGGATGGATGGACAGAGGGATGAACAGTAGAGTAGAGAGTAGATTCTTCGTTGGATCCTTTAAAGAATATTACAAATTCCCAGCACTCACAACACTGCCCTTGAACTGAACCTCAAATACCAGGGCATAAAACTCCCTTTGTCTTTCAGGAAGAAAAACAATAACAGAAAGCTTGGAATTCATCACTAGAGTTAGGACTTGGGACTTCAGTGTATTCTCCTAAAACATGTGCTCTAAGGTCATGTGCAACGGTCAGAAGCCCAGTTCTGAGAGATGCATTTTTTCAAGGTTCATGGCCCCAAGGGTCTCAATATCCAGCATGGCCTAATCCCTGCCTATGAACATGGAGACCTTTATTAATATCACAGTTATGGAGTCAGAGCTGAGGTCTGAGTCTCAGTTAACGCAGAATGAGAAAACAGGCATCATAGTGTTTTCCCAGACGTGCCATGCTGCAAATGCTCAGGGATGCTGAGAAATCAGCTTCAATCTCAGGTGTTACCACAGCTGAGGAAAATGTGCCCACACTAAAACACATGGACAACACAGCTCTATACCCCTGCAAGCCCCTGGCCTCCTATTATTCACTCAGCACTGTTACACATTTTGCCAAAGGCAGAAGGAAGAGTGTGGACTGAAGGAGGAGAGTAAGTGAGGCAACTAAGTGTTGCAAACTGCATGCATGGGGGAAACAGAAAAACCGAGTCGTCAGCCCCATGAGAAAACCGAGCTTTGCGGGCAAGGCATTTCTTTCCTTGGAGGGGGAGGGACACGGAAAACAATAACCAGATGAGTTCTAAGTTAACTGGCAGCCCAGGATCTCTTATTAAATAAATAACACGAAGCTTCCCCAAATGTATTAATTAATAGAGTTTGGAAATTTCCCCTCCAGAATCCCAGAGCACAATCACAGCACAGTTGGATCCCGAAGGCTGCAGCGTCATCTGGTATCAGAGTAATTCAAAGTCTTCTAAGCACGGCTCTCTGAAGAACTGCTAGGGAAACTTGAGAGGAAACCTGAGGGCAGGCCTCCTAACCTGCAAGAGAGAAAAAGCCCAGCATGCCCTTTTTAGGAGGGAACATCTGTGCTCCTCTCCAGAGAGCAGTCAGATGGAACATGCCCTTGCCTAGAGAGGTCTGCAGGAAACCCCTCTGCAGGGCTTTCTAGAAACTCCTCTTGCAAGATCCAGACATGGGGTGAGGGGAAAGAATCTTAAGAAATCCTGCATTGGTTCTCAGAGGGTGGGCTAAAGGCCGTTGGCTTTAGCTATCCATGTGCAATATGACAACGGCTATAGCTTTGCTTCTGGTGTCAATCAGGATATTTCATGAAAACCTGCTGGTACCATTCTTCCCATTCGATTCTGGTAAAATAACATTGGCACAGCCAACGTTAGACAAGAACAAGTCCTGAAGGGGCCAGCGTGGTTAGTGAGACAATATACAGAAAATCTTGACAGTCTATAGAATGCTTTCGAAATGCTATATATTCTTGAATACAACCATCATCATCACTGGATTTCTCCTGAGTCAACAGGAGACTGTCAAAATCATAGGCGGGTCCAGTGTATGATTAATATTAAAGTAAGCAAGTAAGAAGTTAAAAGAGCAGAGCAGAGCAAAGATGATGTATGTGAAACCAAGATGATGTATGTGAAACTCAATAAACCAAACACGTGCCATAAAGCCATGTCCTCCTGCTAGACATGCGCTGCAGAGTTGCCTCTGAGCTTCCCCGCAGCTAAGGCAAAGACAGAAACAAGATTCACGGCATAAGTAAGGCACACACGGGCCAGAAACTCAGAAGAAGGACAATTATTTCTTGGAACTGAGATCTGATAGACATGTCTTCTCTGGGAGCCCCCTAAGACCCTATGTAGTGAACAGTGACTTCAACAGTCCCTCACAGAAAACACACTGATGCCACAATGATGATGAAAACGACAGATAATTTACAGAGCGCTGGCCATGCACACGCAGGCGTTTTCTAGGTACTTGACATATAAGCTATTTAATCCTTCTCTTACTATCCTCCAAGAGTGAGCAGTAGCTGTTTTTCATCATGACCCACAGGAGAGCAGTCTTTGGGAGGACAACCATCTATTCCCAACAGTCTGGGGACTCTACCGACAAAAGAAGTATAAACCAAGCATTTACCTTAGACCCTTCATGAGAATCCAGAAATCAAGATCTGTAAACTACATATTCCACTTTTCCATACCAACAATTGTGTCAGTTAACACTGTGCAGGGCAAGCAAAACACGACTGGGCAAGATCTGGCCCACGAGCCACCAGTTTTCAAAAACTCAGGCAGAGAACCAGATGGACGTCATGACCATCAGTCCCCCACCATAAATATAATTAATTTCAGCCAAATAGAAATATGGAAGAACAGGAGGTCTGAAGTCCTACTGATTGACAAATCTGGGGATGTTGGTATTAGATCATGTTGTTAAGTATGGAAGCCTGAGAACTGCCTTGGCCAGGGGTGGGACTGACCCCTCTGTGAAGTCAGGAGTCTGTGGAGCAGGACAGAGTTAATGTCCGTGCCCAGAAATGGAACAAGGATGGTCCAGGAGTCAGTTGGGTCAGTCTGGGAGAATTAACACCATTATTTCTTCAACTGTGGGTTTATTTCTTCAAATTAGTGGATTTGTGCGGAACCCATGAAGATGGATCAATTAGACTGCCGCCACCACTCCTCAGAGCGGCCATCTCAAACCTACCATCTACGAGCACCCTCACAGAAAGCATTCGAATTCTTGCCCCCGCCCCCCGCAACCCACCAACTCTACGAAGAAAACCAAGCCTTTCCTTTTCTTAGGAGGAAGTGTGGAGTGATGCAGGAGGTAGGAAAAAGGAGAGAAGACAACGAGAAATACCGTACGTATCCGGCCATCTTCCTCCCCTTCAGAAGCGATCCCTATTTGGAAATGTTTGCTATGCCTTCTTCAGCAAGACCAGTGACCTCAGCACCAGAGGAATAAAATCCCCTGCCTGTATCAGCTCGACAGGGTCCCCGACAAGCTAAACACAGCAGCACTCCGGCCTCTATTTTTAGACCCTATAAATTCTGTTCTCCCTTTCTGTCTCTGAAATATTCTTTGCAGATTTGCCAAAGACTTTTATCTGGGCCCTGACTCTGTGACAATAACTTCATGAGTACGAAGTCCTCGCTGGGCCTTTGTCTGCCGCTCTTGTCATTTTGGGAATATATTCTTCCTTGGAGGGGAAGCTGCCTGCCCCTCCTTGCCCCCACCTCACCCCCTGGGGTCTGAATGATGAACAGGAAGAGGAAACACTACTGAACTGATTGCTGTTAGGAAGATAAATAAATAAATAGAAGTGGAAGGAAAAGCACCAGAGCCAGAGTCACCGGGAATTCCTCCCCTGGGATGGGGTTTCTCAAAGTGCTTCAAAACCCTGATTTCCAGGTGACCATCCCCCCTGCAGCCCCTGAGATCTACCTAGGTAGGATCCAGAGGTGGGGGGGCCTGACCTGCCTGTCACAGTCATGCCATCATAGTACCCAGACTTGAGAACGTTGCTTAGAGTCCCAAGCCTGTGCCTCATCCAACTCTGGGTTGGTCTGCACTTTGTTTCCACTCCATGAGAGAGACAGTTGCAGATGGGGGGAGGGGGGACAATGTCATCTCCAAGGGCATCGAGATGAACATGAGAGGTCCCTCAAGCTTTCAGGACACTGTGTTGCTTTCCAGACCCTGCTCAAGACTGCCCAATTTAATTCTAGAAGCTGCCATCTGAATGGGTGGATGGTCAGAGCACAATGGCTTCAAAGCAAGAGCAGAAACAGACCTTGACCTATTCTACTGTATTCGTCATCCAGCATTGCCCAAGGACAGGCAACCCTTCTTTCCCAGGAACTCATGACTCTGGCCACCCAGCTAACACTCTGTGGCTATCATCCACATGTGTGTCCTTTGCTAGGTTCTGTGACAGGCACTACTGCACCACCAGCCCCAAACCCAGGATTCCCACTTGATTGTTGTCCTTCCCTCTCTGTCCACATCTAAGACTCAAAAGGTCTTCAGGCCCATCTGCTCTCCCTAACCCCTAACCATCTGGTGTACCGCCCTCGCCTTCTCACTGGGCTGCCCACTTCCTCTGCTCCTTGCCTACTTCAACGCACTCTCTCCACAGAGCTGGAGTGACCTTCCGAAAACACCTATCACATCACATCACCACCACGCTGCTTTCCAAAGCGCTCAAATAAAATGCAAACTCCCAGCGTGGCTTCTGCAGCCCAGCACAGTCTAGTCTTCCTCTACCTCTCTGGGCTGTTCTCATACATGATTTCATGCGATTCTCCTAATAACCCATCCAAGTAGGAACTAGTCTCAGTTTATAGACGATTCGGGAGATTCAGCAAAGTGAAGTGACCTGCCCCGGGTGGCACAGCCAGTAACCGTGGAGCTGGAGTTGACACCCACATCTTTCAGACACCAAAGCCCATGCTCTTTCCACCTGCCGTCCGAGCTCACATTAATGGATGCAGAAATGGAAAGATGGCAGCCAGCCCACATGGCTCCCAGTTCATGTATTTCTGGAGATCAGACCCCAGTTACTTCAAGGAGGGCAGGATCACTGCCCATAGGAGACAACTGGGGGTGGTGGAGAGTAAGAGAGAGAAAGACACAGGAAGAAGAGAAAATGAGAATCAGCAGCAAGAGATGCTTCGAATGACATTTAGAACAGAATTATAAAACATAGCTGCGAAACTCCATCTGCTTCCAGCTAGAGCTCTGCTAAGTTCCCAATGCCAGAGGGTTGGGCCAGCGTTGATTTTGCCCCTCCCCCAGATGCTGAGGTCCCTGGTTACCTCACGCTGCCTCCGGAACCCAGCAGACAGTGAATCAGCGGGTCACATGGGGAGGGCTCACCAGAGGCACTTTCCAACTGTGATGTCCGGCATAGTCAGAGTTTCCTTCCCTCCCAGAGCAAAAGGGAAAGCCCTTCCTTCCAACCATGCTGATTTCTTTCCGACCACTTATTTATTTTTTTTATGTGGTGGAACATAAATTTACGTAACTAGATTTTCAGAAGGATTCCCTGCCTTTTACAAATATGAAGTACTGACACAAGTTTTCTCAGCAAAATCCCATCGTCCTACATGGTTGTTCAAACGCACACAAAACTACCAACATTTTTCATAAATATTTTTCGTAAAAATTTCCACCGTTCTACTAACATTGACAAGTGGTGAAACTCTTATCTCTTGTTTCTCTAACACCTGGATAGTACAACTACATTTAAAACAGAGAGTGTAACTATATATTTACTAATACTGCCAATTTTCATAGCCTAGATTTCTCTAGTTTTATTGGTAATTATGACCACCTTTATTATTCACACATTTAAACTGGTGGTCATGTAAAAGCCCTCTGGGGAGAAGTTAATTTTTGCAAAATCCTTATACGTGACTTCTTATTAACTCTGGATCCTGGAGGGAAGGCGGGGCAGAGGTGAGTCTGATCCAAATCCACAAAGAAAGGCTAAGAACCCACCACTCATGCCCCTGGGTTAGCAGCTATCAATGGTACAAAGAGTAGGGGGACATGCGCAGGGCTTCCAAACGAATCAAGGTCTGAGAGGAGAGTTAGATATGCTATAAATGGTTAGAATGCCAGGAGGAATATGTTATGGTTCACCCATGAAGTACTTCGTATGTATCAGATCGTGCTATTTGCCCACCCAATACCCATTCTCCCCTTCTCCCTTTTTACTGAACTTCAATTTCATTCCAGTCTGCAACATGCTGAGCTAACAGGTGGCATCTCCTGATCTCCCTGGGGGAAGAGGTAGTTAACAGGGTGTCAGCAGAAACCACGTGAGGCTTCTAATAAGGGAGACGGCCTCACTGAGACTTGCACTCTTTGGTCCTCATCGCTCTTCCTCGTGTTTCTTATCTGGAATTTGGATGTGATAGTGGGAGACACAACAGCCATACTGGGTGATAAAGTGGCTTTGAGCCTGGATGCCATAGTCTCTGAGGACAGAGGAACAGAAAAGGAAGAATCTAGATTCTTGATGACCCTGAAGTACCAAACCAATCCCAAACTCCTTTTGCATGAGAGCAATAAACCTGAATCTTATCGACTATTGTTTGAAAGATTTTATTTATTTATTTGTCCGAGAGAGAGAGAGAGAGCGAGCGAGCGAGCGAGCGCACAAGCAGGGGGAGGGGCAGAGGGAGAGGGAGAAGCAGGATCTCAGCTGAGCAGGGAGCCCAATGTGGGGCTCGGTTCCAGGACCCTGGGATCACAACCTGAGCAGAAGGAAGACGCTTAGCTGACTGAGCTACCCAGGAGTCCTCAACTTCTTACTTGGATTTTCCACTACATATAATCAGCCTGGCCTAAAAGAGTGGTGGTCTCAAGTAGCCACCAGGAGAGGAATTGAGAGGAGGATACAGGGTGAGAGGGTTTCCTTGAGGCTGCAGGCCACGGCTCAGACACCAAAGGCCAGGTTCTCAGAACTTCTGTTGGGAAAGACATCATACTCCACGATGAGGGAAGGACAACCAGGCAGGGGCAAGTACCCTGCTCTTAACAGGATCTAACTCTCACTCATCAGTTACAAACCACCCAGAATAGTCATCCTTCTCCCCTCTTTCTGCCTCATCTCCCTTCACAGGCTACAAATGACTGAACCTGAACAGCAACAGGGAGCAAATCCTGGGACTTCCTTCTTACCTTCCTTTTTCTTTCCCACCACAATGAGGCTTATCCCTGCAGCTCTCTCAGGGACAGGGACACAGAAATAGGTGGAGACATGCCAGGAAAAAATAGTTTTGAGATTATGGATTATGGGAAGTAGGCTCCTCTCCTCTCTAAGGACAAAAGGGTGCCCTCACAAAATTCCTGATCCCACGTCATTGGCAGATGTAATCAACAAGGCTGAGAAGTTATGGGACACATAAAAGGGAAACACTGCCTAAGGGCATCCCAAGACAAGACCAAAGAGGGGATAACCTGCAACCTTCTTTGAAAATTCAGCCCAAAGTAGACAGGCCTTTACGTGTCCCACCAGAAAGCAACAAGCCATCCCATGTCCCACCAAAGATACAGGGCCTTCTGAAGGAGGCAAGCTTTCCCACCTCCCTACCCCACACCGGCTCTTAAGGCACATAAATGTTTATGAAATGAACTCACCCCAAATTTCCCAGCAATGAACTAAAATTCAGCAACACCAAGCAATACACTTAAAAGTTCCAAAACCCAATTTTATTTTTGTTCCAAAAATAGAAGTTTTTAAAGAGCAAAAGGAACAGGAGGCAAAGTATCTCCCCACACTAAACATTTCCTCCACCTTTTAATTTTTTTTAAAGATTTTGTTTATTTATTTGAGAGACAGAGAGAGAAAGAGAGAGAGAAGAGCACAACCAGGGGGAGGGGTAGAGGGAGAAGGAAAAGCAGGCTCCCCACTGAGGAGGGAGCCCAAAGATGTGAGGGCTCAATCCCAGGACCCTGGGATCATGACCTGAGCTGAAAGCAAATGCTTAACTGACTGAGCCACCCAGATGCCCTGTCTTCTACCTTTTAGATGCATCCCATCCCTTCCCCTCACCCCTGAAAATTCTTTCTGGAACTAAAAATACCAAACTTATATCTTTTTCTCACTAGCAACCATGTGTGGGCTTGAGATTAAATAGCAAGAATTCTTTAAAACTACATTATTTTTAAAAAGTAAATAATGACCACGGGAAAAAGAATCTCACATTTTTCCACTACGACATAAAGATGGCAGCTCAAGATAATACTGACGGCCTCCAGGAGGGACCAATACAAGAATCATTTAGGGCCCTATTTATACCCCCAAGTGACACTCACTGCTAAATAAAAGTGTGTTTATGTTTCCACAAATCCACTCAGATTTCACATGTTCGGCTCACTTAGCCATCACTGAGCAGGAAGAAGTTACAAAGCTTCATGGGAGATGGGGAAATAAAAAGCTTTATTAATTGTTCCTTTTGTACTACAACCTAATGTAAAACAGGACTGAACAAGGAGAACTCAGGAGAATCTTCTAGTGTATAAGAATTAAAAAAAAAAAAAAAAACTGGTTATTCCAAAATTTAAAAGGCCACTGAAAGGAACTTTGCCTTTTCTGCCATATTTGTGCCATTTCTTTATGCTTCTATGAGGACATGTGAAAAATGAAATGGCGGGTGGGGCTGGGAAAGCCCGTTTGGATGATCCACTCAAGGCAGCAAAAGTTGGTTTCCCAGCTGATCCTGGGGTTCTGTATGGCCACATTTTATGGGTCTCCAGAGAGGCCTAAGTTCACCCTGAAGTAAAAGGTAGCTGTGCTACCGTTTTGTGTGAGCTATGGAGCACTATTGAAATTTGTCATTTATAAACTAAAGTTAGCTGTTTACTAGTGTTTACTAAGGACTCTCATTCAGTATTTTTTTTATTAACATATAATGTATTATTTGCCTCAGGGGTACAGATCTGTGAATTGTCAGGCTTACACACTTCACAGCACTCACCATATCACATACCGTCCCCAGTGTCCATAACCTCTCATTCAGTATTTTAATAGGCTTGTTATCTAAGATGTAACATAGCAAATCTCCTATCAAGCATAAGCATAAGCAGTACTTGATTCTAAATTGCTAAGTTCAATGGTCAATTCTCAGTCCTGACTGTACCTGATCTATTGGTGACATCTGACTCAGGGTCCCTGCTCTATGGTGTGCTTTCTCTTCTCTTCTTCCAGAGTACCAGTCTCTCTTAAAAGGGGCATCTTTGGCCATTGCTTCTTGGTCTTCTTGGCTACTTTCTCCTTTCACAGACCTGATAGTGCTGGATGGCAGCAGAGCACAGTCTTTCATCCTGCTTTCCCGCATGTAATAGCACATACCATTTTTGGCTAAACAATCCATTCTCACAACCTAAATACCATCTATTTCCACACCAAAAACTCCTAAATGTATAACCCAGCCCAGCCTTCTTTCTCCTTCCTGAACTCCAAACTCTTTACCAAGTGCCTACTTTAATGTCTTCACTTAGATATCTAATAAACACTGCACCTTCATATGACTTGAGCAGATCTTAGCTGTCTCTACTCTTTACTCTTTTACTTGCCTCTGAAGGACAGCAAAAAGCCAAAGCTGTCAGCCATGAGGGTGTAAACACCACCCTTGGCTCAGATGAGGCCGAAGTCGTTATTTGGTTTTTATGACTATAGTCGCTCTATGTCCAGCCAGGATTCCTTCTGTACTCAAGAAAACTAAACCGATTAATTGAGGCTCAAGGCATTCCTACCCAAGGAAGGGGGAAGTGAGGGCAGTGAGGCTGAGGGGCCCAGTTGTGCCCAACTCTAGACGTGGGGGGATCCCCTTACCCATGAGGCGCTGTAACAGGGGCACCACAGAAGGAAATGACCTCTCTGCACGTGGCCCTCCCCTGCCTGCTCTCCCCTACACCGCCCACCTTTGACCGGCTGCACCCGGTCAGAGAACAGAGCTCAGGCCCCGCACAGCCCCAGGATGTGGTCCTGAGACGCAGGAGCTGGCCTCTGTTGGCTGGCATCCCAGGGCATCCCAGCCGTCCTGGCATCTGAGCTCAAGCGCAGCAACTTCAGTCTCTAGTTCCCGCTTCACTTTCTCAAAACGAGAGCTGCGGCTGGGCCTGCATGCTTGGCTGTGGCTCCGAGAGCACACATGCTCCAGGAATTCCTCCACTTACTGCCTTCCCACCCTGACTTCTCCCGTGGGGGAAATGATCCTCACTGGAGCTTCTGACCTAACCCCCCGAAGCCCCCCACCACATACACACACAGGACTGAAGTAACCTGGAACCGAATAGAGATCTCAACACTTGGGTGTAACTTTCATCAAAAGCCTGCTTTCTCTTGTTAAGGGGAAAAAAAATTAAGAGTTCCTATTCACAAAAAGTTCACTACAGGAAGGCTGAAGTATTTCTATTAAAAGGCATTAAGACATTGTCCCAGGCTAAGGCTAATAAATTCATGCTTTTCTCCTCTCTGCTTCCCTAGCCTGGTTTGCCCTCCAGAGAAGGGCCCCATTACACCATGTCCTCTAGGAGGATGAGGTCCTTGAGGACAAGAATATGGCTGGTTTACCTCGGTGTCCCTGGAGACCAGGAGGAGACGTGCCAGTACTCAGGGCAAGAGCTCCACAAACAGCAACAGAACTAAAGCCAGCTGAGGGTCTGCCGGCTCTGGGCTCTGGGCATTGGGCCTTCTGCAGCGTCATGGCTGACACTTTCATCACTTCTTCTGAAAAACTTTCGTTCCAGAAGAGTCCTTCTACTCAACTCCAGGTTTTGTTTCTTGAGAAGATTTTCAGCTAAATTAACAACTCCTCTAATTCAATGATGAAAACCCTGACATTTTATGAAGTTAAAAAAAAAAATCCCTTGGTTTTAATGACCTGCTTCCAGGGTGCTCAAAGCACTTTCCAGACTACCCCACTTCTGATGAGCAGATATTCAAGGGGCAGGATTATCTACACAGCTGTGCTTTGTCACCTGGGTCCCAAATGGGTGGGACCTGGGTCTACTAGAATGGGCTTGGGGTCAAATAAACTGTGCTTAGGGCCTGCCTCACTGCTCTCTACTTCTAAGAGTGGGCTGAGTCACTGAAGGGCCTCGGTCTCCTTGTGGGTAGAAAGGGAATGACGACAGCATGTACCTCAGAAGGCTGACGTAAAGATCAGCAGACAACTCAGGTTAAGAGCCTAGGACAGTGCCTGAGTGCAGTTAGCATTCAATACATACTAGCCATCATCACCAACATTATTTTTGTGACTCTCACTACATTTATTCACACTGAAATAGGAGGCAGCAGATAACGTCTGCTGAAATAGCAGCCTGAGCAAACCAGGAGCAGGTGTGAGTCTGGTGGCCTGTGTTGTGAAACACCTGCCAGAGGCCCACCAGTAGTGTGGGGACTCTCCTCTCCGAGGCACTCTGAGTCTCTACACAGACAAATGGGATCATCTAAGATCTGCTTCTGAAAACCAGGAACTGGGGCATTAGGGTGAGCTACGACAATGGTGTGGGGTGTGAGCCCCTGGGGGACAGCAGTCCATGGCTACATGAGCTGCCGCACCAGCAAGATCCTCACCAGGGTGGGGGTGGGGTCGTCCTTTTACCACCGAATGTCCACATGCAGCTGTGCACAGCTGCCCCTCCACCTCTGCTAGCCCTCACTCATAGTTCCCTTGGGCCAGCCGCCTTTGAGGAAATCAACTTTGCGGACAGATCAACAAGATGATTCCAAGGCAAGGTCCGCTGGGAGGTTCTGAGAATGTTCTGGAAGGATCCGTGTAACTCAGGTCCTGCTGAAGCCCCAGTGCCGACGTGGACCGTCCTCCAGTGTGCCTTCAGACATGGTACCAGGAAGGGTTACTCGGCCCCACCCAGGAGCTCTCCCTCTGCACTGAAGGGACACAGCTGTAGAGCCCGTGCTCTTAGGAGATTTGTGTAGCTTAGAGTCTCCCTCTGATGAGAAACTGCAGTGAAACATAAGGGACGTTTCCAAAGGCTCAATAAGAAATCAACTCTGGTGCTAAGAGACAAATCAGGAAGTTGAGGAAAAGGTAACCACATCCCAGCGGGAGTTCAACGCCTTTATGGCTTATTGGTTAAGACCTTGAGTTTTAATTTCAGATTGGATCTTAATGTAACAATCCTTGGCTGCAAGAGCTGGAGGAATATGGAATAACAGGAAAGAATAATAGGAAAAAATCAGCAAAGGTGACTCTTGGGACTGGTGTTTTATTACACCACACTTGATCCTAACCCAAAGGTCAAAAAGCAATATGATTTTACTCTCCACTTAACCTGGAGCTTCTCCAACCATTATTTAAAGTTAGATGTTCTGAGGATATGAAGATGGTTCAAAAACAGAGAGTTATTTTGGTGGGGAGTGGCAAAGGAAAAGGAAATACACCATTAACAGTCTTTAAAGAAATACCTACCCTGTGAAGAACACCAGGACCAAAAATAAATCCCACACAAATTTAAAATAAACTTTGACGAGCAATCTTGTCCTGGTACCGATTTTTTTCTTCCCATCTGACTTAAACACAAGTGAGACAGGACACTGACGGAGATGAACTTTTCACTTTTTTACACAGAAAATGGAACTCTGTAGGTCCTGTGCTAAATATAAATAAGCCTCAGAATGGTCTCCAATAAGGTCACATTTTCAACAGGATGAGTCTACACTCCAGAGTCCTTGGGCTTCCTCCGAGAAGTGATTGTTCAGAAGCCCTGCTTGCTCACTCTTTGGCTCCAAGCTAATCTGAACAAATGTTGGTGGGGTGAGTGATGACCCAGCACTTCCTTTTCTTCCTCTATCCCCCACCAAGTCCGGACTGACTGGACCTTGCATTCAGGATCCTGACCTATAGCTCCCTCTGCCTAGAGCCTATCAGCTCACATTCTCTACTGTCAACGTTTAAAAAAAAAAAAAAACTATTACAAAAAATAGATTCCCTTCCTTAAAGTCATTTACTTTTCTATAATGGAACGTTGACACTCCTCCCACTGAATGGCAAGGTCTCTAGGCCTTCCCTTTGAGCTTGGGCAGGCCATAACACATCACATGCCTCCACCCTGTTCTCCTCAGACCTCCACGAGGAAAACCGCACCATGTTGTGAGGGAACCTGGATCAGCACACACGGAGAAGACCAAGCAGAGAGGCCCCAGGTAGGTGTTCTGGCCACTGGCCCACCTGAGGTCCCTGCCCCAGCCAGGTTGCTGCCAGACACAGGAGGAAAGACGTCCAGGTGATACCAGCCCAACACATGCATCTTCCCCATCGTGGAATTGTGACAAGCCATCGCCCTGCGCCCAGCCTGAATGACCCATGACCCCAGAATCCAGGAGCAAAATAAAATGGTTGTTTCACACCCTCAGGTTTGTTACAGAGCAAGAGTGACCGAGGTATCATCCCTGAGGGAACAGAATCACAAATGTGAACGACACCCGAAGTAACAAATGAGCCAGCTGTTCCACACACTGGGAGGAGAGCCATCCCGACGCAGGAGGAGGTTACGATTCTGGCTGTCCCCCTAACCACCTGGGGAGCCTGGCCAGTCTCTTCTCTGAGGTCTTTGTCGTACAAACCGTAAAATGGGACTAACAGAACCTAATAAGACCATTGTAAGAATTAAATGAAACACAGATACAAAGACCCTTTCAAAGCAGGGGAAGTGGGAGGCATGATTATTACCAGAACACATGAGGTCTGAGGATGTCATACACGTTTTCATCTTAGACATCTGAATTTCATGACTCCATACCTGTCAAAGCCTACTGAAAAAGTAAAATGAGAGACAGTGATGGAGTAAGAGTAAAAACTTGGACGAGTCTGAAAGAAATTTATAACTGTTCCATTTTCCTCCCTCAAGCTGATTTTCTCCAGAATGCTTATTGATAGCTTCTATGAAACAATCTTGGATAGGTAGGAAAACCAAGAAATCCATTCCTAAAAATACACGTGCACAAACAGCATACTTTACAGGTCTTCTGCTGGCTTAAATCTTCCAGGAGTAATAACTAAACTTTTTCCAAAAAGTGCCATTTTAATTGCATGACATTACTTTCTCCAGTCCTACAGTAATGCTATTAAATAGGTTCTAGCCTTATCTAATTCATAGGTGAGAAAACAGAAGCACAGAGAGGTCACATCAAACAGCATGAAGTGGCAAAACCAGAATTCAACCAGGAGGCCTTCAGAAGTGAGGCCATGTATATGCGCACGCCTGCGCGATTTTCTCGAGGGCCAGGTGTGAACCTCACATTAGGTTCGTTTCCAGTCTAGTTCCTGGGAACATAAAAAAGGCTGTTATTGATATTCTGCCACTCCTGCTCCCTTGAAGAAACACAAGGGAATGATAAAAAGTAGTTTCTCAGTCTCTTAGACAACTCCTGTGTGTGACACGCTGCCTCCAGCTGACCCCTGCGCCCTGGGCTGACCCCGGGCCAGGAAGCAGCTGCTCCTGGGGAACTGGGTCTGGCTGTGCGTCCCTCCCCAGCCCTGAGTAAGTGCCTTTGATGAGATGATTCCCAACAACCAGCTTTTCTGGGGGCTCTGCGCTGGGGTTGTTCTGCTTTAAATCATCACTTCTGTCTCAACAGTCAATGTGTGTGACAGAGGTTCCGTAAACTCTCACCCTCGAACTGAATGACCATTATGCATCCACCGAGTTTGACAAAGTGATCACTGTCCACAGTGATTTAAATTTTAAGTTAAAGGAAAGTTTTTTACATTGTGGATAATAAAAAAAACTTAAAAAAAAAAGGTATTATCACTCAGAAGTCCACATTTCCTTCTCAAAAAAAGTGGGACCCATGTTTCCCGCCTGGAGAGCTCCAGTTTGTTAGGAGATTGGAGACTGGTGGGCCCAATATCCAGCCCACTGCTGCTGGACACGCTCCCAGAATCCAGTATAAACAGCTTCATTGGAGCCTGATGGGAATGACTGAACGTGGGTTTTTCATTTCTGTCCACCTCTCACCAGTGGGTTCTCATAACTTGGAGTCTTATCCAGCACTACTTCCCGACAGTTTTGTCTCCTAATATTTTCTCATGTCTCTTCTCTCTGCCATTATTCCATTATTTTCTTACTTCCCTTCTGCGATGAAAAAGAAAAAGGGATAATCTAAGAAGCTCTACTTTCAGGAACTGAAGGAGGTGGTAAAATGTCAGTCGGCCCTGGGGGCAAGGAGCAGGCGTCCTGTCCTCACCGGTCCTCCCCCATATCAGCCACAAAGACAAAGCCTCCTGCTCTGGAAATCTCACACGCTCCCTGATGAGGCTGACTGTGAATATCCCAAAGGGAGTCTGAGAGATGACGGCAAGGGGCAACAGACGGGGAAGAAGAGGTACTTCCAGAAGCACAAAGCCTATGTGTGGTTCAGAGGAGACCTATAAAACCTTCCCCCACTGCTTATAGCAGTTCATAGCTATATCACTCCTCCACTCCTGTCCCAAAGGGACCCACCCAGCTGAGACCCAGCTTGCGAAACTTCTGGACACTCAACATGTAAGAATAGCAACAGCCAGAATAGCCCACAGGGATCTAACGCTGTCCAGCAGAAGCTGCCAAGCACTTGAGAGGTGCAGCCCATTGGGTCTTTGCTGTACCCTTGAGAAGAAGGTCGGCCAAGGCAAGGGGTAGCCAAGCCCACAGAAGAAATGCTGAGACTCTGGAGGACTCTCATTTCCACCCTCCTCTAGGGCAGCTGCTTCACAACAGGGCAAAATCACCAGCCAACCCCACTTTAGGGAGCTAGTTTCCCACAAGTGCATGATCCCCAAATAGTTTAAAACCTCTCACTGGCATGACTCAATAAAGCAATTCTTGAAGCTCTCAGTAGTACTGATGTTTGCCATCCATGTCAGGTGGCAGCCATTTCTAATCTGGCTTCATGCTCAGCCACTACATTCCCCCTGGAACCCACACTCTGTCATACCAATGTTGCTCCACATCTCCCATGCATACAAAGGCTATGCCACAGGACCTTTGCATGTGCTATTTCCTCTCCCTAGAGTGTCTTTACTTCCCTTGATTCAACCCCCAACTCCTCATCAATCCAGCCAACTCCAACCCATCTTCTGTGGTCTAGATCCTCTCACACTTGCACCCTCCTGGCCTTGTAGATATTTACACAGCTACTCCCCCATGTCTGTCAGTACTTCACACCTTGTCAGCATGTACTTGGGCACTTATTTACATTACAGCTGTGCATCTGTATCTGTCTTCCCCGCTATATGCCGTATCGTATGCACAATGTCTTCTTCATCTCTGTAGCCCATGACCTAGAACACTGCCTGGCATGCAGAGCGCCATGATTTAATTCATGTGAACTAAGTAGACCACAGCCCAGGAAGCTAATCACTTTGGCAACTACTTCAAGGTGGAGTATCACTTGATTCATAGTCTAATCAATGCTACTTGCAAACTCTGCCAAACAATTCGGAATGACAGGATTCTCAAAGGGTGACCCCATCAAGGAGCATCTGGTCCAAGCTCTCTCTTAGTGCTGGGGACAGGGATCCTAAAGCTCATGCTTGAATATCTCTGGTGATGAGAAACTCACCCCTTCACGAGGCAGTTGATTCCAAAGAACAAGCTGGATCAGCCACAAGACAAAGGTGATCAACACAAGTTCCCCATCTGGTCCAGATCCCATTCCTCCAGGACCAAGCTTTGCTGAGGCCTGTGGCTAACCCACCCCAGGATCCCAGGCCCTTATCCCACCAAAGTGCAGCTACAGGAGCAACTCAAATAACTGTGCTGCAAACAGATTCCTAGTCTTGAGCTGGGTAGTCTTTCTGAAAAAAGAAAAAAAGAAAAAGTATGGTATTATACGCCCTAGTTTTGATAATGTTCTATAGGTAGTAAGATGTTACAGGCGCATAAAGGGTATGTGAGAACTTTCTATATTTTCCATTTTTATAACTTACTGAGTCAAATGATTTCAAAAATTTAAAAAGACTAAAAATAAATTTTAATAAGTTGTTAAATTATTAAAAATAAATTATATCTATACAGAGAGAGAGAGAAATATGGGAGGCAAGGTCACTGTCTTGAGGGTATGTGCCCATGATGGAATGCTCTGGATATGGCCTCATTTCTCTGAGGTCCTTACCATCTATACAGAATGCAAGGCAAATTCCACTGTCTCCATGGCCTTGTCCTCCCACCCACTTTATAGGCATCTTGAGACCAGAGAAGTCTGAACAGCTTATCTGCCAGTCCCATGTATAACGCCACCCCAGCCCAGGACTATCCACAACAAGACATGCCCCTGCTTGCATCAGCCAACCTGGCCTTTACGCAGCAGCCCTGGGAACATGTAGGCCAAGGAAGGGAAAGGAAATGGACCATAAGGAGCACCAGCTATGTGCTAAGCACCCTCCACTACCTCTGTTAATCCTCCCTCAATCCCATGTTGTATCCATTCCACAGAGGAGGGCACTGGGGGGCCCAGAAGGTGGGCAGTGTGCCTCAGATCCCCTGGCTGAGGAGTGCAGAGGTGCAAGTCAGGCAACACTTCAGCCCTTGCTCGCTGCGAGACAGCCACTGACCCCAGGGTCAGCGATGACACGGGGCAGGTTTACAGAAGCCCAAGACCCAGCCTGTTTTGTTCAAATCCTTAACCTTCATTCATGCCTTGAATCCTAATACCCATTTCCACTCCTTGGAGGGCTGGTCTCTTGGAATGTCTGTTAATCCTCTGGCCTTCTTTTAGCCCATTTGTCCTCATTAAGTCTGGGTGGGGACGGGTGTGGCTGGAGCTCCAAGGCCCTTCAGCCAAAGCGTAAGGGCCCTAGGCCCGCAGAAGGTTTGCACTAATAGGCATTCAATAGATGCCTGTTGAAGTAAAGGGCCAAATATATAACCATCTTGGTGATGGGTCACAATTTTTAAAAAGACACCCACTTATCCAGTGGCTGCTTCCTCTCATCATAAATCAGTAAAAATCTAATGATGGGGAGTAGGAAAGAGGATCATATTTTCTTCCATTAAGACCAGCAATCAATCAAGCCTGCTGAAAGCCAGGCTAAATTTAGCACGAGATATGGGCTTTCAGAAAGTCCTCCACAGTGTAGGAGACCACTAAAAATATGGCACAACAATTAAGTCACCACAGGACTGATGGAGGTCTATAGATGGTGACGGCCCTAGAGACTGTTACAGAGCCTGCCATACCTTTAAACGGGTCTTACTGATGAGAAGGACCTAGAGGAAAATCTCTGGGTGTGAAAAATCTCTGGGTGTGAAATATCACTGTTATTAAAGTCTGAAGCTACACAAAGGTAACTGTATGGGTAGGGAGAAAAGGCACAGGAAGGTGTAAAGCCAAATTATTCAGAGAAAACAAATTCCTAGAGAGAACAGACCTACACGGTAGCAAAATCTTTTAAACTTCAGGTGAGGAAAGCATTCTGTAGTCAAGTGTCCCCTGAAGGCTGGTGCACATGGGCTTCTAAAGCCCTAGGAGGTCCAGGAATAAGCAAACCTGTCCAATGTGAAATGCAGTATTTTCCAAAATTCATTTGATTATAAAACTTTATTCTGTTATTGACACAAAACCGGCATCTGTCCTATGGGGAAGAAACACGCTAGCTTTGGGAAATGCTGGTGTAAAAGATCATATTCTTTGTGTTGTCAATGTGATTTAAACAGGGACCTGGGTGTCATCAAAGATGGTTCCAGAAGAATGACCCACATTGCTGCTGACCCACAGGATGGCAGAAAAGGGGTGAGAAACACAGCCAGGCCCACTGTCTCCCACACATGAGGCTGGACTTCTAGAGGGATGGGACAGAGGAAGAGGACAGCACTTGTGACCCATGCCAACATGAGCAGGAGGGCATGTGGCTGGAATGTTGGCCCAGCAAAGCCACAAGTAGGAACTTACCCTCCAAAAGAGACTGTCAGACACCCAAAGATATCTGCTGCAGCCTGACAGTAATGGGTGGAATGAGGAACAAGTAGGATCTTTAACAACAGTAGCTGCCCCAACCAGAACAGAGAGGAAGGCTTCTCCTCCCTCAGACCCCGGAGCTCCAAGCTGAGCATGATCTGCTGAGCACTGCCCGCACCCCCACTCCCAGAAAGGCTGAACACACCCCACTTCAGCACACCATGTAGCTATGACAATCCCACATTTTGGGAGCTGCTGGCTTCCTTCTATGAAGCCAAACTTAAAATGTAGCACCTCTCAAGCAACGGGTTTTTCACTTTCAGGCCCTGTGGTCTGATACTCATTTATTAATGGTCACAACCGAACAGATTATTTTTATTCATACCTGTTTTATGATATCCAGAATGACACACAGAAGTGAACTCAGAACAGATCCCCGACTTAAATGTAAACGCCAACACCATAAACTCCTAGTAGCATACCTTGGGCACAGGTCCGTCTTAGACACAGCCCAGCTTCCTCTCACAGTCAGTGAGCATTTACTGAGTGCTGAGTCAATGCCAGGTACTCTGCTGCTGGGTATACATTGGGAACGGGACAGTCCCTGATGCCAAATGTCTTAGCATCTGTTAGGGCCTGGTGGGGCTTTGTCTTTAGTGAAATCATCCCAAACCTCTTTGAAGCCACGTCTACTTCTTGCCAGCACTACCCTGGTTGTAACCTAGGCTTTACAGAACTTTGAGCCTCATTGCCAGATCAAGGAAGGATAGCATGTGCTATATGCTGACATACTCTTACTAGGAGGAGCGGAGGAGGACATCCAGCCTGGGGAAGCACAGGATGAAAGGTGAACGGATGTCAGATTCAGGAGAGCCTAAACAGAGGAGCGTCACTGTTAAACCCCGCCTAGCACATTCTCCAGTGTGCTGGAAGAGTCAAGCCAGTGGGGATGCCAGGTGAGAGGGCAGCCGCCCCTCGGAGGGAACGAGTCAACAGGAAGGAGTCAGCACATCCATTTAACCTTATTACAGCATCTTCCCTACACTGCTGTGGAGAAACAGAAAACGGGCTGTTTGAGTTTCTTATTCATTTCTTGCTGACCTTTGGTGGGAGAGTGGGGGGTGGAGAGCACAACTTGGCTGGAGGACGGATACAAAGGAAGAGAAGAATGAAAACAGAGGATGGATATCTCACCAGTGCAGTAACAAACCAGAGACCGAAGGAACAGGGACATGGAGCCCCTGAGGAAAGAGGGAGTAGAGCATTGGTGGGATGGACGAATGCCTGGGCTACTCTGGCAGGCCCAGAACTGGGGGACTCAGGGTGGGGGAATGGGGGGGGTGGTGGTGGTGGGTGTGTGGGTGTGTGTTGACATGAAGGTGGACTCTGGTTCAGTGTCAGGAAGGACTTTCGGGTACTGTGCACCTCCCTGAGCTGGATGGGCTGCCAAACCCCATGGAATCCTCCCGCAGCCAGGGTAGCCAGAACCATAGGACACCTACAGTGACCACCCCCACCCCATGGTCTATTCGTGGCTCCCTGCTGTGGGAAGAGGGGAAACCCCACCCGCAGAGCAGCTGTGGCCAGAGTGGAAGGCCGGCCAGAGCTGCACTTCCCAGGCCGTCCACGCAGGTGGAGAGCATTTTTGGTGGCATACAGGAAATGCTTACACCCTGACTTCAACACAGGAAGCACTTAAGCTTCCTTCATACACCTTTTGTACCATGCAGGGGCGCTGAGGGTTCATAGGACTGACAAATGAGTCCCTGGAAGGTCTGTCCTTGCACCATGGGGGAGAGCACTGACACCGGAATTGTGGGCCTCAATAGCCCCAAGAGTTTCTCTACCCACTCCCTCGGTCCCATGCCCTCCGGTGTGACCCCAGGAAGCCTGGTGATGTCGTCAAAAGCTAAGCAGCACAGGGTCACCAGCAAGCTGGGCGAACACCCCAGCTCAAAGCAATGAAGCCGACATTGTCAGCAGCTGGAAGGCCATCCCTGGGCCTCCCACAGGCTTTCTGAAATGCTGAAAAGATTGCACAGACCCTCCCCACCCTGTCTACAGACACCTGGGCCCCAGAAGCTCCAGCTCAGGAAATAGGGAAGCATGCTTCCTACTCAAAGCATGAGGGCAACCTCTACAACACTAAAGTGTTTCTCAGAACCTCAGGTGCTAGGAGCTGTACTCTTACTATTAGCTGATTAAGGAAATGAGTTCACATACATGAATTCACACTCACGTCCCTGCAGCAATCCCAAGTAGGAGGTCTGACTCTAGACCAATATGGCAACTGTCCAATATGGTGGCCACTATCTACATGTGCCTAGTGAGCATGTAACGTGTGTCTAAAATACACACTGAGCTTCAAAAATCTAGCATAAAAATATGTATTTCATTAATAATGTTCCTACTGGGGCGCCTGGGTGGCTCAGTGGGTTAAGCCGCTGCCTTCAGCTCAGGTCATGATCTCAGGGTCCTGGGATCGAGTCCCACATCGGGCTCTCTGCTCAGCGGGGAGCCTGCTTCCCTCTCTCTCTGCCTGCCTCTCCGTCTACTTGTGATCTCTCTCTGTCAAATAAATAAATAAAATCTTTTAAAAAAAAATGTTCCTACTGATTACATATTGGGTTAAATATGTTATTAAAATTCATCTTATCTGTTTAATTTTTCAACACGGCAAGTGGAGAATTTACAATTATATATGTGGCCTATATTATATTTCTATTGGGCAGCACTGCTCTAGACTTTCCACTTTGGCAACAACTCTTCCTGGATAGAACTAAAAAATCCACCACCGCCTCAGGGACTAGGCAAGATTCCCTGTCACCTAAATCAGCTTCTTGCCATCAGGCATCCCAGTGACCCACAGAGCTGACTTTCTATACATGGCAATAACCTTGGACCACTTTCTGAAATTGTCTGGGTCCCCCCCCCTGCCCCCATTCCTTCTGAGCCAGATTAAACAATCTGAAAAGACAGGTGAGGCTGAGTTCAAATGGGACTCCACAGTCACCATCTGCTGGGCCTTTGGGATTAAATAAAAAGCAAGGGGCGCCTGGGTGGCTCAGTGGGTTAAGCTGCTGCCTTCAGCTCAGGTCATGATCCCAGGTCCTGGGTTCGAGCCCCACATCAGGCTTTCTGCTCAGCAGGGAGCCTGCTTCCTCCTCTCTCTCTGCCTGCCTCTCTGCCTACTTGTGATTTCTGTCAAATAAATAAAATCTTTAAAAATAAATAAATAAATAGCAAAATTACAAAGGACTAAAAAAAGGTGACGAGGGCACCTGCCTCAATTTGCCTCAGCGGATTTATAGAAGACTTTTTACAAATGCGTTTGCATATTTTCCAGTGTGCTGGGTTTAGCACATAAGCAAGGTCTCACTTTATTCTCATACCAACACTGTGGGGTAAATAGCTGGGCCCTGCCTTGTTCCCAGTATTACATTTATAGCCAAGGGGAGAGATTATCCAGAAAGCAATTCCTTATTTTTTTAAATAAATGACCCCAAAATGGTAATGTTTTGTGTGTATGTGTTCATGTGGTTTCATCCAGCAAATTCTTTCCAGGGTCAGAGAAGTTTAATTCATTACATCAGGAAAAATAAATAAATCTCTCCTTCGAACTTCAGTCCATGAACTCTACTCATCCTCTGAAATAGACAGTAAGGACAAAATGATACTGGAAGCTAATCAGTCATTTGACAAGGATTTTGGGGAGTCCTACTCCATATGAGGCATGGCCCAGGGTAACCATGTCCGATGTCCTAAGCTCCCTGCCTTAAATAAAGGTGAAAAAAGGAAGTTCCAAAGTGTTACAGGCAAAATTGTGTCCTTCCAAAACTCCTACGTTGAAGCCTTAGCTTCCAGTACCTCAGAGTGTGGCCGTATTTGGAGATAGGGTAATTAGTTAAAGTGAGGTCTTTAGGATCGGCCCTAATCCAATATGACTGCTGTCCTTATAAGAAGAGGTGACTAGGACACAGACATGCACAGAGAGAGAACCAAGAGAGGACACAAGGAGAAGGTATCGTCCGTAAGCCAAGGAGAGGGGCCTCAGAAGAAACCAGCCACACCTACATCTTGATCTTGGACTTCTTGCCTCCAGAACTGGAGATATAAAATTCCTGTTGTTGAAGCCACCTGGTCTACGGGATTTTGCTATGACAGCCCGAGCAGACTAGGACACCAAATAACAAGAAAGAATAAGGCCTCAGCCCACCTGAGGAATGGGGGAGGGGAGAGGAAATTGAAGTAGCAGGCAGCCATTCTGGAGAGGAAGCCTCGCAGCTGGATCTGGAAAGGGTTGGTTTGGGCCAGGGGTTAGTGGGAGGGGAGCCACGGGAGAAAGTGCAAGGAGTCCAGAAGGTCTGGGCTGACTGACTTGTCGTGTCTCACTTTCAGAACAGAGGCCCCAGCACAGCAGTGGTTCTTTTGGAGGCAGGGGCTGTGTCCGACCATGCTCCCCCAACTCTGGGGCTCAGCACTGTCTGGTGGGTGCTCAGCAAACAGAGTGGCCCACATTATGGGCCACATCCCACCCAGCTGGACATAGGTCATCACATCAGTGATGCAGGTCAAAGGGAACTCAGAGCAGAGAGATGGGGTGAGAAAGGCGAAGCTGACGTGCGGCCAAATGAGACCATGACCCAGATGCAGATGTGAGAATCTGAGCTTCTCAAGGCAGGGGGCCTGGGGCTTTTTCATCCCCGTTCCCTTGCACTCTGTAGCACCTGCGCCCAACACATACGTACTGGTGGGCTGAATGCATGAACCAAACTCCGAGGTCCTCAGGACGATTAACTGACTTTTATTCTTTAAATGTTTGAGGCCAAAGACAGACTGGGAAAACCAAAGAGGACAGAGAACCTCCATTTCCCCAGGCCACGCCTCTGCTGTGGGCTCACTGACCTGCCCCAAGCCTCTCTCTGGACAGATCACATCAGATGTGGACAGGCACGTGCAGTGGTGAGTCAAGTTCTCCTACCAATGTGGGAACCCAAGCTCAGAGCTGCCTGGAGACAGGCCTCCCAGGGCCAGGGCCTTCTCTTCCTCAGACTGAGCTGTTGTCACCATTACAGTAACTATCCTTTCTTATGGGCCCCAGTGTTATGATTACATAATTGGCCCAAGGTCCCAGAACTACTAAGTTGCCAGATGGGATTCAAACTCAAGACTTTGCTGCGGAGCAGTTGTGAGGCCCTGAGTAAATTAAAGGCTCAAGTGTTAGACCTGACAACTCTAAAATGGGATTTTATTTCATCTATATCTGTATAGAGAACTATAACAATGGAATTCTGTGTATAATATTATATGTCACTGGGTTCTTATAAAGACTAAATGTATGTGTAAAACACTTAGCACATAGAAAATGCCCAATAAAAGATAATTATCACAGTTATCATTGCTGCTTATTCTCTTTTTATTGGCACATCCCCAATGCAGCATTTAGAAAAAGCAGCAATTTCCTGTTCCTCGCAGTTTCCTTCTTCACACAAAATGTGTGGGATGCATATGAACCAATTTTTTTTCAGGGCCCCCGTTATTCCAACTATAAGGATGTAGGTCCATATCTGTCTTGGGAGAAGACCCTAAAAGCCATCTGTAGGAAGCCCCTTGGGAGAGGTAGGCTTCTTCAGTGTGAGGGCTTCCCTGGCTGGTTGTGTGAGAGCACTCTTTCTGCCGTCCACATCCACTCCAACCAGCATTTCCCCATCCTCAGAACAGAGGTCACCAGGAGCCTAGGAAGGAAACTCATGTGACCACCATTTTCTCTCAAATGTGGGAAGAACACATACAATCTAAGTGGTTTCTCATCCTGTTGGCTCTGAGAGAGCAGACCCAAGGAAGAGAGAAAGAAAGAAAGAAAAAAACTTTTTAAATAATTCTGCTTAATAAGAGTTTGTACTTCAAGAAGTTCCTAGTCTTTGGGGAAGAGAAATGGATTTCTGACATGGTTGTACCCAAAACACTCCAGTGAAGTTAAACAAAACTGCCAGAAAAGCTATGCTCAGTCAGCTGAGTGCTGACAACACCATCCTTCAAGCTCCAGGCTGTGGGGGACCAGAAGAGGCTGCAGCCCACACCCGCCCTCCCATACGGGACACGCCTCCATGGTCGCCAGGCCTCAGCGTGAACCAGTGGGTCCCATGAGGTCACGGCCACACCAGCGTGTTACTAGCCCAACTATGATCCCTCCTCCCTGATGGGGGGCACTCTCAGCAGCAGTATGAAGATAGAGGCAGCTGGCCCCTGTGATACCCCCAAGCTTCTGGTGCATGGGAGACTGCCGGATGATGGTGGTCATCCTTTGACTCCACTTGTAACTCGTGGTACCGATCTGTTCCAGCTCCTTGATTCGCAGAATGTGATCTGTGCATCGGCAGCGTGGGGGTGATGGGGGGGCTCGTCAGAAATTCACCTGGGCCTGCTGCATCAGGGTCTGCACTTGACGCTCCACGCGATCCCCGGGTGACCAGTGTGCACGCTGAAGTCTAAGAGGCCCTTGTAAACCAACTCATGAAGCCAACTCCACCTTTCCCACTTGCTCAGCTCCAGGTGAAGGAAGGGGTCGATGGTGCTACCAGATGCCCTCCTCTCTTCCCATAGAGACTTCTTTTCTGTGCCATACTTTCTAGTTTCTTTTCACCATCTGCTTCTAATCGTTAAAGTAAAGATCCCCTGAACACCTATGAAATGAGTCTTGGCCCACTCCAAACAGAGAGGCAGCAAGGTTCAGTCACAGATTTATGGGCTAGAGAAGAGAAAAGGGGCCCCATGATTCCTGGCCACCTGCTATGGAGTCAACAGTCTTCTCCCTTTCAGCCGAGGAAACGGAGGCTGGGCGATGTCGACACAGGACTGCTTGAAAGACCAGACTGACCTGCCCCTCCTGGTCCAGTGCTATGGAAAGGGCTTCAGAGGCCATGTTGCACCAATGCTGAGCCCAGAGGCCATCGCTCCCACCAGGGCTTGCGTGAGCATCAGGAGGGAGGGGGCCTTTATAAACTAGGAGGCAGTTCTGTAATGGGTTTCAAACCTTAAAACCCTCTCCCTTTGGACCCAGCAACTGCATCTCTGTCCTCTGCGCTGCCACCGTGTATAGCGTTTCATGCCGCAGGGACGAAAACAAAAACATCAGATGCAAGGTTGTGACATTCCTCAAATGACTAACTCAGGGTGAAAGACTGATTTTCTTAGTGCTAACGCTGCTCCCAGCCCCCCACTGTATATGGTCTGTGGACACTATGTGTGTGGATACAGGCACATACATGCACGCACGTATGCTCCAAAAGAACCCTGGAAAGAGGGACTACGGTCTGTGGCATTCCTGAAACTCAGGTTTTAATCCCCATATGTAAGTACAAAGTGAAACAGTCAATTTAATTAAACCCAGTAATTTATGTTTCCATTTGGCTTATAAGGCTCAACTTATGAGACCAGTGTCCTATGAAGAATCCACGTCCTCCTGTCACAGAATCTGCAAGTTCCCCACCCTGTGTGCACCCCTCCTTCTTCTATAATAATCACACTTCAACATCAGCACTGTCCAATATGGCTGCTACGAGCCGTGTGTATTATTTAAGTTTAACCTTGAAGTAAAAATTCAGTTCCTCAGTGACACTAGCTCCATTTCGAGTTCTCAAGAGTCAAGTAGTGGCCACACTATTAGCATATTTCCATCTCAGAAAGTTTTGCTGGACAGCAAGCTCTACACTATTAGAGTCTGTAGGATGTCCAACCAAAACTGACATCTTCCAACCTCCCTTAACATACAGCCAGTGAGGGGTGCTTGGGTGGCTCAGTCGGTTAAGTGTCTGCCTTCAGCTCAGGTCATGATCTCATCAGGCCCTGTATCTGGCTCCCTCAGTGGGGAGTCCGTGTTTCCCTCTGCCTCTGCCCCTCCACTTGGGTGCTCTGTCTCAAATAAACAAATTCTTTAAAAAAAAAAAAAAAAAGATATGGTCAGTGAGTTGGTAGAAGTCACTGGAGACTCCTTACAGGGGCCTCAGTTCAGATAGATGGCAAGACCTTTTGCCCTTCTCCGTTCATGGAAAGCAGACACAGTAGCTGGAACTCAGCAGCCCCCCTGGGATCATGAGGAAAAGGTGCTCCTAATGTCCTAGGAATGTCTTTCCTCCTCCCTCCTCTCTCTCCTTCATCTTGGTGACCTCGTCAAATCTCCTGGCTTTAACTACAATCTATCTGCTGCTTACTCCCAAACTTATACCTCTGACCCAGACCACTACTCAAACTGCAGAGTCATATACACGCATGTCCACTTCATGATCTAAGGGGCCCTTCTAACTTAGTGTGTCTAAATACGAACTTAAAAACTGGTCCACATGCAACCTTCCCGGTTCCAGTCAAAGATAACAACACCACTGACAACTCTCTGCTTCCAGTTACTCAGGCAGAAAATCTTGGAGTTGACTAGGACATCTCATTCCCTGACACCTGACCATCAAAACCTCAGGTTCCACCTTCAAAATAAATGCAAAGTGCAACCACTTCTCCCGAGCCCCACCACGATCACCCCAGGTAGAGACACCAAGCTCTCTTCCCCAATGCTTGCAGAATCCCCTAGACGTGTCCTGCCCCTATCCCACCTACCACAGTGCATTGCAGCACAGCAGCAAGAAGGGTCCTTTCAAAGTAAGAACCCTTACTTCAAAGCGGAAGGTAAGATCATGTCACTGCTCTGCTCAGACCCTCAGAAGAAACAAAAAGTCCTTCCCGTGGCCCGTGGGGCCTGATGGGGTCTGCCCCACACCCACCACTGCCACTCAGACTCCTCTCCCTTATTCTCTCCCACAGCCCCACTGTTCCTCCTCAAACATGTTTCACATCCCCCGGGGCCCCGTCTGATCGGTTCCTGTAGGAACCCACCTTGCTAGCTCCCTGTCTCCTTCAAGTCTCTGCTCAAATCCCACCTTCTCAGTAAGGTCACCCTGACCTCCATGAAGCCCAACCCTGTCCTCCCAACCCTAGTTGTTTTCTTTTTCCAGGGCCCTCATCACCCAACACGACTGAAGTTACTCCTTTATTGTGCCTATCGCCTGTCTCTCTCCACCGACATGTAAGCTCCCAGAGGGCATGGATTTCTGTCTGCTCACGGGTGGACTTGAGGGCCCACGCAGCCCAGGACAAGGTAGGCACTCACTACGGACTTCCTGGATAACCAAAAGGTCATGAGAAAGGCATCCCTGAGCCTCTGAAATAGCACCGGCAACCTCTCTTCCTCCTGTAAGTAGTCTTACAACCTGGGGAAAGGTCTCGATGGATGTGCTTAATCCCCAAAGCCACTTCTCCATTCTTGGTGGCTGAATGAATTCCTCTGAAAGTCAAGGGTACTCTGCTGCATTCAGAGTGTAGGGAGAACTGGGGGCTCCTTGCAGAGGGCCTGGTACTGGAAGCCCCCAAGTGACCGAATCAGTGTCTTGTCTCCACTCCAGGGAGCAAAGGAGATGTGGTAAAGCAAGTGAGCCTATTACAGAGTCATCTCCTTCAAATCCTTAGCCGGCTTGGACTTTCCCTCAGAAGACAAATTCCCTGGACCTGCCCCCCACTGTGACCCTTACATCCAGATAAGAGTCACCACACTCTGACAGAGGTCTTTATCCACAGCCTATCTTGACGTGCAGCTTGGCACAAAGGGCGCTCTCTTCCCCCACTTCCCCTGTTGAAGCACCCACCCAAACACAGAACTGCTCATTATCAGGCTGGGCTGCAACCCTTCCCTCCAGCCGACGGTCAGCCCCAGAAACAGCCCTGGGTGCCCAGCGAATTGGCGCCATGGTCCACTGCCTCTCCAGTAAGACACTGTGGCTGGGTCCACTCGGCTTACCCATGTGCGTTCACAGGCCACCACAGGCCCTCCCACATGGAGCTGGACTTGTCTCGGATGCAAGCGCGCCACTTGGGAAGAGACGGGAGGGATCATGCGGCTGGCGGGCCAGCAACAACACTAAGGGTGGGTCCCAGGCCTGGCGCTTCTTGATTCGCCTGGAGCTCACTTATCGGGCCAGAGGACCCTCCTGATAGCCTTGGGAATGGAGGGCTCGGGAGGGAGTGAAGACAACAAAGAAAAGCAGAACAACACAATTTAGGCCACCTTCATATGGTGCTTGTGATAGCGCGATTGGAAAGAAAAAGCCTTGCCAACCTTACACTAATCAGGCCTGGGCCAAACTCAGCCTCCAGAGGTAAGGGGATTGCTAGGGTTTAAAACTGGCCTAAGGGAGGTAATCCCCCCTCCATCAGGCCCCATCTCTCCTCCAAGACAATGGAACAAGCACTCCATTATTCTTTGGTGTGTAGAGGGGCTGCTGAACAGAATCCCAACACGCATATGGGGTAGGGAGTGAGGAATGGCTACCTCCATAAATTTAAACAAAATCTTTTTCATTACTTTAACTGGAAACTATTAAACCATCTAAACATTTCAATCTAAATGCAGAGTGTCTCTGAACCAAATGTACAAATAAAAAAGCTGTGGTCTGGTGGTTAAACCCCACAAATTTAACTTTCCAATTATTTGTCAATCTAAAAAAACCCACAGGAAACAAGAATGAAAGACACTGATAATCAAACATCTGTGTGTGAGGCAGGACGTGAGTGATATGATGGACTTAGAGACAAACACACCAGACACAGTGGTCATGGCCAGTGGAACATTCTGCTGTAGGCTTGTGAGAGCCAACTGTTCAATTTTCAGAATGTGCATGAGCCAGTGATGATAATAGCCATTACCAAACTGCATAAGCTTACATTCAAGTGAATTATATTAAGTTAAATGTGGGTAATAAATACCCAAAACTCATCACTTCCTAGTTATTTTACCATGCTTTACTGTTACCTGTGTTCTTAAGGTTATTATATCTGATCTGGCATAGTCTCTCATGGGAATAATATACCATAGCACACTACGGTGCATTTCTTCCCAATGCCACTCCCCGTGATGTCACATTGATAGGATGAAATCAGCCATGGTTGGAATAGCCATATCAGGCAGACTGGCAAAATGCTCCAGCTCAGATCTCCTCCCCTGAGAGCTGGTCACAAGCAGCACACTATTGCTATGCGATGTGCTCATCAACAAGGACTGCCACCTGTGCTGGCCCACCTGTGCTGCACCTATGCTAGCCATGTGTTCATCCAATAAAGATTCTTGCTAGCTCTAGACACTGGGCCCATTATACACCCTTTTTATCCATGCAAAGCCCTTAGAAGAGTACCTGGCATACAAGTACTCCATTTGTTGTGGGTTAAGCTTTCGAGAGGGGCTATGGTACGCTGGTGAAGAGCGCAGCCTTGGGAACCACACTTGCTGGGTTCAAATCCCGCCTCTGCTCCTTATCAGCTGGAAGGTCCTGGGCAAGTTCCTTCACTCCTTTATGCCTTCCTTGTCTTCTAAACCCTCCAAAGAAGGCCAACTATAGTAACAATCTCTCGTGTTAGTGTGAGGAGAAAATGAAGTGTGAAAGTAGGAATGGACAATGACTGGCAAAAACTAAATAAATGCTTAATTCGTGTTTGCGGCTTCCATTGTCATGGGAATTCTTCTGTTAGTAAGAATCATTTTCCAAGGAAGGGTGGCTCAACAAATTCTTTACTGATTTCCATATTATCACACCTCACTTTTTCCCAGAAAGACTATTATCGACTAGAGAGGGTCACAGAGAAATCCTCCTGCTTTTTAAATTCAAATGAACTCCAATGAAATGTGAACATTTAAAAACAGAACTACCCTCACCAAAATACTAGCCAATAGGATTCAACAGTACATTAAAAGGATTATTCACCACGACCAAGTGGGATTTATTCCAGGGCTGCAAGGTTGGTTCAACATCCGCAAATCAATCAATGTGATACAACACATTAATAAAAGAAAGAACAAGAACCATATTATACTCTCAGTAGATGCTAAAAAAGCATTTGACAAAGTACAGCATCCCTTCCTGATCAAAACTCTTCAAAGTGTAGGGACAGAGGGCACATACCTCAATATTATCAAAGCCATCTATGAAAAACCCACCGCAAATATCATTCTCAATGGAGAAAAACTGAAAGGTTTTCTGCTAAGGTCAGGAACACGGCAGGGATGTCCATTATCACCACTGCTATTCAACATAGTACTAGAAATCCTAGCCTCAGCAATCAGACAACAAAAGGAAATTAAAGGCATCCAAATCGGCAAAGAAGAAGTCAAACTATCACTCTTCGCAGATGATATGATACTCTATGTGGAAAACCCAAAAGACTCCACTCCAAAACTGCTAGAACTTCTACAGGAATTCAGTAAAGTGTCAGGATATAAAATCAATGCCCAGAAATCAGTTGCATTTCTCTACACCAACAACAAGACAGAAGAAAGAGAAATTAAGGAGTCAATCCCATTTACAATTGCACCCAAAACTATATGATACCTAGGAATAAACCTAACCAAAGAGGCTAAGAATCTATACTCAGAAAACTATAAAGTACTCATGAAAGAAATTGAGGAAGACACAAGGAAATGGAAAAATGTTCCATGCTCCTGGATTGAAGAACAAATATTGTGAAAATGTCTATGCTACCTAAAGCAATCTACACATTGAATGCAATTCCTATCAAAATACCATCCATTTTTTTCAAAGAAATGGAACAAATAATCCTAAAATTTATATGGAACCAGAAACGACCTCGAATAGCCAAAGGAATATTGAAAAAGAAAGCCAAAGTTGGTGGCATCATAATTCCGGACTTTAAGCTCTATTACAAAGCTGTCATCATCAAGACAGCATGGTACTGGTACAAAAACAGACACATAGATCAATGGAACAGAATAGAGAGCCCAGAAATAGACCCTCAACATTATGGTCAGCTAATCTTCGACAAAGCAGAAAAGAATGTCCAATGGAAAAAAGACAGCCTCTTCAATAAATGGTGTTGGGAAAATTGGACAGCCACATGCAGAAAAATGAAATTGGACCATTTCCTTACACCACATACGAAAATAGACTCAAAATGGATGAAGGACCTCAATGTGAGAAAGGAATCCATCAAAATCCTTGAGGAGAACACAGGCAGCAACCTCTTCGACCTCAGCCACAGCAACATCTTCCTAGGAACATTGCCAAAGGCAAGGGAAGCAAGGGCAAAAATGAACTATTGGGATTTCATTAAGATCAAAATCTTTTGTACAGCAAAGGAAACAGTTAACAAAACCAAAAGACAACTGACAGAATGGGAGAAGATATTTGCAAATGACATATCAGATAAAGGGCTAGTGTCCAAAATCTATAAAGAACTTAGCAAACTCAACACCCAAAGAACAAATAATCCAATCAAGAAATGGGCAGAAGACGTGAACAGACATTTCTGCAAAGAAGACATCCAGATGGCCAACAGACACATGAAAAAGTGCTCCACATCACTCGGCATCAGGGAAATACAAATCAAAACCACAATGAGATATCACCTCACACCAGTCAGAATGGCTAAAATGAACAAGTCAGGAAATGACAGATGCTGGCGAGGATGCGGAGAAAGGGGAACCCTCCTACACTGTTGGTGGGAATGCAAGCTGGTGCAACCACTCTGGAAAACAGCATGGAGGTTCCTCAAAAAGTTGAAAATAGAGCCACCCTATGACCCAGCAATTGCACTACTGGGTATTTACCCTAAAGATACAAACGTAGTGATCCGAAGGAGCACGTGCACCCGAATGTTTATAGCAGCAATGTCTACAATAGTTCCCAAACTATGGAAAGAACCTAGATGTCCATCAACAGACAAATGGATAAAGAAGAAGTGGTATATATACACAATGGAATACTATGCAGCCATCAAAAGAAATGAAATCTTGCCATTTGCGACGACATGGATGGAACTAGAGGGTATCATGCTTAGCGAAATAAATCAATCGGAGAAAGACAAGCATCATATGATCTCCCTGATATGAGGAAGTGGAGATGCAACATGGGGGGTTAAGGGGGTTGGAGAAGAGTAAATGAAACAAGATGGGAAGATGGGATTGGGAGGGAGACAAACCATAAGTGACTCTTAATCTCACAAAACAAACTGAGGGTTGCTGGGGGGAGGGGGGTTCAGGGAGGGGGGTGGGGTTATGGACATTGGGGGAGGGTATGTGCTATGGTGAGTGCTGTGAAGTGTGCAAACCTGGTGATTCACAGAACTGTACCCCTGGGGATAAAAATATATGTTTATAAAAAATAAAAAATTAAAAAAAAAAAAAAAAAAAGACACCAGAACTACCATATGATCCGGTCATTCTAATCCTGGGTATTCACCCATAGAAAACAAAAATACTAATTTGAAAAGCTTGTCTGCACTCCCATGTTCACTGTAGCACTATTTACAACAGCCAAGATACGGAAGCAACCTAAGTGTCCAGTGATGAGTGAATGGGCAAGATGTGTTGTACACAACACATACACACACGCACACACAAGAATATTATTCAACCATAAAAAAATAGGGAAATCCTACCATTTGCAACAATATGCATGGACCTTGAGGGCATTATGCTAAGTGAAGTAAGTCAGCCAGAGAAAGATACCTTATGATCTCACTTCTATGTGGACTCTAAAACAAACACAACTCCCAGATAGAGAACAGACATGACTGCTAGAGATGGGGCGGGGTGGGTAAAATGGATAAAGGGGGCCAAAAGATACAAACTTCCAGTTTTAAAATAAAGTCCTGGGGATGTAATATATAGTATGTGCTACAGTTAATAATATTACAAATTTGCTAAGAGAGTAAATCTTAAATCAATTTGTAGCTATGTGTGGGGAGAGATGGTAACTAGAATTATGTAGGGGCCACTCTACAGCACAAACATAGGGCAAATCCTTATGCAGACCTGAAACTAATCTATATCAATTATATATAAATTATACCTTATTTTTTTTTAAGATTTTATGTATTTGAGAGAGACTGAGCGAGCATGAGAAGTGGGGAGGAGACAGAGGGAGAGGAAGAAGCAGATTCTTACTGAGCAAGGAGCCAGATGTGGGGTTTGATCCCAGGACCCCAAGATTATGACCTGAGCCAAAGGCAGATAGTTAACCGACTGAGCCACCCAGGTGTCCCATATCTTAATTTTTTTAAAAAATGAAAAAACGATGGAGGAAATTCCAAAACAGAAACTACTGAAAGATGATTACTTTGAAGGAAATCACTCTTATAATAAACACGTAAGCTTCAGGTTGGAGGGGCAAAGAAAATCCTTGTAATCCTTTAAAATCATATCTCAAATACAGAGACAAAAGCAGTAAGACAGAACACATTATCATGTGTGACTTCAAAAGAATATTAGTTTTATAAGGGTATCAACAACATACTAAACCCAGAGTCATAACTATGAAGAGAAAACTGTCTCTTAAAATGAAAATTTCACCCACAATTGATATAAGGCCTTGTCTCAAAGTACCAAGGGAAAAAAAAAAGCCTATGATAAAGCCATTAGTGTCAATACCATGGCTCCGTATTTATATCTGCTTTGTTTCCAGGGGGGGGAAAAGGTGAGGTGGGGTACCTGGGTGGCCTGGATCCTGGGATCAAGCCCCATGTCTGGCTCCTTGCTCAGTGGGGAGTCTGCTCCTCCCTCTGTCCCCGCCCCTGCTCGCTCGTGCTCTCTAAAATAAATTTAAAAATCTTAAAAAAAAAAAGGAAAGGTGGGCAAAGCCGCTGTATTAGAACTATTGTACTTTAACTAATCGTCAGGTCTCCTGTGACACTGTCCAAATGCCGAAGACTTCATGCCACCCAGCAAAGAAATCAATGGCCACATGGCACTCACAGAGGATATCAACACCCACGTGGAATATCCACCACACTCCCTGAATTCGTGATCCCTCCCCAGTTTGCTCTCCAGCTCTGCACAACATGGTCTTGTGGAGGAGGTGGTCAAAGCAACCACACTCTGGGGGCTGGCTTCAAGCATGGTTTCCAGAGCCCTGCCTCCAGCACCTCAGTGACCTCTGTGTGACCAGAGAGCACCACTGGAACAGCTCTACAACTGAGATGATCAATGATGGAAGCTCCCTCCAGATCAGGTGGACCCACCTCAGCCCCCACTTTCCAAGCCCTACTTTCTAGCATGCTGTTAGCAAACACTCAGCCTACCTGTGCCACCTCTGGCCAAAGAGGACTGGCAAAGGGACAAATCTAACTATAGGAAGAAGGATACCCCCAGTTTTCCTGGGGTACCCCATGGTTGAAAGGCTCATCCTCCCTAAGACATATGTCCAAGGTCACCTGAGGGACTACCAGGGCCCCTCCATCTCTCCTCTTCAGGGTCCCCAACAAACCCTCAACCAGGACACTATAGACCTGAAGCAGGGACGAAGAAATGACTGCAGGTGGAGGGGATATTTCAGTCCCGTTTCATCACCCTTCCCAAGGCAAGTTGAGGCTTTTCCAAAAAGGAACCCCGAGCTACACCTAGAGAAGCAAAGTGAGATCACTGCTCTACAAACTTCAGGTGATGTCAGTTTGGAGCTGGCACTGAGAAGATCTCCAGGAAGCTTAAATAAATGAAGGGACAGTCTCTCAACCAGGACACCATGCAGACATGAAAGAGAGTAGGGACACTGCAAGCACCAATATGGAAGAACCCTCCAGATACATTTTTTAAGAAATAAGTTTGACTGGAATATGATTTACATACGGTAACACTGACTAATGAATGTTAACTATGCACTTTGACGGGTTTAATAAATGCATTCAATCATATAACCATCACCACAATCATGATCAAGAATATTTTCCTCACCCTGAAAAGGTCCCTCTTGCCTCTACTCACTGAATCATCCCCATCTCCTCCCCATCCCTGTCCCCCAAAGCCACAGATCTGCTTTTTGTCTCTTAGCTGGCCTTTTCCACAGTGTCATATAAATGGAACTGCTATACTACTAGTAGTTTCTATGTCTGGTTTCTTTCACTTAGCATCTTGCTTTTGGGATCTGTCATGTTATGGCACACATGCATACATATGTTGTCACATGTTTTACACACGTGCATATACATGTGACTGTGTCAATTGGTAGTTCATTGTCATTGCTGAGTGGTAGTCCACTGTACGGATTTACCAAAATCTGTTTATCCATCTTAGAATGGATTCTAGAAGAAAAAAGTAAGCTGCACCATTGTGTGCGACGGTGTGCTGCCTTCCGTGTTGAAAGGTGATATACACACACAACTTCGTGTGTCTACTGACCCGCACTTGCAGAACACACAAGAAACTGGAACCATGGTCGCCTCTGAATGAGAAACAGAGCGGCTAGGAGATGTCCTTTCTCTGTATAACTTCTAGTTCAGTTAATAAAAATTTGTTTTGACTATGTACATATACTAGCAATTAAAATAAATAAGTTTTAGATGACTTCCTCCATCTAAGATCTGCATCCCTTTTTCCCAAATCCTACAACTTTTTTTTAAACTATTTCTTTGACTTCTCAAGATGAGCAATAGGTTTAACAAAGTACTGTGCAGATAAAAAAAGGCAATCTCGCTGTTTTCCTTTCTCCCCTTCCTCATGAGGTTCTTACACACTCCAACTTAATCTCTCTTAACTATGGCTTCATAAACTTAAGAAGATAAAAACCTCCAATGTCTGACCAGTGCATTCAGTACAGCCAAAGGCCCCGCAAACTCACAGGCTATCCTGTGAGTGGAGCTTGGGCCGAAGGCAACTCGTTGGATGTAGAAACAGAAACAGACTGGACCACGTGGCAGAGCCCATGGCGTGACCTCTGAGGAGCCCTGGTGCCCCGAGATGCCCTGCTTGCCAGGCCGGGCGGACCACCTGCCCCCACAAGCAACAAAGGGGCTGCGGTCCCTCAGGTTCGAACTCCCTCGAGAAACCTTCTCCAGCACCAGAGCACAAACCACATGAACATCTGTAGAGGCTCAGCAAAGCTGGTGCACGTTCATATTCCCTTGTCTGCGGTGGGGTGGGGGCTTTTCTCCCCCTGTTCCATTAATCCTTGTTCTTGGCTCTTCGGACAGCGTCTGACACATGGAAGTTTTCTGAAGGCCTCCAGCGGGCTGGCTGTTCCTCCAAGCTGGGGATGACGTCACCCACGCCATGCTCGCCGTGCCTGGGCTTCTCCCCTCCTCCCTGTACAGACTCAGGCTGCTGCCCTGGTCCCCAGCTACTGAAGAGGCCCCCACCTGCCCGGCACTCACACAAGCATCCGGCTTACCAGGGATCAATTCTCAAGGCACCGTGCAGGCCCTGAGGCCGGAGCGTGATTGTTACTGTGGTAAACACACACAGACCTGAAAACAACAGAGCCATGACAGCTCATGCTTGTTTGGTCTTTGGCGTGGGCCACACAGCTGCAACTCTCCCCTACCTCCTCACACCACCCCCTCCCAGTACCAGGTTCCCAGGGAGGTGGGCAGGCCCCTCCTTGGCCAGATACTCCCTGGGACCCTTAGCTCCAGGTGACAACTGTGTCTCTTCAACAAGGCTCAGGGGATGAGGGGGCTCTGTGGGCCTACCTTCCCAAAGCAGGAGTGAGCTGGCGCAGAAGAAGCTCCCACGAGACAGGTGGTAGATGATGGCATCCAATGGGCCCGTGATAATGGCCAGCTGTGGACTGATGGGGACCTGAACAGACAACCTTCAGCAGGCAAGAGGGGTGAGGTGCACCCCATCCAAGCAGAGCATGGCCCGGCCTTCCGGGACGGGGCTAGGATGTGGTTTTCCCTGGCACTCTATCAGGACCCACATATTTGGAAATTTATTCCCTGGTCAGTGCCCTCCCAGTCCTTCTGACTGCGTCAGGGGGAAAGTTCCGTGCGGTTGCCAGTATGTCGCAAACACTTCCCCAGCACTCCATAATTTCCCCTTCTCACATACAGGAAGAGTGGGCAACTTCTTCACAGACTCTGGCAGACAATGAAATCCAGTTAGGGTTTGATGACCTTGTTGTGTCTTCAATGTATTTACTTTTACAGTGACTTTTTGTTCGGTATAGAATAATTGGTTTTCTGCGTACAGGAGGGCACAAAGTTTCTGTTTCAAATTATTTAATTTGAGGGAAAATGTCAGCTAATTTAAAGAAAAAATATGAAATAAGATACCATGGGAGGTGTGTTTAAGATAAAAATTTTAAAAAATTAAAAAAGCAAAAACCACGCAGAGGGTATGTAGTTTTTCATGGTTCTGACAAAAACCGGGCCTCCGATCACTGAGCTGCCAGACATACTGGGGTGAGCCCGAAACCAAGGTGAGGAACCATGCGAGGCACCTTCCAGAAGAAAAGGAGCCCGTTCAACCTCAGCAAGAGCCCAGGGCATGTGTGATGTCATCAGAAGATGAGGCTGGAAATGTGAGCCGAGGCCAGCCTGTGGAGAGCCCTGAGGCTGAGTGGACATATGAGGGCTTTCATCTGTGACTACCCGGAAGACCCCCGAGATGCCTCCAGCCCACTTCACTAGTAAAAAGGAGCCGGTCCCCAGCACTGGGCTGGCCTGGATGGGGGAGAGGAGAGGAACTGGGGCATGTGGACTCTGAGGCAGAGAGGCCAGGGAAACAGCCTGACTTGCCTCAGCTCTGTGGGTCACAGTGAGCCCTTGAGAATGGACCCGGCACCCCCAGGAGGATGGGGCTTACCACGAAATTCTGTATGTCTTAAAGGCCCCCGCAGGGCTGAGAAGGGAACAAAGTGTAGGACAACACAGCTAGCCTGGGAGGCAGGTGTTAAGCTCAAACAGTCTTCTACGATAGAGATACTTATCACCATATATGGAAAGAAAACTTCTAGGGAAAAGGAGGAAGAGGAAAAAAAAAATTGGAATAGGCTTAAAGCAAAAAAGAAAAAAAAAATACCTAAAGATAGCCTAAACAAAACACACCCAGGCCCTCGCGCCTGCCTCAGTCTGCTGGCCATATGGTGTGCGATAAGCCGGAGCGCTTTTATTTACCTTCCTCTTCTGTCTACAAAGCCGAGAGCCGGCCCTTGGAGAAGGCCCCACTTGCAGCAGAGGCCACACCATGCTCTCATGCTCAGATGACCGGCTCCCAGTCCCCAGTCCCCGCTCCAGGAGGCCACCCGCTGCCACTCCCTCCCCACCCTTGCTGCTTGCCTTGAGCCCACAAGGGTCACAGCCTCCCCAGCTACTTTCCCACAAAGGACACACCAGGGCCAGGCCTACTGCCTCCTCGGCCAGCTGGGCCACTGGGCCACACCGTGTACCATCAGCCGGCTCAGAAGGCTTCACACTAATGGACAAACTGGCTGCCTCTGCCACTCACCGCTGTCCTCCACTGCCGCCCAGACAACCAGTGAAGAAACTTTCCTGGTAGCTATGAACGATCGGCCGCCCAAGTGCCACTGAACAGGGATGCTGAACCATAATGGCCGCTGGGTCTGGGCCATCCTGGTGCACCCCCACCCCACGTTCTTCTATGAGAAAGCCACCCAGTACTAACCACATCCAAACTTGTCTAGGTCCCACGTACTGGACTGCTCTTGGGCTCTTCTGGCTCTTCCCCAGGACAGCCCAAATCATGAGAGATGCGTGCACTCACCCTGTGCTCCTGAGCTACCCACACTCTCCAGCATCTGGGGACCACTGCCTTGAGCTCTCCTCCTGACAGCCACGGTTCCTTTGTGGCTTTAGACTTTTTTTCCTTTTTTAATTCTTTTTGTGTTCTACACGCTGACACAGAGGTAAAAGAATATGACACTTAAATATGAAAGAACTCTCTGCCATTAAATCTGTAGCTGTACACATTTATCTCACACTCTGGTGAAAAATCACCACCATTAAGGAAGAGGACACATCACATCATGGAAGGTCCAGAAAGCTCACGGAAGAGATACATCCAAGTATGAAAGGACTGCACTCTTGGTGCCTTCACATCCTTTTTGTCTGTGTATTTAGGGACGACTCACTGTCTCCTCAGAGAAACACATCCATGACCTTATTCTATAGGTGTCCATCCAGGAATTCTGCTGTCTGCTCTAAGGCTGTGCTCATGTAGCCATCCAGGCAAGCCATTCCAGAATTTCACTCTAGCACAACTGGGTGTCCAGTGATTTGCTTTAAAAGCTCCCTGAGGGAGGTTTCCAGACTCACCCTCAGGAAAGGGCTCTCAGAGCCAGTGAGCACAGAGCTCCTGGTGTCCCAGACACCAAGGAGCAAGCATGGGCCTGGGGATATGTAGGAGACCAGTTGCCCCACAGGCTCCAGAGTCCGTGCTCTCACTGGGCCTCTTTGGGGGCTCTGCAGCTCACCCAGGGGAAGGGAGCCCCTGTCAAACATGTTTTGATCCAATGGAGAAGTGCCAAACTGTGGGGTGAAGGGTATGGAGAAGGTTGAATCCTCCAACAGCATGCCCAGTTAAATCTGAATTTCAGATAAACAACAAATCACAGGTCTGTGAAACTTCACAGCACTCACCATATCACATACCCTCCCCAATAACAACAAATCATTTTTAGTGTAAGTTTAACCCATGTACTCTTCTGGCTTCAACAAGAAAAAATGATTTGCTGTTTATCTGACTTTGGGATTGAATAAGCAAGTCATGATGTTTCTTTGCTAGACTCTGGTAGCCCTGGCTATCAGGAAGTAGCAGGACCAACGACCCTGGGCAGCCCAGCTCTTCTCCCCGGTTACCCTCAGAAGCCACCACAGAAACAGCACCGCCTCTTGCCGGCACCTCATTACCGCTATTCCCTGAGTGCACTCTGCAAAGGCCTGCAGGCTCCTTGGGGCCCTGTCCTGAGCCTGTGACATGGAAGGCAACCATTCTGCCAAAACAAAAAATCAAGTCTCCAAGAGCCCGGAAGGAAAGCATTTGTGGAAGAGACCCAGCATGAGGAAGCCTGAGGAAAGATGCCCCACGTCTAGGAAGTGTGGGGACACCAAGCACAGGCACTGAAATGTCTCGTGGTGTTCAGATGTGAGCCTGTCTTGGGCAGCCTCACACCCTCAAGGGCACGCATGAGCCCATGTAATCTAAGACCTAGACACGTGAGTGGCTGGTTGGCTTAAGAGAAGTAGGAACCACTTTATAAATGGCCTTCACAGGGCCACAGGGCAGCTGGTCTGGGCAGGCCCCAGCACGATCCTGGCAAGAGACATAGTCCAGCCCCCTGAAAAGCATCTTGGGGGCACGGACTCATGGGCTCTAGGCCAGACAAAGTGCCACAGATATGGGGGGGCATTTCTCTATATATGATCCAGAAGGCTCGAGAAGCAGCTGTTACTCTCCCACTCTGGCACTAGCAACTCAATCACAGAATGAGATTCGAATCTGTTGACTATTTTTACTATTGTCCAGAAAGCCACTGGCTAATGTTAGGTTGAACTACATGAAAATACCATTTTTGTAAGTCAGGAATGTTAGAATACTGGCAATTACATATGGCCCAAACAGATGATAATGCTGAGTGCCTACTGGGGGGACAGACTCCATGCAAGATCCTTTCAGTACTTGTGCCCATTTTAGAGAGGCAGAAACTAAGACACACAAAGTTCAAAGTACTCATCCAGCTAGACACACACCAGGTCTGTGTGACTCCAAAGGCCATATTCATTTTACACACCGTGTAACAGGTTCATGTGGCTCCTTCTATCTCTTGTGCTCTCTGCTTGTGGGTCAGTGCCTGGCCATTCCAGCAGCCCTGGGCACCACCAGGACTCCCACCCTGCCAGCACCTGTCTACACAGGAGCCACTCTGTAGTTAATCAAAGCCTGGCCTCCTGAATTAGCAGCAAAGTGTATTTAACAAACAATCTCAAGAGGGAAAAAACATTTGAAAGTTTATTTAGAGTGAGAGGGAAGAGGGGCCAAAAAAAGCACTCCTAAAATAAACAGAAAGTAATCAAGGGATAAAACCCAAGTCCCACTAGTTTTAAAATGCCTTAACTGTGACTCTGAGCTAATGTGTAGTGGACCACTGAGAAAGCCGTCAGGTGCAGTGTGATCCAGGACCACTGCATACCCAGACACGGGGACTTCTATGGCTCTCCTCTGAGTAGACCATAGAGCTTCAAAATGGGAAGAGGATGTGAAGCCTCCCAAAAGGACAAGCCCAGATCAGGGAGTGTCACTGTTCTCCTGGCCCACTATAACTCCCCTCAGAGGCTGAGACGAGCATAGTAAGATAAAAGGGCTGTCAGACTCCAACTTGAAAAGAATGAATGTTCTCCTCCTTATGAAATAAAATGTTAGAAATCCGAACATACGTAACACACAATAAAAGTAGATTCCACTAGTTCTAAACCAATATCCACAGAGATCAAAGTGGGAGAAGAAAAAGAGGACTGACCTTCACGTGGGCCACGTAGTGATGACACGTCTCCTCCATGTGGACCAGCTGCAGCTTCTCTGTGATCTGACCCAAGGACTCTCCCAGCAACACAAAGTAGACTCTGGGCAACTGGCCCTTTGCCTTTTTGGCCACATCAGCCGTCAGAACATAATTGAGGCCTGCCAATAAATAAGGACAAGACGTCAGTGAGGACTCACGTGTGGGATCAGGGCCACCTGCACTCCCCCCTCCCAAGCTCGCAAGCATATTTTGTATGCTACCTGCCTCCCCACTGCAACCAAGGGCTGCAGCCCAAGTCAACACCTTCCCAGAAAGAAGCATGGAGCCAGCATCCTCTCAGAATCAAGAGACAATGAGGCCACCCCTGTCTTCCCAGTTATTCTCTGTGTATCACACGCCATGGCTCTCCCTGTCTCAAACCCCATGAGTTACCACCTGTGTCACCACTATACACAGCAGTAATTAGAGGTACCCAGCACGGTCGGCATCCTGAAAAGAAGACACTGTGGTAAGCCAACAGGATTTGACTAGAACCCGCAGAAATTATCACGGCTACACATAACCCTGAATCCTATAGCGCAATGAGACAGACACCCAACACAAGGGAGCAATTACCGAATAATCCCCAGATGTTCACGTGTGCTCTGGGATGGCGACATCCCTTGGACCTTGTGTCATCACATCCCCCGAGCACTGACTACATGCCAGGCACAGGGGACAGGGCAGTCCTGCTCTTCCTCTGTTTACCCTCCGAGGCCACCACAGAAACAGCCCCACAGAGCCCTGCCCTCTTGGCACTTACACTCACGGAAACTCAGACCAAGGCTAAAGCTGACTTAATTCCCAGGGAGCTGAGTATACAGATGGTGTATAGTAGAGCACCTGTCATTTGAACAGCATCACGAGCACGGTGGGGCTTGTGCTCAGGCATACTTAGCTGCACTCCTGAAGAGGAAAACTTCTCGCCTGTTCCTGAACACATAACATCAGTGGGCAAAACCTACCGGGACACAATCTGAAACTTAAAAAAAAAAAGGGCACGATACAAGATGTGCATTGGATAAATGCAAAAGGTCTTACGTTCCTAATTTCAGAGTCAGTCAGTCACCCTACAACAATGTGCGTCATTAGGCAAATCGGGCGTTGGTGTCAACACACCTATTTCTCTGTTTTTCTGTACCACAGTTGAGATCAGTCCTCTGGGACCCTTTCTTATTTTTTAACTGCTTTGTGGATTCAGGGGAATGTGGCACATTTAAAGTGAGAGAGAGGGAACACTCTGTCCCCAAAATGACCAGATGAGGCTGCAGAGCCATGAAAAATAGACTCTGTCCCCACGAACCAGCCCCTTGGGAGCTGTGGCTCTTGCCCCCGTAAAAGCAACCCACACCTGCCCACATTTAAGTATGCAAAGCAGGGCAGTGAGGATGGGTCCGGCTTTAATAACATCAAAGGCATCAGCCACCGGGGAGGTCCGGGCCAGGAAGGAGGAAAGGGACCAGGACAGGCATTCTGCAGCTGCCAAGGGGTGTATTTTGGATGCATCTAATGGTTTTCCTGGGCCTCTGCCATCTCGGGGATCTTGCCATGCCGAGCTGGCGGATTCCTGGTCAGCAAGGGCCGCCCTGCCCCAATGTGTTTACTTCAGCAAACAGCTGATTGCCAAGGCAAGGCTGGGTCACCGAGGGACCTAAGACCTGGATAATCCAAGGCAATATAACGAAGAAGAAAAGAATGCCTTTGGGAAAGTAACAAGACAGAGAAAACACGGGAGCCCAAACGAGAGTTACACACCGGCTCCTTTGGCGACACCAGGTAATGGGACAGATGCATAGAATGTCAAAGCTTCAGGGTAATTGAGGGACACTGGGTTCCAAACCTTCATTTTTCAGATGAGGAACCAAGGTCCCAAAAAGGAATCAGGCTTGTTCCGGTTCAGAGGGCCCTCCACCACAGAGCTGAGTCCAGAACTCTCCTAACCTCCAGTGCAGGGCTGTTCCTACCATGCGGATTCTTGGGGCAAGTTTTACATTTTTTGAATGCCCAGACAGCAGAACCCAACATATGCAGTGATTCAGAACTGAACTTTGGCCCATTTACTTTCTTCTCATCACAATTTCCCCAAGCAAGAGTCAAACAGTAAGAAAGGATAAGTATAAATGGACTGTGTTTCCAAGTTCTGTTTAGTTAAGTCCAGAGCTCGGGATGGGCATTGCTGGAAGACAAGCCAGCCTACGGCTGGGCAAAACCAACATGGCGGCAGTGGCTGTTGAGTGGTCCCTCCCTGGCCTTCCTCCCGGGGCAAGAGCTGCCCTCCCTTGGGAAGGGTGGGCATGGGGAGAACGGAGGGTGTGAACCCTCTTGCCAGTGAGCTCAGAGAAAGCCAGGTAGAAATGATCACAGGAAGACAGAGCAGATAGGATCAGTGCCCCACCCACATCCTCTTGGCTTGTACTATTTCTCTGCTGCCCAGTCCAATTGGCCACTGCCAGCACCTGCACCCCCTTTCCTTAGAGCGCTCTCCGGTGGCTCTGCCCACATGCATGGCGGACCAGAAGTGCCAGAGAACCAAAGTCCCTGAGACCTCACTACCGCCGGAGCCCAGCTCCCTCATCCCATGGGTGGAGTAACTCGGAAGGGTCTCCCTCATCCCATGGGTGGAGTAACTCAGAGGGTTGCTCCACATGGACTCTCAGTGTTCCCCAGCAGGATTAAGCAACAACACACCTTCTGTTGGACTGCTGTGATGGTTTAATTTATATGTCAACTTGACTAGCCTATCACCCAATCTGGATATCAATGCAAAGGTATTTTTATTTTTATTTTTCTAAAGAGTTATTGATTTATTCAAGAGAGAGAACAGCAGGGAGGTGCAGGGAGGGGCAGAAGGAGAGGGAGAGAGAGTCTTAAGCAGACTCTACACTGAGCACAGAGCCCGATGTGGGGCTCGATCTCACCACCCTGAGATCATGACCTGAGCCAAAATCAAGAGTGGAAGGCTTAACCGACTGCATCACCCAGGTGTCCCTGCAAAGGTATTTTTAAATGAGATTATGTTTAAATCAGTAGACTTCAAATAAAGCAGATCACCCTCCATAATGTGGGTGGGCCTCATCTAATCACTTAAAGGCCTTATGAGAAAAAGACTAAAGTCATCCCGAAAGAAATATTTCTGCCTTCAGATGCTTCCAAACTACAATGTCAATATACACACATCCGATTGGTTCTGTTTCTCTGCAGAACCTGATTGACACAACTTCCTTCCCTTCCTGTGAGTTTCCTACTGGTGCTTCCTGGGGTTGACCACAGTCTGAATCAATCATGTACACCAAATCCTTGACTCAGGCTCTGCTTCTGGGAGAATCTGAATTAAGATGGGGCAGGTCAGGAAAAGGGAATGGATTCAGCCTTCAGTGTGTACCAAGCACTGTGTGGATATTTTCCAACATGACTTTAGTCCTGTGATATTCCACCTCACTGTAGAATCTCTGACTGGATACATCCTTTAGACAGCTGAAGAGAAGACAGAAACAACTCAGTTACTACAAACTGAGCTGAGGACCACAACCACTGCTCTGCTCCAGGCAGAGTGTGAGCATGCCAATACGTTTACCTATCAGATTTTCCTAAAATGTTAAAATATACAATCACAGACAGACCAAATTATCCAATTCGCCAAGTATAATCATTCTGGAAGCTTTTCATCTTCATAACTGCCTGGCTAATGCTTCTTCCTGATTTAAAATTTACTTCGACATTTTAAATCACATAAAAAGAAGTCAGTTCCATATCACACTCTCTCTTCGAGAAAAAAGCCACCAGGAGACTCATCATGGGAAGCCCAGCCTGAGTGAGGGGGTCTCATAGCCATCAGGGTGGCAAGAGGTGCAGAACGTTCTGGAGCCCTGAGTTCAACTGGCAGGTTTAAACAGTACCTACCCAAGAGCGTCTGAAAGGGAGCCCCAGTGCGAAGAGATACCAGAGAAACAGCCAATCAGCTGGCATGCTCCAGCAGCCTGGCCTGGTGGGAGGGTGGTTGCCCCTAATTCAAGCCAGGCCAGCCAGTCCCCGTCCCAGGAAGGGTGCTGGTTCTGATTAGTGCCTGCTCCCACCGCACAGTCCACATCCTCAGGTTTTCCTTCTGGCAGCTTGTGTCCATGCCATGTCGAATGATGTCATGTTGATGGAAAAGCTGACCAGCCCCAAGTCATGTTGCAGCCTCCTCCTCTCCCTGCCCCCAGCTGCTTCCCCAGGGCCCCCCATACTGGCCTGGGCCAGGAGGGAGCCAGCTGTCTTGCATCAATTCAGCTCTGGTCGGTCCTAGCAAGTTTTTTATTCATTCCCATTCTCCATCGCAACATGACTTCAGCTATGAAATTCTAACTAATAAATCCTCCTTCCAGACTTACTGAGCTTCCCTTAGAGTCTCCCAAGAGAAGGGAGAGGAAGGATATTTCCCCCTTTACTAGCTCTCCTAAGCTTGCTCCCCACCCCATAAAGGAACGAGGTGGTAATTATTAGATGAGGTTACCCCATACCTCATGTAACATGGATTTGCCTCATTATCCTATCTCCATGCTTCCCAAGACACCAGAATGAGCTTGGAGAATGTTACGTGTGCTCTCTGGAGTAGAAACACTCCGTCCTTCCCCCCGCCACCTAAAGCCAGAGGAAGGGTCTGGAGACAAGTCGCCTGGTTTCGACCCTACTTCTGCTGCTGGCTTGGATGACCTGGTGCCATGCTTAGGACCTGGGTTCCACCGCTTGTCCGGAGGCAGGGAGGCACCCCTGCTTGCTCACGGCTCGGGGTGCCAGATCAGAGCACAAAACACAACGATTTAGGGCTCATCCCTCCCTGGTTTTCATTTAGCCCTCTAAGTTAGAGTCTGGAATTGCCAGCTCCATCCCTAGCCCACAGAGCCTGCCCAGCACATTTCGGCTTTAGCCTGGCCAGGAAGCAGGTAGAGGCTCAGCCCTGGGGCGGGGCGAAGGGGCAGAACCTTCCAGGCACAGCCCTCCTCGCCCTTACGGCAGCCCGGATGCTCCAAGGAATGACAGGCTGCCTCCCAGGCCAAGAATGAAGGGATTCTGCCCACTTGGGAAGGGCGGAACTCTTGTTTTAAACTGCTTGGTGAGATGGGTTATAAATCTGTTCTTCGAACAGCTACAGCTGGACACGTGCCTGCACCCCAGCAGGGAAAGGAGGGCCTACCAAACAAAAGGGCCTGGACACATCCAGAAGTGGGGGTTGGGTGAGGAGCGTCAGCTGTTTGCACTGGACTCCCTCCCTGCAGAATGCAAGCTCCTGGAGGGCCAGGGCTCTGTCTCACTGGCCTCTGCTCTTTGCCCAGGGAGGGGAGTCTGTACTCCGGCACTCTAAAGAACTTAACTATTTGTGGGGTGCCTGGGTGGCTCAGTTGTTAAGTGTCTAACTTCAGCTCATGTCATGATCCCAGGGTCCTGGGATCAAGCCCCACATCGGGCTCCCTGCTCTGTGGGAAGCCTGCTTCTCCCTCTCCCACTCCCCCTGCTTCTGTTCCCTCTCTCGCTGTCTCTCTGTCAAATAAATAAATAAAATCTTTAAAAAAAAAAAAAAAGAACTTAACTATTTGTAGTTAATGACCCAACAGGTGCTTCCGTGACTGGCTGCTGGCTGGGCTAGTTTCCGAAGCTGTTGTCTCTCAGCTCCCAACCCACCCTGCTCTGTGAGGCTGGGTCTGGGCCTCTGAATACCTCTGCTAGCGGGTCTGTGGGAGGCTCAACCCAGATGGTCAGCTTGAGGGAGGCTGGCAGAGGGAGAAGGGCTGCATCTTCCTGCCTGCTCCCTATTCCTGTCAGCTTCAGCCGGCGACAGTCTTCCCTGGCAGCTAGAGCCAACTGTAGTTAATACCAGCGTCACCTTTTCCCCCACTGCACTAGCTGCTACCCCTCCCCCAAGGTTGAGGTCTCAGGTCAGCAGAGTCCCTTCTCCAAGCTTCTAGGTTCTGTTCGCCACAGGTGTGACCTCTTCTGTTTGTCTGCTTGACCAGGGGTCCTCAAGTCTCAGCCCCCTCAGAGGTGTGCTGAAGGGCAGGTGGCTGGGCCCCAGTGCCCCAGGGTCTGATTCAGTTAGAATGTTCATTTCTAACATTCCCACGTGCCACTGCTGCAGCTGGACTGGGCACTACACTTTAAGACCTCCCTCCCCCACCGGTGCCGACCAGAAGTGGGGGCTGTTTCTGGCAGTGACTACCAATTAAATCCATGACCTGCTTTCCCAATTCCCGATATTAAATTCTGTCAAAACAACTGGTTTCTGTTTTCCTAACTGGATGCTGCCCTTCCAGGGGCCAAGGCAGAGTCACCCACTATAGAGTCTCTGGAGTTTCCATGGTCCTGCCAGAGGCCATCAGCCAGCCTCGAACACCCTGGAGACCACGTGGGAGCTGTGGTTTCCCACTGCTAAAGCAGATGATGAAGAGGAGAGTGGAGGTCCTTCCCCAGCAGGTCCTACCAAAGAGGAGGAACCAAAGAGGTCAGCCTACAAGTGACATGTAGCATCTATGGCTCCCCAAGCCATCCCCGGGGAGGTCCTGCGGCTCAAGATGCCAGCAGATAGAAAAGGCTTCCAACAGCTCTTCGGAAGTACCCAGCACACACTGTGCCAGCCACACTGCACCAATGCAGCCACTCTATGGATGCAACCCAGCCGTGGACATGCAGACACTGAGAGGGGGCCTAGAAGGTCGGCCGAAGGCGGGCATTCATTTGCTAGGCATTCCATGGCCAAACCCACCAGGACCCAGGCTCCTCTGCAGCTGCCAGCAAGGGGAGAGAGGAAAGCTCATCACTCCCTGGCCTTGAGTTCCCAACAGAGGCCTGCACAGTGACGCTGAGCTTGGATGACAGCGGAGGGTGGCGGTGCCCCCACCTTCCACCACCTGGAGACCAGGCACCTGATCCTCCTGAGGATGCAGAGCCCAGGCCCTGCCTTCTGTGCTGGACCCCAGGGATACCCCACCACTGTTGGACCCCCACAAGCTACCTGTCACTTCCTTGATTTCTATCACATTTCCTTAAGGGCTGCCTGCTTTTCCCTCCTCAAGTCTCTCCATATTCCACAGCTAGCTCATGTTTTACCAGATTTCTACGAAGAGAAATGCCCTGAATTCATTGCCCTGAATGCCTGGGGACAACAAAGAAAAACGGATGGAGAATATTCTGCATCGCCCCATTGATACCAAAATTCCTGTTACCATGTGTAAGCCTTGATCTAAAGTAAATGTGGAAAAATACTGCTTAGATTGTAAAGGGATGTTTGATTTCAGTGGGAGAGCGTGCTGCTGCTCAGAGTCCAAGACTTGTACATGGGCGGCAGCCCGCCTCCTCCACGCTGCGCACTAGGGGCAGGACCATGTGCTATCCACCAGCCTGTTTCTCCTGATATTCCCCGACTCTTCTGGGGTCATGGTTGAGCCTAGACTCCATGATAATTCTGCCTAGAGGTCAATGAAAGGGGCCCCAGTCACTGGGGCCCAGAAGGCCCACTGGCGGGCAGCAGCATGAGAAGACACCCACATCTTCTCCTGGCTCAGCCCACAAACCTTCTAATCAGAGTCCACTCTACCCCCGTCTTATGGTCTGACATCCTTCCTGCTCAAAAACTGGCATCTTGGGTTTCTTCTCGTCTGTTCCTGCTGTACCAAAATACCTTCATTACCACCACAGTGATGTCAATAAAGAGCCTGGAATGGTGTACACTGCTTCAGGATCAAAATAATAGAAGGGGCGCCTGGGTGGCTCAGTGGGTTAAAGCCTCTGCCTTCGGCTCAGGTCATGATCCCAGGGTCCTGGGATCGAGCCCCACATCGGGCTCTCTGCTCGGCGGGGAGCCTGCTTCCTCCTCTCTCTCTCTCTGCCTGCCTCTCTGCCTACTTGTGATCTCTATCTGTCAAATAAATAAATAAAATCTTTAAAAAAAAATAAATAAAATAAAAAAAATAATAGAAACTCTGTAACCCCCACTGGAGGCTCCATGAGGATATGCTTGGCACATGCAGGCACACAATAAACATTTGTCAAATGAACACACACATGAACTATTAATCACTTGCTTATTTTAGAGTTCTAGGAGAGTTCTGCTTATTTTTATACACTCCAACATAAACCTTCAACTCAGTTCTTTCATAATGTTTCCTAATGGAGTCCAGCTACATCATGAGTTGGAATTTGATAGAAGACACACCATCTAATTGGGCAGAGGACATAGGAGTCCTAGGACCAATAGAAAAAAATGTTTCCCTAGAGACTGATTAGGGAGGAGATGAGAAAGAGTTTTTGGAAAGCAAAACTAAGTATGCTCAAACCAGGATTTAACTCCTGGCTTCACCGACAGCTCTGTGACCCTGAGCAAGTACGTTTCTCACGGAGCCTACTCTTTTTCTCACTGGGCTCCACATAAAACGTTTGTTAATTCTTTGTCACCAAGTCCTGAGTGCACGGAATGTTTACATTCAGTTTTGAAATTCCTAAGTTGTTTTTTTTTTTTTAAAGAAATCTCTATGAACAAGTTCAAGGTTTGATTGTTGAACTTATTCAAACCATCTGAAGATCAAGATAAGGTATCAAGGAGACTATTCGCCTAGAAGGATTAGCGCACTGTTAAATAACGCACAGCTTTCAAGGTGCGGCTGAGAAACAGACTAGAGCACGTGTGCATGTTCGCGCACCCGCGAGCGCACATGAGCGCGCACAAACACGCGCGCGCACACACACATACACACGCTCCAGATCAGTGCTTCTCGAACGTAAATGCGCACACAGATCCTGCGGGATCTTGTTCAAAGGCAGATTCTGGTTCTCAGACCCAGAGTGAGGCCAGAGATTCTGCATTTCTAACAAGCACCCAGAGGACGCTGGTACTGCTGGGTCCAGGGACCACACTGTGATTAAGGAAGGGAGACACTCGACTCTACAAATGTCTAAGAAATGCAGGAAGTCCAGGTCCTTATTGTTTTTTTGGGTGTTTTTTTAAATTTTCCTAGAATTCTATTTTCTATTATTAAATCAGCCTTCCAAGTAAGAACAAAGCATTTATTAATCTGCAGGAGTGTTCTAGATTCATTTCCTTCAGGTGACCATGTACTCTTAAGTTCTACTCTGCCCCAATCCTACCTGTTCCAGGGAGTGGACCGCTGGAGTTGGGCTAGCAAGCTGGGCTTCTCCAACCAGAGAAACAGCAGGACCTGCTGTCTCTTTTCCGTCATCCAAAGCTGACAAAGCAGCTCCTCCTCTTTTGCAAGTCTAGGGCTTCATAAATTTCAGCATCCTGATCCTACCATCCATCCCTGGTCTCAGATTCCGCAGTCAAGGGCTTACGGTCCTGACATCTGGCTGGTGCCCCAGGCTAAGGGGGAGCCTCCAAAGACCCACCACTTCTTTTTTCTAACCAAATGGAATGTTCTGTAAGGGCCAGGCTCCAGTCGCTACCTTTCCACAAGTCCCACTGGCCTGTGACACCTGTGGCCCTGTGAGGTTTCAGTCTGGTCACAGATGTGGGGAAAGGATGCTTGGGGTCAAATGTTATTTGTTCTAGAGCTGGAGGCTACGTTAAATTGGGAAACTATGGGAAGCAGAAAAAAGCAGGAACTGTAGAGGGAAAGAGGGTCTGGACTGTGTATCTGCTGCCTGCAAAACCAGTCAGGATGCACAGGGCAAGCAAAGGTTCCAGAAGAATCCCTCAGCGACCACAGTCGCGAAACCCTCTCCAGCTAAGATGACCACCCCAAGCCCTGACTCGGGGGCTCATTACCAATGTCTCCTGGAACGTGCTTGCCGTGGAAGCTGAAGCAGGCGGTGACGTTCAGGCAGTTCACAGGCTGCAGCCCATCGTGACACTGAGGCGCCGTGATGTTGATGGAGGCTGGGAGGAAGATGGAGACGTCCACCGTAATGACGGGTCTCGCCCTGTGCGTCGGGAGAGGGAGGTGACTTAGCCAGGCTCTCAGAACGGAGCAAGAAGTAATCCAGAGAGAGAAATCCTCGGCCTTCAGCCCGGCACTTAACGAAACCATGAAATAACCCGTGAGAGAAGGGCCAATGTGCCCTGTAAATACTTTCTCCTGGTTTTCGACGTGGCTTATTTCCTAATAAATTAATGGTTAACTTCCCAATAGTAAAGGCAAGTAAGTTGTTAATAAAACACATCTGGGTGAAACCATAAATGAACCACCAGATGTTGGGTGATTATTTAAAATTTCACCAATTAAGTTCCGATTTCCATTTTATTAGGAAGATAGTAATATATTTAAGGGGAGTTCCTACAGCGGATGCCAGGACTCGAGAAATAGCTGTACCGTCGGGAATGGCTGTGCCCTTACTGTCTCTGGAAGCATGAGCTGCAGAGTTCCAGTCCCATCCAGTGCGTCAAACCTCGCCCTTCCTTTACTCCCTCAATTCATTAAGCATTTTTCTAAAAGAACTTGATCCACAGAGTCCCAGCTGGTAACAGCGAAGCATTTCAGAGCTGAAGAAATCAACCCACCTGGCCCCAGGAGCAAGTGAAACCCTATAAACATTGGCATGCTTAACACCAACGTGGACGGCCAGCATCCCCACCCACCCCGTACTGGATCGATACACAGCATCCCTCCTGCACCTTCTGGGGATCCCCAGGGTTGGCCGACCAAGCTGACAGTGACTCAGGCCGTCCTGCTGTCATTGCAGGCACCTGCTCGGGGACGGTTCCCCTAAGCTGTGGCTTAGCCTTCTCCCCTCCAGACCTCACAATGAGACCCTTTTACCTCCAGGGAGCCCCAGCCTTCCTGCCATTGGGGTGATATAACAAGATTAAGGGGCATTAGCGGCTTGAGAACAATGACCTTCCTTGTACAGTAACCCTGCCAAGAGCCCACAGCGACAAGACAGATGGGAAAAAGAAACACAACTCTCAGAGAAGAAGGTATTAAGGAAAACCTCGGGGAAAGAGGGAAGGAAGGACACATGTGGCCCCAGGGGGGTGAAGGGTTTTCACTGCTGCCACCACTGCCATGGACGTGGGTTCAAGACTGGGAGAGTTGGGACAAGGGCAAGGGAACGGTGGGTCTCCCAGAGCAAAGCCAGCTGTAAGGCCAACAGACGTCAGACAATAGCAGTGCCTGAAAGAAATCCAAGGTCCCGGCCTTCCAATTTTCTTCTGGGTTCATTCTTGTAAGATACTCTAAATAACACAGAAAACAAATGCTCTGCTCCTTGTCAAGAGAACTGAACAGATACCAACGGACACTCTAGAAAGCCCCAGGTCCTTCCATGGCCAGCTCATGGTCCCTCTCCTGGGAGGCCTTCTCCAGGACCCCTGCACCATCTTCATACCTCCCCTCACTTACTCAGTAAGGTCACTGTCTCTTTCCAAGGCTGCTCCACCAGTCCACAGGCCCCTGAAGGACTAGAACCCCCCAAATTCATCCCGATAGCCTCAGGATTGGTGTTCAAAAACCTGAGGTGTGAAATGGATGCCAATCTCACAACAGGCCCAGGAACTGAAAACCACAGGAGCGCCCTAACTTTCACAAAACAGACAGAGGCGCCAGGGAGTGCTGGTCTCCACCCTGTGAGATTTCCACCCTGCCCAGGGCACATGCTCCCTGGTCACCACACGGAAGGAAGGCCTCGCCCCCTCCTGCCATCCCAGGGGCCACCCAGTCCCCACTCCCGGCAGAGCCCTGCAGAGGAAGGCCGGGGGAGCAGGCCGGGAAAATGACGTCAATGGAGGCCGTCAGCACAGGATCCTCTGAGGTGAGGACAAAGACCTTCAGAAGCACACATCTCACCAGCATCAGTCAGATCAGGCCCTCGATCCTGTTTCAGTTCCAAGAATTGTTCTTGGACCAGGGAAAGCCCAGAAATCTTTCCTGAACTCTCTCATCGCTCCCTCTGAACGGAAGTGGCACGGCACCAGGCGCCCATCGCCCTCACACAGGCCCTGCCCTCTGCAGCTAATCGGAGAGCGCAAAATCAGCAAGGGCAGAGTGGGGCCAGCCCACAGTCCCACCTGCGGAGGGCCCATCCCTGTGAGAGAAGCAGAGGGGCGCTGAAGGACAGCACCATAAAGGCCTTCAAGACTTAATTTTTAACAAGCTGGTAGCTAGACTACCTCTTTCTGATGACTCCGACAGTTCAAACCCTGAAACAGACAGTCCCTGACTTACGACGATTCAATGTAACAACTTTTCAACCTTATGATGGGCTGACGTGCACTTAGGAGAAACCGAACTTTCAACTGTGAATCCGGATCCCCAAGGATCCCCTTGCCGGTGCTATGTGGAATGACTGGTGACGCTGGCCCTGGGGCCACAGCTCCCAGGCTCTGCCACCAATCACCTACGCTGACACCCTTTCTGTAGCTGCGTGGAGACTCTGTTTGTCACTTCAGGCACAGCTTTCAGTAATTTACGTGAGAGAGTTAACACTTGATTATCAAACCAGCTTAGTGTCGGAGGACTGTGCCCGACCGCAGGCGGGTATAAATGTTCTGAGCACAGCGGAGGCAGGCCAGGCTAAGCCATGGTGTTCGGGAGGTTAGGGGTAGTAAATATGTTTCCAAGTAGGATATTTTCAACTTACAATGCATTTATCATAACAGTAACTCCTTCCTAGGTCAAGGTAGATCTGTACTTCCCCTGCATTTACCTCCAGGTAAAACCAGGCAGGATGCCGTCTGATGGAGTATTGCTCCCATCACCCCAGCCTTCTGCGGGGGGCAGTGCTGCACGTGGGACAGACACAGTCGGGCAGATGAGTGCTGACACCCCCACAAAGATGGAGGCTACTAAACCAGCCCTGGAGCCAATCCCCTCCAGGCAGCCAATTAACGTCTGTGTCCTTAACGCCACTCACAGTAAGGTGTGCCCTTTGTGGCAGCCCGAAGGATTCCAGGCCGGTACACATCTGGACTCTCCCTGAGGACATGTAAGAATGGACATGGTGTGGAACCCCTGGGTGGCTCAGTGGGTTAAGCCCCTGCCTTCAGCTCAGGTCATGATCTCAGGGTCCTGGGATCGAGTCCCGCATCGGGTTCTCCACTCAGCAGGGAGCCTGCTTCCCCTGCCTCTCTCTCTGCCTGCCTCTCTGCCTACTTGTGATCTGTGTGTCAAATAAATACATAAAATATTAAAAAAAAAAAAAAAAGGAATGGGCATGGTGTGTTATATGAGCCTGTACATGATTGGTTTCTTTTTCTGGTCTCACCCAAACTCTGAGGGGGACTCAAGTTCCACCTAACTTGCTGGTCAGCTAGGCCATGCCTGGGATGCCCACCTCGCTTAGCCTGCTGACGTCTCCAGACCTTCTTGTCCACAGTCGTTCAGCCACATCCAGCACCTTATCAACAGATGCCTTCCTGGCCCCTCAGACACACTCGACAGTCTGCCTGTTCCTCCCTGGCCCCCCTCTCTAAGGGGTCCCAGTTTGCCTTCCCTGCTCCTGGAAGAGACCTGAGGTGGTCACCCTCACCCACATTCCACGCTGAACCTTGCCCTAGACCTGTTCCAGTGTTGGGGCCTGGCTCAAAGACGAGGTCCCTGCCCCCCATGGCCTATACACCACATCCCACCTTCCTCTCCTCCCTCAACCCCCATTCAGCCTCGTCCCCCTCTCCCTCTGTCTCTTCAGGCCCCAAGGCAAGAGTGGGGTCAGGGCAAGTTTTGTATGGATGACGGTGAAGCTAAAGGGGACCGCCTCTGACTAGTGCAGGGCAGGAAAGGGCCAAGGAGAGCAGAAGAGGTTTCAAAGACTCTTGGCCTAATCTCTGAGCCACATGGCAATCCCATTTGCTCCTTGGTAGCCAAGCTTCTGGAAAGGAGTCAAACTTCACCATCTGTTTTCTTGCTTCTCCTTCTCTCTCCCACCCACAGCAATCTGACCTCCGCACCTCACTTCTCTTGACCTGCCAGAGCCAAGGACACCACTGTCACCTCCTAACATGACTACGTGGCCCTCTCTGCTGGGTTTGATGCGGGCCAGGGCCCTTGACCACATGACCCTGCCTCATCATCCTCATGGCACTTATCACAATCGACAATTATCTCCTTTTTAAAATTAATAAAACTTCAAGGTCACTTGCTTTCCTCATCCATAAAATGGGAATAATAGTAGTAATATCTATGTCATGGAGTTGTTAAGAAAACTAAGAATTAAAATATGTTCTCTCGGGACACCTAGGTGGCTCAGTCAGGTAACATACAACCTTTGATTTTGGCTCAGGTCATGATCTCGGGGTTGATTCTCTCTTAAGCGTCTCTCTCCCCACCCTTTTTTTTGACCCTGCCCCTCCTAAAAAAATTATGTTCTACCAACAAGAGAACAGAAGAACAAGCTACAGTGTATTCAGTCAGCAGACTACTGCTCAGTAAGGGGAACAGAGCACCACGGAACGGCTCAGAGGCATCTCAAACGCGTTGCACCGAGTGAAAGAGGCCAGAGCCGAGAGAGTGTGGACTCCATAATTCCATCTACGTGAAATTCTAGAACAGGCAGGACTGATCTACGGCAATGAAAATCAGACCAACGGTTGCCCGTTGGAAGGGGGCATAACTGGGAAGAGGCAGGAGGAAACTTCCTGAGGTGATGGAAATGTTCTTTATCTTAATGGGTGGCAGTTACACACGCAGGCACCTGCTTACAACTGTACAAGCGCTATCCTTCAATCAGCAGGCTCCGTTATATGCAATCTATACCTCCAAAGGGAAAGAAAAACCAGAATGACCAGAGAGAGCTGAGCATGTGGGAGCCCAAGCGGTGCCCAGCATGTGGCAGGCACTCAGCAAACACTGGCTGAATGGGTTGCTTGCACAGTTGCTCTGTGAGACGCACCCGGGATCTGACACACAGTCAAATAAATAAATAAAATCTTAAAAAAAAAGGAGAATCTACAGGATATACCTTAAGCCAGATATTCCCGGTTTTAGGAGCGCCTTTTCTCAACTGTGAGAGCTAGGGAACGTGTTTTATTCTAGAGGAATCATGCCAAGCCAAAGCAAGTTGCTTGGGACAGTGAAGAGGAGAGAAGGACGCCACAAAGGCGGTGGGTAACCTCAGCTTCTGAAGTGTCACCTCAGTCATTGGAGGCTACGTAAGCTGTTTTACCTGAAAGGGGATGGCCAACCCACAGGACGGGGCTGAGGGCTGGGGGATAAAGAAAGTGGAGATCCAGTCATATGGCAACAGCGACATCACCACCTCGGGGACACACAAGCCACTATCAAATACTGAAGGGCTGCTACATGCAAAATATAGAATCAAGAAGCAGAATTTTAAGGAGGCACATTTTGCATAAGTTATCTAAGCATTGCTAACATTCATTGACCTCCTACCTGTACTATGCATTTTGCATGTAGTACTAATTCACAGAGTTCTGTGGACCCAGTGAGGAAGTACTACCATTCTCCTGTTTAATGGGCGAGAATCCTGAAAGGCGGGTAACCTGGAGAAACCCGCCTCCCAACAGCAGAGTGGGGGTTCGAACCCAGGCCACCTGGCCCTGGACCTCACCCTCCCAACCTAAGGTGATTCTGTCTCCTTAACAGGTTAACATCCCGAGTTAGCTAGGGTTAACTGGTTCCCTCCAAAGTTTCTAAGTTCTCACCCCTAGGGGCACCTTAAGGGCCGGGTTCCTTGCAGCCAGAGACTTGGAGGAAGGCACTCCTGAATGAGAAGAATCTGGGGTGTGCAGCTCCATGGCCTCTGGGACCCCTTCCAGCTCAAAGATCCCACTGGCCTATTTTAGAAAGTTCTGCCATCAGGTTATTAACAAAACCTAAGAGCTGGCTCCCACTCCAAAGGGTAATTTGGCCTCCTCTGACTCATATGGACAGAAATACTTGGAGATGGTTCAGGGTGGAATGGCAGCCCCCAGCCTTTGTGGGAGAGAATCAGGGTGCATGGGCTCCCATCCCACACCTCTGCCTCCACAGGCAAGGAAGTCCTGCTCAAAGGGCAGGAGGCTCCCTGCCCCTGGGGATCTGGGGACTGACAAGGTGGGGATGAAGAGCTGGGACAAGGCAGTGCTTGGGAGCCCCTGAGTGTCCTGGTAACCACAGGAAATGAGGACATCATGTACACACATTCATGAAGCAGCTGTTCAAGGCAAAAGGCAAAACCGCCAGGGCTGAAGCACCCCAAGCCCTAGGGAGGCTACTGTCCCAGAGCTACAAGCCACTCGAGGCCCGCCAGCTGGAAACTCTGCAACTGGGGTAGCAGACAGCCGCATTTCTACTTTCCGAGCACCTCCAGGAACAGCACAGAGGGAACTGCTGACTGCCGGTGAAGAACTTCCCCAACCACCCACCTCACCCAAGTCCAGCCCTCATTGCGAAGAACGCAACCCAAGAAGCAAGAGAGAAGCATCTCACCTTAGAAGAACCACGCTGTCCGACATGAAGGCTCCAATAGTTACATCTGAAAATCAGAAGTTTGTAGCATTCAGAGACGTGCTGAAGCCCCTCCCAGCCTACCCACCCCCTGGCAAGGTCCCCAGCCATGGTGGCCCAGCACTGAGCTCGGGGGGCCCCCAACAGCCTTCCTGTGGGCCACACGGTGATCTTGGAAGAGGGAGAGCCACATTGCCCCACGTGGCAGCCAATCACCACATGGCTTGCTGAGACCTTGAAATGTGGCTGGTATGAAAACCATGAACTAGCCCAAAAACTTTTATATTGATTATTAAAATTAATTTCGCCTATTTCTTTTTTTTTATGTGTTTCCTAGAATACATTAAATTATGTATGTGGGTCACATTATGTATCTTTTGGACAAGAGTGAATTAGAGAGGCAGATACTTAGAACTAAATGAGCTGGAAAGAAGCTCTAGGTTCTGTAGAACATGTGAATCATCTCTGCTCCACCCCTCACTCCCTGTGACCTCAGAATCTCTCAGTGTCCTTGTCTGTACTGTGGACATAATTATCCTAAGGGTCTTCTTCAAAAGCTGATGATATTTCATAATACTTAAATTAGAAGACATCTATTAAATACTTACTAAATATTAGTTGTTAAATGTAATATTTTAAAAATATTTAAATACATAGGTTAAATCACATATTTAAATCAGAAAATTCAGGAAATACTTAGTATACTACAAACCAAGACCCAAGTGCTAGATGGTAATTTTTTTCTCCTTTTTTTAAGATCTTATTTATTTATTTCTGAGAAGAGAGAGAGAGCACAAGCAGGGGGAGCAGCAGGCAAAGGGAGAGGGAGAGGCAGACTCCCCTCTGAGCAGGGAGCCCAATGTGGGGCTCAATTCCAGGACCCTGGGATCATGACCTGAGCCTAAGGCAGACGCTTAATGACTGAGCCTCTCAGGTGCCCCAGTAATGTTTATTTTTAAGTAACTTGAATTTATAAAGTATATACTCATCTAGTAGCTCTCTGCCTTTCTTCCCCTCGAGTATAAACTCCTTAGTCCTGGGGTTCCCATTACCACCTTACAGAAGCAAGCATCTGAATCCAAGACAGACTGAATCCCTGTGTCTATACAATGTCCTCAATTAAGAAAAAAGAAACAGCAAATCCATGAATTGTAGGGCTGCTAAAATTTCTGCACTTGGGTATGCTTGTTAATTTTGCTGTTTTCCAAGCCTTTTTGAGTTGACTAGATGCTTGAAAACAAAAGAACCTGAGGAATCTGTCATTTCTTTTATGAAAAATATAAGAAGTTCAGGGGCGCCTGGGTGGCTCAGTCATTAAGAGTCTGACTTCGGCTCACGTCACGATCCCAGGGGCCTGAGCTCGAGTTCTGCACTGGGCTCCCCTCTCAGCAGGGAGCCTGCTTCTCCCTCTGCCCCTCCCCACATTCATGTGCTCATTCTCTCTCAAATAAATAAAAAATTTTTTAAAATCTTAAAAGAAAAAAATGTAAGAAACTCCCATACATCATGAAGCGTGAACCCACCTGCTCACAGAGAACGTGTGTCTTTGCCCACTGCGATGTGGCCTCTGGCCTGGCCCCTAAGTTCTCTGCAGCTCAGTACCCATGTCTCTCACGTGGGGAACACCCCACCTCTACCCACCGGCCGCACTATGGGAGCCATTGTGCACGTGGGAGCATTTTGCATATACATCAGGTATTATTCCAGGACAGCCACAAATTACCCAAAACAAGAAGAATGGCCTTCTCCGACTTAAGCCCATGAGGCCCACAGGAACAAAAACTTCAGCAACAACCCTTTCCTCTCCCCTCCTCCTGGCTCTGTAAGGTTACAAAAAATGATCAAAACTGCTGCCCATAAGAAACTACCAAATGTGCGGCCCTCGTACAGCCCAGCACTGGATCTCACAAGTCCTTCCGGGGCACTTTAAGTGCTCAAAGTGCACTCAAAGACAGCAAGAGGACCTAGAATTCCAGGGAAACGCTTCCTGAATTCCAGGAACATTTCAGATTTTTTCAAATTCTCATCTCTCTTTCCTCACCTCACCCCACTCCATCCCCTTCAAACCCCAAAAGAACCACTACCCCCCTGCCCAGGGCATTTTCCCTAAATCAGACAACACTTGGGACTGAGGTGGGAAATGGTACATTTTTCTTTAATTAGCCTCAACCACCATGAGGCATTAATTCACCCTGAAGACAAGGCAGCCAGAACAGTGAGGGTCTGTTTTGTCCATCAGGGAGGGGGCAAGGTTTTCTTTTTTGCTCCAAATATTTCAATTTTCTTTCAGGGGTTAGGAGGTGGGGAAGGGGCTGCCCAGCTCCTTTTTTTCCCCTCTCAAGGGTAAGAGGTCTCTAACTATGCTTAAATATTAAGGAGAACATGAGGTTTCACTATCATTTTTAATGTGGACAGTGCTTTTTTTCTCTTCATTAGAAAGAGCTGATGCCACAGAAATCCTGTTCTTTTTTTTTCTTTTTTTATTGTTTCTTTTGATATCAGTCCATCCTTTTGGTGCTGAAACTCTTCAAAATAGATCATTCTAAAACCCCAAAGTAAACTTCAACACCTTAAAATCAAATACCAGGCAAGGTATCCCCTCCTATTATGGGAATTTTCCTCATCCCACATAGATGTCACCACAGCTTAACCCAACTGGAAATGACTCTACCTCACACACTTATCTTCTTTTATCTCATATGCCTTTAAAGAAAAACAGCTTACCAGGATAGCCATTTCCATCCATATCAATGCCTCCTGATATGGACTGCCCAAACATCCGCAGAACCGGACTTATCTTCCGGCCGGACAGCTTCTGAAACAGATAATAGGGAAATTGAGTCACTGGATAGGAGCACAGTGGTGAGTAAGAACGCAGGACTGTTCTACGCAGCTTCCATTGGATGCTTGGTCCTGGAGCTGTGGAAAGAGAAAACTGTGGTCCTAATTTGATCCTGGGGTTTTTAGCACATGGCCAAAGACCATGCACTCGGTTACGGTAACTTGTCTTCATGACATGTCATTGTTTAAAAATTTTTCAAGCTCAGTGTTCACAAAAAACCCACCTAGACTTGTGTGCTAATGTTTTGACATGCCATGTGAAGTTCAAAATGGATGTTTACTTCCATTTCCAACAGCGGTTCTGTTTTGTTTCCACACAGGTGGAGCTGGCTAGAATTCTAAGAACATGTTTTCCTCAGATCTCTCTACCCAAATATGTACCAAACATGGGCCACCCCTCTCCTTGGAGGTGCCGTCAGTCTTTCCCCGGGGCGGGGGGTGGGGGCAGGCGGTGAGCACGTCCAGCTGGCAGAAATGGGCACATGGAAACCACCTCTCAACCGAGCTGATCAGAAGACCTACAGGTTCCTGAGCTTTCCATACAGGTGAGACTGTCCTGTCTAGAAAATCTGGAGCTCCAGGGTCCTGAACCTTCTATAAACTGTAGGTAATAAAAGAAAAAAAAAAAAATCAGCCAAAGCCACTCTCTTCCCTACAAGGCAGCCCCCCAACCAGCCAGTTGGGAGTTCACAGCTCTACCACCATAGGGCATCTGTACTTTTATTCATCGTGAAGTTCAGTCTGTATTAACATATGCTGTCTTGGTTCAGGGCTATTTACTGTACAAGTGGCCTCCGTCACTCATCATCTACGTGGCGCAGTTCCTCAAAAGATATCAAACTTGCTGAATCAGAAAAGTCCCATTTCCTGGGATCTGACCTGTTTCTTCTTCCCTTTGTTTATACAATCTCTCTGGGGAGGCTTACCTCCCAATGCCCTCACTGTGGAAGATAAGAAAATGCTTTGTTTTCATGCCATACAGCACAGCACAACCCCTATCGGAACCAGGTTCACAGATAGGCAGGGGCTCACTGTGGACTTTCTTCCCGTATCCTTTTCCTTACTGAGTCATCCAGAGAAGTCATGAGCATGGGAAGAGGGAGTTTCCATAGAATCTACAGATGGAGAGGCCAGGGACCAACCCCCGCTCCCCACCACCCGTCCCGGGATCCCATCACTACGAATAACCTTCCACTTGCCATCTTCACTTAAGCCGTCCAACAGGAAATGTGCGAACATCATGGTACAAATCAGAGCACCAGCAAACGCTGAAATGTTCCTTGCTCGCAGGCAGAGCTCCACATCCCACATGGCTCTGTCTAAACAAACATGTACGTATGTCTATTTCCTAAAAACCCCATGTTGAGGCAGGCCAGCTCAGCTCCACAGTCTAACGATGCTAGCAGCAGCTTGCCCTGGGTCTGCATTTCTAAGCTCTGCGGCGGCTGGGACAAGGGGGAAGAGTGAAGGGGTGGTCCATTTGGGGGTGGCGATGCCGGCTTAAGTTATCCCACAGACATCTGCAGGCCATTAGGCCATAAAGCCAGGAAGATAAGTCTGCTCAGTGCTAATAACCCTAAATGAAAACCAGGAGCCTTGGAAAACCTCCGCCTGCCCAGGTTTATAGGCAGTGTCCTTATGGCAAAAGAAAGATCACAGGGGCCGCCCTGACGTGCCCTGGGGGCTCTCAAATTGAGAAAGGCGCACAAGGATCTTAAAATCAACACTTTTCCTGACGAGCCCAAGAAAGAGGAATGAGTTAAAGAGTACTGTGGACGAACTTCAGCCCTGATCTCACAATTTATCCGGCAGAAATAAATACCAGTCTGGGCCAAAGAAAAGCAACTCCTTTGCCCAGAGCTGTTTCTGATTTCTTCCTTGGGTTCACCCGCACAATGCCCACTCTGTCCAGACTGCAGCCCTGAAGAATACGTTGTTGAAGGGTTTTTCTTTTTTCCTTTTAAATCACTGACCTTATCATATACATATTAGCAGCTTGGAAAAGTATAAACGTACTTGTTTCTCCCTTTCTTTTTTTTTTTTTTCCCTTAAGTGCTCCAAACCACTTCTCTTTGTCAAGGCTAACAAGCCTCCCTGCGTGCTGACAGAGGCAGGACGAGTCCAGCTGCCGATCCCTGCTTCCTACTGAAGACACTCCATGCTAACCACAAAATTTGTCCTTCGGTTCCCTGCAGGGATTCCACCCAGCAACAAAACAAAACACTGGAGGGCCGCAGGAGGAGGGGAAGCAGGGGTCTTTGACAGGTTGCCTCTCTGTGTGATTCGCTTCCAGGGTCTGGGAACAAGCTTCCAGGAGGAAGTGTGGACAGTGACCCCGGCGGCTGCTGGAGGACTGGGCTCCCTGGATGACTTCCTGCTTGTCATGTCGTGAAGAGGGTCCCTAACTCAGACCACAGACGCCCCCCCTGACACGGATGTGGCCCCCGACCTGTGCCCAAAGCCCTCTTCCTCCTGCCATATCAGCTGAGTCACCTAAGAGCTCCCTGTCCCCGTTACTCATTTCTAATGAGAAGAGGATGGTCTGAGTAAACCAGGCCCCTTGGAGTATGTGTGCTTCGGAGCAGGATAAGTTTCCACATTTCTACGTTTCTCAGGTGAGCTTCCCTGAGTGTTCCCTCCTCCAGTGTGGGGACAGTAACAGACAGTAAGTAAACTTGGCTGGGAGTCAAGTTTCAGGATAGCCATACTGCCACTTACTAGCCAGAGACCTTGGGCAAGCGAAGTCACCTGGGCTGGAGGCACCTCAGGAAGACAGGTGGACAGTAAAGGCACCATCTCATAGGACTAGGACAAGGACTAAAGAAAAGAGCGGACTGGTGCCCCCTCTCTACCCTCTGACTCGCGTGGGAATCACTGAGCTGGGCTGGCCCCAGCAGAGAGGGTGCAGGAAGCTGGCGACAAACCAACCCTCAGCCTCTAATCAGCTCATTTTTATCTGCTGCAAGAAGAACAATTATGAATGCACGGACTGAAGTCCTGTTTATGGACCGGCTCTTAAAACCCACTTGTAAAGTCTCTTTCTTACCTAGAGACTTCAACACATGAACAGGTTTGGACACTTTCCTAATACTTTGCTTTATAGAACACTTTCGGAACCTTTTGCAAGAACGCGACTCAGTTGGAAGTTTTGTTTCCTTAGAGACAATCGAGACAGGAGGCCAGCTGCTTTGTGATGAGAAGTACAAGCATGAGTAGGAAGTGGTAAGCACATAAGAAGCACTCGGCAGATCGATATTTGTTAACTGGAAGTTTCTCCACTTGTGCTCAGTCCCTTTCTCCCACTGATCCACTCACTGGGAGAGTGACACAGGCCTGTGCCACTCCAGACAGAAACATCCCCAAATATCCTGACGATGCTTCTGTCAAGAGAGTGACTTCCTTTTTTCCCAGGGGCTGGGCCTGATACCATCAGCAAGATTGAACACCATGCTGATATGGCAAAAACAGAACCCACCACTTCCACGTTCCCAAGTCTGGGGCTCAAGGCCAGAGTTTTGACAGCTCCTCACAGCGATACCACTTATACCAATCAGCCCTATGACAGCTTTTAAACCCCTCCTCCGTGGACCGTTGTCTCTCTAAGTGACATTTTACAACATATTCCTTTGGCTAGCACTGATGATTGACAAAGGAGTAACTAAAAGAAAAACTCTTCTTATTCAAGAAATAACTCCTAATGTGGGTCAGGGTGTGGATATCGTCTTTCACAGGCAGAAGGCCTCCCTGACAGAGAGCACACTCAGGAGTTTCTGAACATGTTTTTGTACTTCATAAGCAATACCAATCGTCGCTGTCTTTCACTGGAGGGCGGGAAAGTTGACAGGAGAAACCATGTTGTGTTCTCCTCTGTACCCCAGGGTGTGGTATAGACTAAAATTTCCCTACGTATTTGTCAGATGAATATATGGACAGTTACCACATCATTCTCACAGCAATTACCATTGAGTACTGAGGGACGATCCCACCAACATCACCATGATAGATATAGACGGCCCCGGAGAAGTCGTCCTCCTTGGGTGCGCCAATGGCCACATCTGAGGGGAGAAAAACAGCTGTGGGTTAGAAAGCCATATCGAGTAATACAAGGAGTTTTCCTAATTCCTGCCATCATTTGGGTCCCTCCATATCAGAAATTTCTTGGTTGTAGGTTGTCCAGGCATTAAGCTAGACATACCATCTCTTAGCAGGGAAGAAAAGCAAGGGGGGGTAGAAAGGAAATTATTGAAGCTTAGAAGGGTTTAGTTTCAAAAACGTTCCTACCTCATCCTCACAGAAAAAAGCCACTGACCCATCCAATAAGAGAAATGCAAATATAAACCACCCACCCAAATTTCTGTCAGGGGAATTCCATAAACTATGGTTATTGCATAACTGAGAAAGTTAATTCATTCCCAGAGAAGGGACTTATATAAAATGGCATTCACTTCCCAAAAAAATATGGTTACCCTCACAAACTGACAGCCCCTGGAACAAAGCCGAGATCTTCCTTTCTTTTCTTTGCTTTTAACAAAAGTCATGTGTTTGCAGAAGTGAGGTCAAGGGTGCAGGACCCATGCTCACACGACCTCAAGCCGGGATCCTCTCTAGTCAGGGTTGTGAGGGTATCAAAGGAGCCTGAATGTCTGGTCTGAGGCAAGAGCTGCCCCCCAGCCTGTCCCCCACCTCAGCTGTCCCCCTACTGACGTGGGTCCCACAGGTCCTAATGTCTATGTACCGTGCATACAATAAGCAGAGACAACACTGAACAGACCAGAAAGAGAGGCCAAGATACTGTGAAGGAATCTGCAGTCCAGACAGATCTTGACATCAGGTACACATAGCCCCACCCTCTTGGCAGGGACACATTCAAGTCCATCCCCTTGCTGTCACTCTTGGGGCTGAGAATGTCTAAGTCCCTCCACACTCATGTACTAATAACGCAGTAGACCCTGAGAGTCTGAGACACAGGGACTGGTGGTGGGAGGAAGCCAGGCCAAACATGTCTGCAGCAAGAAGCCCCCGTGACCCAGCCCTAGGACCCCTCACATGGCCAACACACAGCCAAGAACTTGAGGCTGCTGAGAAGGTACCACATGGAAACAGAAGCGCAGCGGGCTCAGAGCCCAGCCCTGAGTGTCTGCATGGAGAACATCTTCTCGAAGGGCACCCCTCCCTGCAGGGGACTTCCAAGGGGACAGGCAGATCCAGTAGCACCTCGTGCCAGGGCGAAGGCAGAGTGCAGGTACCAGCTCACTGACCTGGGAACCCGTCATCATCAAGGTCACCTAGGCTGGCAATGCTCTCCCCAAAGTGTGCGTTGTAGGCGCCATCGCCACTCAGGGCCAGCTGCTCCTCCAGGGCTCCCTGGCAAACAGGATGGAGGAAAAAATAGAAAACAAAACAAAACCAGAACCAAAAAAACCCCCAATACAACCAAAGCTCCAAACACCACTGGAGCACACCCATCGACAGGAAACACCTGGGCAGCATCAGGGGCACCCAAGCTTCTCTCTCCTGGTGGCAAAATGAGTCCCTTTCACCTGTGCAGCAGGAGGGTCTCCCACAGCCTGAGATGCCTTTTAGAGGGAAGAGGATTCTCATGTTGGCCAAGGACTCCATCTCCCCCTTTGTCCTGACGCTCCACAAACCTCCCTACCCACAAACTGTTGCCACAAAATCCTCTCAGCTGCCCTTACCCTTTGTTCCAAAAGTTGTTTTACGTGGGCATGCGTATTTCTATTTTCTTCTCTCCTATCCCTTGTAGTACAAGTTTACAAAGCTGCTTTGCAAGGTGCATGTGATCAGTAATCATGACAGAATCATCATTCAGAAAACCCAACACCCAGTAGAGTTCTCGGTGAGGAAAGGGGTGGGGACGCATACAACTGTGCCCATTATCGTGTGGCTCAGATTTGGATTTTTTTTTTTTAAGATTTTATTTATTTGACAGACAGAGATCACAAGTAGGCAGAGAGGCAGGCAGAGAGGGAGAGAGAGTGAAGCAGGCTTCCTGCCGAGCAGAGAGCCCAATGCAGGGCTCGATCCCAGGACCCTGGGACCATGACCTGAGCTAAAGGCAGAGGCTTTAACCTACTGAGCCACCCAGGCGCCCCCAGATTTGGATTTCTTGAGCAAACACCACCCAAGAGAGGAAGGGGGTCAATGGTGTATGGTGGCAGTAAAAGCCATCTAAGGATTTCCACTCTACCCCAAATCACTAACATGTTGGTATCAGAGTATTAAAATACAATCTGAGATTCTGAGGCAGAAGAAAGTCGAAGCCTGACCCAGTATAGAGGTACTCTGAACCCACTACACACCCACAAGCCACCCCAGGGAGTGTCTGGCTTTAGATGGGACCTTAGGATTCTACCCACTTTACAGATGAGGAAACTGAGCCACTAATTTTAGGCTATTTGTCCACATGGCACAGACTAATAAGTGGAAAAAGCAAGGTCCAAGTCCATCTATCCAAAGTCATCATTTTCCCAATCCTCTGCACTGCTTCATGATCATTCATCAGACAGGGGGAGGCCCAACAGATACCACGCCCTGGTACTAAGGGTAGCCACATGGCATGAAGCTACATTGGTTGGGGGTTGGCCGGTATGGGCACCATGTGTCTGGGGGAGTTTTCCAGCTCCAAGATTCCACACCATGATTCAAACACACTGACAAGCTATTACACTGGTCTCCTTACTGCCTGACAAGTTCATACCTACACAAGTACTTCATTCTCCTACAAATAGAGTAGCTGGCAGCCACCAAATGTTGCTGTTCTCATCTCCATAATGACCACCTCTTTTCTCCCCACACCTGCCTGTCTCTTTTCCTGGAATGTCAATGGGGGTGTAAGTGTCAAGTGTTACTCAACAGGTCCCAGGAAGTACATTTGTTCCCAGGTTTTAGATCCATTTTCTCAAAGTGTTTTTAAGCATCTAAGAAAGCCCAAGGCTCTAACGTTCCCTGGGTCCTCTTCAGATGGCTTCCTTTCTTCGTGACAGCTGTCCACCTAGAGTCAAACACTGCTGCCCCTCCAACTGGATGAGTCATCCAACTAGGATAACTAGCATCTTCTTCACTGCTTAAAAGGATTTTTTTTTTCTATGAAAGTATTACATTCTTGCTCTTTGGATAAAGATAAAACTAAAAACCTACCCAAGCCTTACCACCCACAAGGATCTATTATGAACATTCTCTATGTGTTTTGTATATTTTTTAGAAGTTGTTTGTATAGGAAGATTTTATCCCACTTTTCACTGATTACTTTACAAGCATTTTCTCATGTTTGGTAACAAAATTGATGAATTCAACTCTCTTCTTGGACACTCTTAATTCTAGATGCCGAAAAGATTCTGCTTTCTCATTGGTCTCCCGCCTCCCCTGGGGCATTGCTTCCTCTCCCCTCCCTGTCCCCATCCCCTAGCCCTCAACTCAGCTGCAGAGGGCCAGAGGCATCTTTCTAATGTCATCGCACCCCTTTCATGGTTCTGCAGGCTAAGGAACATCATGATCACAGCCCTTAGCCACTGCACTGGCACAACCCCAGAACTTAAGTGGTCCTGCTGCCCCAGTCCTCAACCTGCTTGCCCAGCTCCCAGCCCAGCTCCCAGCCCAGCTCTTTCCATCTGCCTAGCTCCTACTCCTTCAAGATTCTGCCCAGCCACTGCACCCTCCAGGAGCCCCTGGCTCATGTGTACATACTTCCGGAGAAGTAGCACGACTCCCAGAGAGCGAGCTGGCCTGGGTTCAAATTCTAGCCCACTGCTTCTAGCTGTGTGCTACAGGCCTCATTTTTAATCTGAAAAATGGCACATTTTTGAAAAAAGTGCACATTATGTGGAAATCATTTGAAAAAAGTGCACATTATGTGGAAATCATTTCTAGAAAACAGGAGGAAGAGTTTCAGGTACAGAATAAACACTCAAAATCAAACAACTGACGTGATTTTTCTCAATCCCTGTATGTCTGCAGTGGTAACACTGTGTCCAGCTTTCCATTAATGGCATGTTGAGCTTTCTGAAGGTAGGAAGCACATCTTTTCACTTCCTCCAGGTAATGGGGCCCAAGGCATGGCCCAGAGCGGGGTTGCTCCATCACTCCTCACTGGACAAATGTACCTCTCCCACACCCGTCCACCTGGTGCCCAGCAGTGTACTCACATTTCCTCTGTTGATGTAGACGGTGACCTGCCCCTCGTCCCTGATCTCAGAGAACATGGGGGCCCCCACCAGCAGGTCAGAGAGGCCATCTGCATTCAGGTCAACTGCGCATAAGGAGGAGCCGAAGTAAGAGCCCATCTGCAACCAAGTCGAGTTGCAACAAAGCGTTCAGTGCGTGCCCTCACACAGGAGGCCCTCGCTTGCCTCTAGCCCACAGCTTAACACACTCTTGCCCCCAAGCCCCTCAGTACTGCGATGGCTATGCTGTCCCATGAGCCAGAAGTGAAATCCCTGACTCCCAGCAGCAGTGTTGGACCCCAGTCCTCCTGAGACTGAAGCTCACTAGCTCAGAGGCTCCTGCCTTGGAGCCCTCCCGGGGGAAAATGAGTGGACCGATCCAGGAGAATAAGATATGGTTTTTAAAGATGCAAGCTGAGGTTACAAAACAGGTTACAAGCATAGTAAATGTACCTCCTATAACAGATATTTGACAGGGCTAACCAAGGAGGAACATGAAATTTCATTAACACAAGGCAAGCTTGAAAAGGGTTGGGGGATGGAGTGGCTCAGTGATGGGTACTAAGGAGGGCGTGTATTGCACGAAGCTCTGGGTGTTATATGCAAACAATGAATCATGAAACACTGCCTCAAAAACTAATGATGTATTGTATGGGGACTAATAAAAAATAATTGAAAAAATAAATAAAGCAATGATATCCCTTTCGGTAAGTTAAGAAAAAAAAGAAAAAGAAAGAAAAGAAAAAAGAAATGCTACATGGGGAAATAGATTACCCTTTCCCAGGCCTGCACAGAGCTAAAGCCAACCAGGAAGGCATGAACTCAAGTGACAGGGAAGGGTACGACCCCTAAGACTATGTAATGGATGCGGGAACACGGCCAGGTTCCATTGGCTCTTCTTGAATCAGAGCTTAATCCAGTGCCTATTATCGTAAGTCAGGGGTCTCAAACTCAAACGCCAATGGGATCCAGGCAGGTGACAGAACAGGTATAAGAAAAAACAAGTAACACTGCAAGTATGCTCCGGGTGGCAAGCGATGCTCGGCTTCAGGGTCTAACAGGCAATAGGGCGTGGTAGGGACTGTGGCCACCTGGGGCCCACAGAGTCAGCTCCTGAAGTCAACTGCTACTGTGGGGAGGCCGACCCAGAGAAGACCAACCTTCCTATTTTTCAAGAGAAGCCCAAAATCCAAAATTTTATTTGAGGGGTCTCATTCTAAAATGCAGACAACTCGTTCATAAAAAAAAAAAGAAACAAACATAGCAGGCAGGCCAAACAAAAAGTTTTACAGGCTGCATCCTTTCCAAAGGCTGCCAGTTTGCAACCTCTGTTGGAAAGAAAAAAAAAAAAAAAGGCCATTCTTTTTAAAATAAATGTTTTCAGATAAAAGGGCTCTGGTTCTGCGGATGGGAACAAGCGTTTTCTTTCGGAGCTGGTGTTTGTTGGCTGCGCCCTGGGGAGTGTGAGAGAGGTGGAGGGCACTCCGGTCCATTTCCTACAGTGAACCCGGGGACAGGAGCCCCTCCCCAGTCACACACCACTTGTGCTCAGTGCACCCCGCCCTGCCAACACCCACTCCCAAAGGAGAAGGGTGTGGGCAATGCTGGGATTCCCAGCAGAGACCATGCCACCAGTCACTAATTCAGCGGCCTTGTCAATATATCCAGACTTCAGTAAAACAAACAAACAAGCTGGTAAGACCCTCACAGAGCCCAGAGGACTCTCTGGCTCTGCCTCAGGGGAACTATTTGTTTCATTCCAATGGGCTATTTAACTTGGCATCTTCATCGGTGTTCAATCAGAAATCCCTGAACGTGAAGTTTCTTATCTAAGTTTTGACATACGAACCTTTCAGATACCTCCGTTAACACAATGAAACTCCTGTATGTGGCAATGACATGCTGTGTGTGTGTGTGTGTGTGTGTGTGTTGGCAGGGGAGGGGGTTCTTTGATCGAAGTTCTCTCACCTGGAAATGCAGATTCATGTGTCTATATTAACATCTGGATTGGGCATATACTGATAACTTCTCGGATGTACTATATGAGGGATGTCAACCGCTAAAAACTGGAACTTTAGGGTTTTGTTGTTTTATTTTTCGTATGGCAAGGCCAGGAGACAGTACTATCTGACCAAACTCAGGCCAAACAAAGGCAGAAGTGGACCAGTGGTCGACGGAGTCAGAACCCTCCCCACCATGTGTGTGGGTCCAGACACAGGGGTAAAGCTACAGACATCCTTTGAAAGCCTTGGGTCATGTCCTTTCCCTTTGAATAATGGAGAAGTCAGAGATACTAGAATTTTTCATTTCTTCTTGAAAAAGCAGAATAAGATGTATATAGAAAGTAATGGTCTTTTTCAAACTCAGAGTGCTGATGATGGGGGTAAAGCCAGAAGCCAGAGACACAGGAGGGCAAGAGTGAGTGGCACAAGGAAGGATTGACTCTAGGATGGTACAAAGTGAGGACAAGTGGCCACGGAGCTGGTGGTTGAGACACCTGGCCCTCCCGTCCCTTCCTAGGGAGCCCTAACACCTCACGAGGCCATTCAAGCAGACACACAAGACAGTCTGTCCTGGGACTCCCTGACATGAGGTCCTCACAAAGTGTGCACAAGTGGCTTCTCAAATGTTTACCTCCCCCACTGCCCACTCTTCAGTCTGTCACCCCAAACCTGACTGCAACCAGTCATAGGTGGGTGGCCATGTAAGTTGTCACCCACACTGGGAGGTTTTTGAGAAGGAGAGGGCACAATTATAGGCTGATAATTGCACCGGGATGACCAGCATTAACTGGGCCTGCCCCGGGCGCGGGCAGCAGGGGGTGGGGAGAACAGAGGCTGCAGGTGGAAATGAAGGTGAAGACACTCTGAAGACTGGGTGACAGGTGTGCTCCTGCTCGGCACGTCACTTTAGAGTCCTTAAAACGCAGTTACATGAGGTGATGGAGGTCGTAACTAACCTCCCCGTGATTCCACCATATATCCACGGGTCAAGTCGTCACGTTGAACACCTTAAGGTCACTGAATTCTATGTCAATTACATCTCAGAAAAGCTGAGTGGGGGGAGATTCCTTTCATTTTATGCTGTCAAGCCCAGGTACGCTTGAAGGGGCGGGGGTGGGGGTCTGGGTTTCCCATCGTAGACATCCCTTTATTTTATTTTAAGAAAGACCTAAATGTTAGGCTTGGAGGCATTTCCACCCTCCTTGCTCTGGGCCTCTATCACAAATGGCACCGAGTCCTTTCTCGTCTGTCAGAGGTGCTTAGAAAACCTTTATTGCAGAACTGCTCACAGTCTTTTCCAGTGTGGTTGCTTTGGGGGTTTTGGAAATGTTAAAATAACACAGGCCAGTGTGGATCCCAGGGGAATGCAGGGGAATGCAGAGCTGTTCTCAGGGAAACTTCACAAATCTGATTTGGTGATGCATTTATTTTTTTTTTGGTGATGCATTTTTTTAATTGAAAAGATTATGACAATTCTCTAGTAAGTACACACATTAAGGCTGTTAAAACTGAAAAAAAAATTCTACTTGTGAGTGGGATTTGGGGAAATAAGAATATTTACCATCAGAACAGTGTGTCATGATGCCAGGCTTGTGCAGAGCAGGTCTAACCCACAGCAGGACCTGAACTGGGCTGGGGCACGGCACGTGGCCACAAGGCCCACAAAGGAAACAATCGTCTCTCCCCCTTTTCCTAGGGTGGTGGTGGGTAAAACCATCTTCCACCTTCTCCTGTCTCCTGGAATCTCCCTCCCAAGTCCCAGAGTCCTGTGCTTCTTCCCAGAGCTCAGTAAGGCCTCCACACGAAGGCAAGACTCCAAATCACCCGCTGGCCTCCCCGCCTAAAGGTGTGTCCTCTGAGAGCAGCCAATCTCCCTAAATGATCCTGCTGGTCTGAGCCACGCTAAGGTGGGCAGGACGGACAAGCCCATAAAAAAATATGCCTTATTAATCCAGGGACTCTCTACCTGCCTTCATCTCAGACTGTGGGTGCAGCATTCATGAAAACATGCAGGAAATCAAGAGAGGATCAGGGCCAGGACGAAGACAAGGGAACACACCCAGACAAACCTTGCCCAGGACGAATTCCAAGGCAGCCTTCCCAAGCTATTTCTATTTCAAGGTTCTCAAGGGAGCCAAGTGACTTGTGTTTGGTTTACTTTGTGTGACAACAGGCCCTGTGGCAATGGTGGTGGGGGGCTCAGGATGAGAGGAGGGGGGCACCACTGGGCCTGAGACACCGTAAGAGTGAGAGCCGTTTGCCTACACGCCTACTCAGTTAGATTTCATGGGTTTGCCACCCTACTTAACTGCGTGTGATCTCTCTGGGCTGTATGTATAAGAGAGAGGCAGATGGAAGGTCAGAGAGGTAGGAAAAGGCAGACATACAGCAAGTCGTAATTCTGAAGACTATCTGAACTATGGAAATCCTTTTTGAACTGTGATGAAACTTGGTCGTGCCCAAGCTCATCTTGCTGCCTGAGTCCTACGACGAGCCTGAATTCCACAATCCGCAGGTTCCACAGTGCTGAGGGGGTTAAGCCAACTGCTTGTGGGGCTGCCATACAAACCTAGGGCATGGATAGGGCCTCTACATCCATTTTCTAAAAAGTGAACTGATTCCCGCAGGATGACATCTGGCAAGCAAAAAGAAGAACACCAGTACCCAGAATCTCACCTTTTTACCTGATGCCTGGAATATCTTAATTAAGGTACCTGATCTTCGATCAGCTCTAAAAATATAAACCTATGGAATAAAAAAAAAATCTAGTTAAGATAGAAGCCATGACCAAAGATATTGACCAGCATCCTCCTGAGACTCCTACTTAAATTAAGGCCAACCAGGCATATGGCAGGTGTTTGTGAGCTGGCTGATAAAGTTCCCCACACTTCACCAACTCTGCAAAAAAGAGTATCCTTCCATCCGGAGGCACCATGCCTCTCTACCCCAAAGAGGACCCTTGATGCAGAGCCTGCCAAATGACAGGACTACAGAGGTTCTTTTCCAAGCTGCATCTTACAGGAACAGCATCCCATGATGTAGGGGAACCAGGGTAGGGGACCATCCTGCGGGGTAAGAAGCCACCACCCTAGTGAGAATGTGTTTGGGCCCTGACACCAGAAATGAACAATCCTGCAGGCCAGAGGTCTAGTCTAGGGCCCCCGGGAATTGGATGGTCACCAACTCCATCAACTACAACCCATCTTCCCAGCACCTCTCCCATGATCCGACTAAAAGAAGTGTTTTCAGGTTCTTCGTTGTTAGCTGAATCCAGGATTCTGTCTGGTTTTGCCAGTTATAAATACTGTTCTCAGCCTAAGACCTATCTTAAGACAATCACAAGCATCTGCAGGGAACATGATGCAGTCAGACCCAGTCTGTGTAGCTGGGAGAGAAGGAAGCATGGAGACCCCTGCATGGCCGTGAGCCAGAAGGCAGGCTCTGTTACCAATGCTGCGGAGAAGCTGGGTCACACGCACACAGCATCTTTCCTGGATCACGTTATCAGTGTGGGGACGGCTCTCAGTGCTTCTTCCCTCCACCATGTAGAGGAATTCACGTGACCCTGCAGGACCCACCTCTTTCCTGACTTTATCAGAGTTCATCGGCTGGCCTCCCCCAGCTCAGTGGCCTGTGTTTTTAACTGGTGTCATTCCCCGAGATCCTTTCTCACTAGCAACCGTGTTAGCAAGGAGGGAGGCACAAGTTCCAGAAACGAGAGCTGAGGCTCCTAACTCCTGCCTGGGAGGATTCAGGGAAACGATCCTCAGGAATGTACCAGTCAGCTGACCAGACGGACATGTTGACTCAAGGCTCCAGTGAACAGTGGTCTTGTCCCATCTGGGCCTCTCTAAAATCCAGACCCTACTCTCTGAGCCCCTGGAGATATGGCCATACACTATACACTATGCTAAGTCCACTCCTTGGGCTCGGGTCTAAAGATCACTCCCTAGTTCAGATTTTTCTATTAGAGACCATATGGAGTTAAAAATGCAGGTTCCTGACTCACACAGACCTACCCAATCTAGATTTCCCATACCCTGCAGCTTAAGAATCAGAAAACATAGTTCTTACTCTCAGTTCCACAGAGGCCACAATTCCTAAAGGGACCAGTCAGACAGCCCTAGATCCATGGGGGTATTTCCTACAGCCTGGGCAGATCCTTTAAGAAAACTGACCCACATATCCCCTGTTCAGTCTTTGGACAGAACCAGTCTTGGCTCTAAAACACTGGGGAAATAAATATGATACTCAAGGTCCCAAGATAGATAAATAAAGTCCCCAAAATACATGAGACAAGACTTGGCTCTATTAAGTCAAAGTCAAAATTGGGAAGGGCTTGGCAGAGTGGAGAACTTAAAGCTGGACAGTGCTGGACACCATTTCTTCAGAGGTCGCCATGATGCCAAGGGTCAGTCTTAATAAGCTCGCACACAGAGTCAGCTGTTGAACACAGCTGAGATGACAACGTGCAGAGATTGGAGAGATCTAGGAGTAGCATTCACTCTCTGATTAAGCTTTCAAGGTTCTCTCAAAAGCTGTTGGAAAGAGGTTGATGGGAGACTCCTCATTACTTCGTCATTTACCTGCCAGCCACCCAGGAGAATGTTCAGATCAATCAGTGGCAAGCCTCTACACCAGGGGCAGCACACTTGCCCGGTGTCTGACCCCATGCTTTCCACAGATTTCTCTCCTCACCTTCCCGATGCCTTCGTCCTGGGGGGCACCTCCTACGATATCAGTGGTGGACGGGCGAGAGAAGGAGCCAGCGGTCACTGCATAGCCTGTGAGGGATGGGCATTAATGGAGGAGAGGATGAGCCAGGGCAAGGAAGAAAAAGACTGATCTGAGGAAAAGGCTTCTCAAGCATCCCTTGCCTGGACAATTACAACCCTGCTATTCTTGGAACGTAACCTCCAAGGGAACAAATTGCATCTGTTAGTCTTCTCCTGCTGAACCGGCTCATCTCACAAAAAGTCAGGGTCACAAAAACACCAGGGCAGGAAAGAGTGCTTTCTGAGGTAGTTTAATACAGGTACTGTGCTAAATACTTCACATTTTTCTTTTTGAGATATAATTTCATATGGTCACATGCATATATCTGAAGGGTAGCACCCGTGGAGGTGCCCACAGGCACACAGCCATGCGATCACCGCCCAGAGTGAATATAAGTACAGAACCCAAACGAGAAGGCTCCCTCCTGCCTGTTCAAGTCAATGCTCTCCTACGGGAAGCCACTATTCTGTTTCTATCACTATATGTTTCGTTGACCTGTTCTAGAACTTCACTCAACGTAGCACCTGCGACATTCATCCATGTGGAGTATAAGAGCGTCCATTTCCTTTTATTGTGGAGCAATGGTCTACTGTATAAAGAGATCAGAACATCTTTATTCTACTGCTAGGCATCTGGGTTGTTCCCAGATATTCCTGCTTTCCTATGAATAAAGCAGCTGGGAACATTCCTGTGCATGTCTTTGGATGCCAGCAAATTTCAAGTGCACAATTCTATAAGGAAGGTATGATTATTTCTTCCATTTCACAGATGTAGGAACTGAGACTAAGGATGGTTAAGTAGCATCCTCCAGATAACCCATCAAAGTTCAGATCTAATCTGTGCATCTCCATAGCCTCTGCTGTTAACCACTGTGCCATCTTCTCTCCTAAGAGAAGGCAGAACGAAACTGACAGTAGGGGGATGGGTATGGATGAGAAAAGCATCTGGATGTAAAAGGAATCTAGAAACAAAGGTAAAAGTTGTCTGAGCTTAGTCCAAATGTCTCCTGCTTCTTGAGAGCCTCATGGGCTGGCTGAAAGTTCTTCCTTGGCCAGCAGAGACTTTATGGATGGCCATATATTCCCCCAAACCTTGTCTTCACCTTCAAACCCTGGTGCTGTGATCACAAGCTGTCTGGATTTGGTGATGACACCATATTGTGATCAATTCTTATTGACCCTGTGGCCTGACCCATTACCAAAGGGCATTATGAGTGATATCAAAGCCTTAGGTGACCTTGAAAGCCCTGTAGCAATCAGGGTCTCTGGTATACACAGGGAGAAGCCACCGGCCCCTCAAGTTCAAAGATCTATCCTGGACCCCAACGCCACACCCAGCAATACTCTTTGAGACTCTGGGCTCAGAAACCACAAGTTTAAGCCCCCACTTTGCTATTTACAAGCCACATAACCTTGGCAAGTTATGAACTTCATGGGTAATGATAGTTGCCTCATAAGGTTGTTTCAGGAATGAAAAGTAGCAGCATCCAGAATGATAGCACTTAAGACATGAACTAAGGAAGAGAGCCACACAAACTCTTTAGGACCACAAGCCAAGACAGCTTATCTCTGTCCCTCAATAGTGCAATATAAAGCTTGCCTGGTGGCTGTTAAGTTCTATCTATTTTCTTTCTAGAAGGCTGAAAGAATTGAGAAAATAAGAGAAATATCTCTGAGCCTGTGACTAACCTTCAGCATTATGCTGCCATCTGTCATGTTAATTTCTTTCTTATTATTTTTTTTTTCTTTCAAAGATTTTGTTTATTTGATAGCAAGAGACAGCATAAGCTGGGGGAATGGGGGAGGGAGGGAGAAGCAGGCCCCCACAAAGCAGGGAGCCCAATGCGGGGCTCGACCCCAAGACCCGGAGCCCAATCATGACCTGAGCCCAAAGCAGACACCCAACTGACTGGGCCACCCAGGCTTTCCTGGTTCTTACTATTTCTATTTGCAACTGGTGTGACTAGGAGAGGCCACAGCCAAAGAAATACCATGGAAAACAAGGATTCTACTGCACTCATTTTGTATCTGAACTTAAGTAATTGCTCAAGTAAGAAAAAATTTTGCTTCCTTGGACATTCAACTGTCAGCTCTGTAATTAAATCAGTTTTAATTCAGACCCCCTACTTTGTTCTCTACCCGCTGGGTGTGAGGCTCGATGTAAGGTGCCCCGGCTAAGAGTGTACCTAACTAGAACAATGGATGTGAAAGCCAACAACTCTACTTTCCACCAGTAAATGAACCGTGTGTGAGCCAGGTGAGAATCGCTCCCGTGTCCCCTTCTTACCTGTCCCATCCCTGAGCTACTCACCCAGGTAAGTGTACCGCCTGTTCATGATGGCTTCATCATTCAGTTTGAAATAGGTGTTATCCGTAAGGTTCAGCACTTTGACTGTCCCGGCCCAATAAAATGACCCTGGGGCGCCCATCACCACCAGCTCCTACCGAAGAGAAACCCAAAAGTAAATAAACAGGGAAGGAAGCTGAAGAGGGGAGCAGGTGGTATAATGAGAACCATGGCCACAGCCAACAACTCAAAGATGCCTCACACCAAGGACTTTTTTTGGCTGGGTAATGAAAACTCCATCGCCAGATTCCCTGGTGTTATGGAATCCATCATACACACGGGGTCATCAGGAGTAAGGACAAGGATAACTGAGCAAGAATGAGGAACATACCAGGTCCCTACGCTACCCACGGATAAGCTCACGCATACTTCCTTATCTCCACAACAGGATCAAATAAGGAAATGACAAATATTGCTCATTGTCCTGAATCGCAGAATTCCAGGAAACAGTGCTCACGAAAAGATGCCACTGCCTCACCCAGCCTGGACCCCAAACCCACCTGCCCCATACAGAGCATAGAGAAAACAATAACCAGAAGCATCTTTGCAAAAAACCGTTCACTGACACTCCAAGGAAATCCCTCCCCCCAGGGCCCTCACTCAGGATGCTCTTCTCAGGAATGACTGTACAGCTTGCTTTTGTGGCCACTGTGGCCCACTGCAAACCCACAACAAAATCAAGAGAGCAGAGAGGCACACCGAGGGAAGGAAAGAGACCCAGGACAGCAAAAGACAGCACTGTTATTAAAAACAGACCCAGAGGGGCACCTGGATGGCCCAGTAAGCTAAGCATCCAACTCTTGGTTTTAGCTCAGGTCATGATCTCATGGGTCATGGGATCTAGCCCCACAGGTTCTATCCCTCCACCCCTCTCCCCACTCATGTGTGCGTGCTCTCCCTCTCCCTAAAATAAATACATAAGTCTTAAAACAACAACAACAACAACTAGAAACACAAAGACACAGTGATCTCCAGCATTTGCATTAGGGGCAAATGGCCCTGTACCTTCAATGGGGACAAGAGTTGGTTTGAGTTACAAAACCATCTAATGAGCAGTACTGATGAGAATTTCAAGTACTTCCAAATGAGACACCTGCCTAAGGAATTCAGCATGAATAACTACATGCCTTCACCCATAAGAATAGGCATTGTCACTGGGCTAAAGAAATTTGGAAATGATCTAGGGGCCTCTGGGGGCTCAGTCAGTTAAGCGTCTGCCTTCAGCTCAGAGTCCTAGGGTAGAGTCCCACATCAGGCTCCCCGCTCAGCCAGGAGTCTGCTTCTCCCTCTCCCTCGGCCCCTCCCCCCTGCTTATGCACTCTTTCTCTCTCACTCTCATGCTCTCTCTCAATTAAATATGCAAAACCTAAAAAAAAAAAAAAAAAGGAAGGAAAGAAAGTTGAAAATTATCTAAACATCTAACATCTGGCATCCAAAACCACAGTACGCCCATTCAACAGAATCCTGCAGCAGCAAAAATGCTGTAGATGTAACAGCCCTGAGACAGGGCCACGCAGCACTGAGTTAATGAGGACAGGCCAAAAATATGTATCCTATGATTACATTTTATAAAAGGAAAAACAACTGTGGACAGACAAAACAGAGCCCAGAAGGAGAAGCCCAAACACTCGTGCTTTTTTTCCACTGGGTGACAGGATTACAGGGATCTCTCCACTCCCCTCCCTTCTTCGGTCACTTTGTCGCTTTCTCTTTCTCTTCCTTTTTGTCTCTTTGTCTTTCTCCTCCTTTTTGTCTCTTTCTCTTTGTCTCGTTCTCTTTATCTCTCTCTCATCCCTAAAATTTATTTTGTATTTTTAAAAATTCTACTTTTGTTTTTTTTAATATTTTATTTATTTGAGAGACAGATTGCACAAGCATGGGGAACAACAGGGAGGGAAAAAGAAGACTCCCCACTGAACAGGAAACCTGATGCAGGGCTCTATCCCAGGGTCCTGGGATCAAGGCCTGAGCTGAAGGCAGATGTTTAACTGACTGAGCCACCCAGGTGCCCAAGTGTTTTTCAAAATTCCAGAACAGTGATTAAACACTGACAATAAAGTCACTTCAGAAAACACACAGTACATTCAAAATGGAGCACACGCTGTGTGGAAGCTGTTCTGAGGGGAGGCGCCCACTGCCTCCTTGCATCCACAGGATGGCCCTGGCTTCGGCTTTCATTCCTTCCTTCCCCAACAGGGAATCCCTTCTTTTGATTATCTGGGTTTCCCAAAGTACCTATACTGCAATAAGAAATGATAAAAATTATTTTCCTAACAAAATCATTAATTTTTCAGTCAATAATATTAAGCACCTACTATCATGTATGAAAGCTTATACTTGATACACAGACCAATAAAGTCCCTCTGTAGGACATTCCCAGGGGAAGGCAACATGGAAACATACAAAACAATTTTGAAAAAAATTCTATACAAATAAAGACAATTTCAGGGGAAACCCCTCAGCCGCACAAAAACCGCAAAGGTGCAGGCCATGCAGACAGGAGACACTAGACCCTGCAATGTCACCGAGACCTCTCAGTGCCAAAGCACACCCACCCCTCCCTTGGCCCCTCGAGTCCCCACACACTGTTCTATTTCAGAAACATCCACCCAGGCTAGCCCTCTCTGCAGAGCTGGCCTCACCACTGTCAGAAGGGGCTGCTTTCCGACAAGTCCCTGAAGGCTAGATCTCGCTACGAGGCTCCCGAGTTTCTATTGACAATATATAAAGTCACCCTGAAGTCCACAGAGCAAATGTCTGAACAAGCCAGAAGCATCTGAAGAGAAAGCAAAGAAAGATCGCATGGGCAGGAGAGCAGGCATGCAACCGTGGTGGCAAGAGGGCGAGGCTTTGAACAACTCGTGTGCTGCGGGCCATTTGGGAAAGAACCTTAAGCAGTAGGGTGTGAGCACAGACAGAAGACAAGCCACCAGATCCTGCCTGAATGGCATAGTGCTGGTGATTCAGGAAGGTGGAGACCAGGAAAGACTGTCGAGGAACACTGCATTCAGGTTCTGAGGTCCCAGCCACCCCCATGGGAGCTGTTGGTAAGTCGGCCTCTCTGAAGCAACCCACTGTTCTATAAAAACGTATCACTTCCTGCACTCAGAGCTCATCACTGAAAAAACACAGGTGGTGAGTGCATCCATTCGCTCCTGTCCCCTGTACTCTTCTGTTCTGTGTAAGGGGCTGGGCTAGTTCTAGAAGGAACATTAGACAAATGATTGGTTCATCAGAGGAGAGAGACTTTTTCCTTGGCCTTGAGCTCAGAAAGGAATTTGGAATCCGGTGTCCAAACACTCAGGGCATGAGGGAACATAATGACCATTGGCCTCGGTGCCAGGGGCACACACTCACGTGTAGAGCTTCTCCACCTGCAGCTCCTCCTAAACCAAAAGCCCTGACCGTCACCAGGGACCTGTAAGGCTCTCTGGGACACCCGGCGGTAGGCACACTGTGTTCTGATCATTTAAATCAATCTAGCATACCAATCGAGAGTTGTATGTCTAATCCATCCCCGCACCTGCTCTCTCAAACATCACAGAGTTTGATAGGACAAGGTAATCTCTCTCCTCAAAAACCTTTAAACCAAAGCTCTGGTCTGTCTTCACTCTCGTCTTCGTGCTCATGCGTCCTTCTCCCTCGGTTCAAACTAGACAACCTGAGGCTGAGCCTGAGACCCACAGGGCTGGGGCAGGGGCGGGGGCGGGCAGGAAAATAGTGTTTTCCTGAAACTCCCGGTATCTGGGTTTCCCATTCACCAGGGATGATGCCTGTGCCCTTTCAGCACTGGTCACCAGTGCCAGGAAAATGGCATCAGTGCCTAGGTCCCCACCACCCAGGAATAGCCAACACAATGGTACACACCACCTAACTCCCATGTGAAATGCCTCGCATAAACAGTGCAAACCTTTTCCCCAGCTGCATTTATTAGCAGAACCTCCAGAGGCACAAGGGTGTGCTTCAGAAGCCTCGGACTTCTCTCACCGCTGCAAGCTGGCACAGGCGGGCAGGGGGCAGAGGCGCACACGGGATCTACAACAGAAGTCTACACCCAGACTTCTACCTAGGGTCTCCAGGCTCCCATGGCAGTGCCTCAATGCTGGCAGGTTGGCCCATGCCTTCTCTTGCTACTCACAAAGTATCTGTACCCAGGCTACAAAAATAAATAAAGTTCCCAGGAAGCCCTCCTTTATCCTCAGTGACGGGATGAAACTCACGTGGCATCTGTAGCTCAAACAGCTTTCATAACCCCTGGGTCACAGACCTTCAGGCACCCCGGGCCAGAGTAATTGGAGGCCACAGAAGCATACCCAGCTTGCCTATCCTGTGCAGGGACAGGCTGGCCCGCAGCGAGAGCCAGCCCAAGTAACAGGGTCAGCAGGAGGGCAGGGGAGGGGAGAAGTGCTGCATGACCCCTTCAACCACATTTCCTGCTCAGCCTCCAACAGCTGAAGTTCCAGAAACAAGAGAGGCAGTGAGTTCAAAGACCTCCTGTTTAGGGAGGCCAAAGCCTAGGGCAGCCGGAACACAGTGGCCGGGTCAGAGGATTGAGCCTCCCTGACACTAACCTCACAACCCCCCATCCATGCACCACAGCCCCAGGGCTATTTGCCCAGCCAGCACATGCTGAGGCTCCACAGTTCCCAGAGTGTGGAGTTTCAATAGGTCCTCCTGTTCTTCTGGTCATCTGGAGCTTACACAGCCCCTGGGCTCCCCTCCACCCATGCCCTTTCTGCTCCTCCCACCAAGCCCTCCTCCCACCCAGCCCCAGTGCCCTGTCTTCCCTGACCTTCCAGCTGCTGAGACCATAACGACATCCCCTCCCTGGAAACTCCTTCTCTCCCTCAGTTCTCCATCAACATCTCTGATGTGTTCTCATTTCTGCAACAAGTCTCCTTTTTTCTCTTCCCACTGTCAAAAGGAGGTGTCCTTCCCACCCCCACCCCCACCTCCACGCTGACCACAGCCAGTCCCCTCTGAGAGGTACTAGAAATGACCAAATCAGAGTTTCCAACTCAGGTTGGCTTCTGTTCCCTGTATCCAAGTATCTTCTAAAAACACCTACAAGTGTCCCATCCATCCCCTCACACTGCATGTGCTGAAAGCCCATTCATTTATCTCTCCCAGTGATTCTTCTCTAGATAGCCTTCTTTCCCCTGGGGCACCCCTATTCTCCAGAACCCTGCCTCAAAACCTACTTCCTCCATTCCACAGTCCTCAGCCACCCAGCCCACTGATACTGCCTTTATATCTCCCATCCCTCTGGTCGTTTTTTCTTCCTGCCCTGTTGTTTTGTAGCTGGACCACATCACAGCCTCCCACCTGGTCTCCATCCGGGCCCTCCCACTTTTAAAGCCCCAGGGACCGCAGCCCACATGGCCTCTCTCTCCCAGCACTGCCATCCACGGTGTCCGTCACCTGCTTGTGGACTTTCGGGGGTGCTCTGCTGCCTCCCAGGCAGAGTCAGACTCTGCTAGACCTTCCAGAGAAATGACAGCCTCAGAGACTGTACAATCTCACCGAGCACAGAGATGGAAGGAGAGTGTGAGCCTGGCATACCGCAGAAGGCATTTCAAATCAATGGGGAGGAGGAGACCTGGTGAGCAGGCCAACAGGAGAACAATCAACTACACATTTAGGGAAACAATGAGGTTTGTTTCTACCATACAATGTTTGCAAAATGAAATCCAAGCTGTATTGAGGAGAGAAATCTTAAAAAAAAAAACAAAAAACTGTAAAAGTACTAGAAAAGATTACAGGTGCATATTTTGTATTCTTAGGAGAGGGAGAGTCTTCCCAAGAAGTTGAGAATCCAGAGAGAAAATGACTGATGGATTGAAGTAATAGGACTGTGTGATGGGAGAGCAATAAAGACACCATCAGCCAACTCAGACCGATACGAGAAAAATTTACAACATGTAAAAAGAGATGAGATTAGTGTTATAGGTATCTTAGAAGTTTCTAAAAATCAGTTAATCAAAAGGAAGAAAAAGTAACAGAACAATGGACCAAGAACATAAATAGGCAATTTCTAGAAAAAGACAAATGGCCAATATTTGAAGAACACTAAACTACACTCATAAGCAGATAAAGGGACATTTTAGCAAAACGAGATGTCTTTATGAGAAAAATTAGTACTGGTGAGAGGCTGTAGGAACGATGACACACAACTGGGGGCCTGTCGGTCGGCAAACATCTCTGGGGTGCAATTCGCCAGGATGTACCCAAATTCAGGTGCTGGACAGCTTTGGCCCCAGCAATTCCTCTGCTACGTTTGTCTTCTGCGGAAACGTGTACTTGTGCACAAAGATGCCGTGTGTGGGGACCCCCAGCCCCATGTGGCCAGGGAGTCCCAAGTCTCTGAGGCTGGAGGAGGGGCATCTGGGAGGCCAGGTAATGGGTGAGGCAGGAAAGGTAGGGAGACCCAGGTGGCCACACAGAGGAGTCTGGATATCACTGTACATATGATGGGAAGACAGAAGGCTCTGAGCAAAGGAGTGCCATGGTATTTTTCTCATTCCGGGGAGGGAGCCCTCTAGGAAGAGGCTGCCAGGAGGCAGGGCAGGAGCAGGGAATCGGGAGGGTCTTGTGGTGGCACTCTGGGCAAGACAATGGTCCCCCAGGTTTGCAGGGCAGCAGGGGAGGCAGAGAGAAATGGAGGCCTCTGGGATAGGTTCTGGGAGCACATACAGGAGAGGAAATAGGAGAGGGATCTTGCTCACTGGAGCCTGAGCAGCGAGGACGTTTGGTGGCACCGTCCACCAGGCCTCCCACGGATCTCTGTGTAGACAGTCATAAGAACTGTACCAAAGTGACAGCAAAGGGATATAGTGAGAATGAGAGGGAGCAGACAGCGGGGTTGGGGGGAAGCATGTCATGTTTGTTGGTCTGAGAGTGAAAGACATTTCTGACTTTTCTACCCTTTCCATGTTGCTTTCTGAGTGAGATGTTGCATTGCTGACTGTCCGCTTTTTAATTTAAATAGCCATTGCAGAAATTAAGGTGGGCAGCTCTGCCCTGGATACTGTAGCTCTCTGCTGTCCTGGAGCAAGAGGAGGAGAGAGAATGTCAGAAAGCCAGGCCCATGGGCCGGGACACTGTGGATTTTAATCTACCATGTGATGGGAAGCTGCAGAGACAGGGTGACAGGGTTTGATCTGGAAAGATTCCTCAGGCTGCTGTGTAGAAAACATAGGGATGGGGGTGGAGAACAGAGGCGGACTGAGGTGAGGGACATGTTCTCAAGCTAGAAAGGCTGCGGCTACACAACACTGTCAATGTACTAAATACCACTGGACTGTTGGCTTCCCAATGGTCAAAATGGTCAATTTCACGTTATGTGTATTTTACTACCAAAAAAAAGAACAGATGCAGGGAGACCAGTTGAAGACCAGAAGACCTCCAGGTGATGACAAGGACTCTTCCAGAAGGGTGATGGTGGTGGGCAATTAAAGCTGTCACATTTGGGATATGCTTGGGAGGTTAAAAGAATAGGACTACAAATGAATCAGAAATAAAAGGTACTTTTTTGTTTGGGCCTGAACAACTCCATGGATGCCTGAGCCACTTACAGGACCCGGCATGGAACACTGCACGTGGCAGATGATCGAAAGACGTTCGGGAAATGAGGGGCTGATGTGAAGGGTGAACTCACAGTAGGTAAGAATCACTTAAGAACCATCCCTAAAGTTGTACCATCCAGCCAAAGATCCTAGTGGTACATCTGTGAAGGTACAGAAGTATTCAAGTCAACTGTCCTTTGGAATTTGGAAAAGAGGCTGGCTGAGTTATGTATGAAATCATGAAGTCTCTCCACGTAGGGAAGAACGCTAGGAGGGGATGTTTAATACACCCTCCTCAGCACCAGCAACGACACAAACTTGATTGAGCACCACCTCACCAGCATCCCTTTGAATCAGTTCCTTCCCTGGGGCTCAGGGTCCAGACTACTCCTTAAAGAAACTGTCTAAATAGGTTCTCCTCCAAATGAGCCTGCTCATGCCCCCCCGCCAACCGTGGTCTCTGGCCAGGAGGAGCCCCCACCAGCATCAGTCACCTTCCTTGGATGTCACATCCAGGGACCAGAATCTACTCCCTCCCAGCTCGAGTGTGTGGGGCCTTGGCAGCTCCATCTCAAGGAACTACTGAGACCATAATCTGCCAGGCAATCAACATTGGCAAGAGAGCAGAAACACCCAAGGGGCGATACCCACCTCAGTGAAGAAGCCCGCTATCCCGGCTTGGCAGGAGCCATGTTCCTCTCCGTACTTCTTCTTGTACTCTAGAGGGGAGGGAAGGAAAGAAAAAAAACCACAGCCTCGTCAGTGTGTGCCGGTCGTGTGGAGGGGCCACCGAGTGTGCTGGCCACTTCCCCGTGCACGGCTGCGGGCTGGGCCTGGGGACGCCTTCCAGACCGGGGCGTGGAAGGAAAGTCTCCGGAATCCACCAGACCTCAAAAATCCAGGCTCTGGTGCCATCAGGCCGGAGACAGCCAAGCGCCCCAGTGGACTCCCTCCACGCCTGTGGGGGAAGAGCAGCAGCAGCCATGGTGATTAAGTGGGAGGCCAGTGACGATTATTTCATTTACTTCAGAAAGGATGGAGAGCCCCAGTAGGAAAAGGAGCTGAAAACATGACCCTGTGTGGAGTCCCCTGGAGGACAACCAAGCCGCCCAACGTGACGCCCCACAGAGCTGGAGGCAAGATGATTCCTGCCATCCAAGTAGACAGCAGCCAATGGAGCCTGGGGCTACAGGAAGAGGATCCCCGTTAGACCTGCTCCGGCACTCAGTTACACCATCCCTGCCAGTGTGTGGTGATGCCACACGCCGACATCTCCATCCTCCGACGAAGGGGAAGATCTTTCCAGGTCAACAGAAACACAAATGGTTAAGTGCTTTTCCTCCACCATTCCCTCACGGTTCCCAACATGCTGACCCTACAAAGGGGCCTTCTGCACTGCGGTTTTAAGTTGGAAGGAAGAGTGTGTAGCATGTTCTAGGCCCTGTTAGCCATACCCACTCATGCCATTCCACTGATCTCTTACCCCTGGGAGGCCATATTGCCATCTGTGAAGAGGCAAAACTCCCAAGGCTCAGAGAGGTTAGGTGCATTGCCCAAGGTCACACAGCTAGTAAATGGCAAAAGCCAAGATTCACACACGTTTACCTCTGTGGCCCATCAAAGGTTCTGTAGAGTGAGTGATTACCCAAAACCCAGGAAGTGACCAGCCAGTTGAAATCACTACATAGGTAAAGACAGAGAGAGGAGCTCAGCTGTGTGATCAGGAGGGTCAGACAGAGAGAGTTCAGCTCAGATGACTCAAATTAATTATACTGCCAGACGAGAGCTCATGGCTGTTCCTGGGCACTTGGGAACGCAACAAAATAACCCAGCGATCCCCCGGTCACCCCTGGGCTCGTGGCAAGTCTCGGGTACCATTAAAGGCAATATACTGAATTTTGAAACAAAAGAAATAATATGAAGGAACAATGCAGCTGTGATTGCAACATAGGGCCACTTCCTGCCACTCTGAGAGTGTCTGTGTGAGAGGAGAAGGGAGAAAAGGGCCCTGGGGAAATATACAGAGTAATTCAGTTTCTAACAACACTCACCGCAGAGCCTAGTAACATTTTCCAGTAAGTGGCCATTAACCGACTGCTAAATTACAATGGAATGTCAATTGAGTTACTCCTCTTCCTTGTGAGGGCTAAATCAGTTCCTCCCTCCTTGTCCGGTTACTCCAAGGAGAACTCAGAGGCCTGCCAGAAAGCAACCCAGGACGATGGGAGTCGCCTGTTCTCTGCAAAGTCTTGCACCCCTGCTGGGAGTGTGGCTTGTGAAAGTCATAAAGAGATCGTGCATCAAACTGTCCGATGGCAAGAAATAATAAAAATTAATAGTAAGGCCTACATCAAATAGCATCAGGGAAAGAAGGATCAAAATGTCCCAACCCAAACAAACAGTCATATTAAATCTGGAAGGTCTGGCAAGAAGCATATTCACCCCCCACGGACTCAAGGGGTTAAATACCCGACTATAACTCTGAGGCAAATAAAACAAAGAAAATTCAGACCCCAAGCTACAGTGCAGGACACACCAGTTCAGCCTTATTAAATTTATGACACCAATAAGAGTTACACAAGAATTTTCATGTTTTTGTTTTGTTTTAAAGATTTTATCTATTTATTTGACAGAGATCACAAGTAGGCATAGAGGCAGGCAGAGAGAGAGGAGGAAGCAGGCTCCCCGCCGAGCAGAGAGCCCAATGCGGGGCTCGATCCCAGGACCCCGGGATCATGACCTGAGCCAAAGGCAGAGGCTTAACCCACTGAGCTACCCAGGTACCCCAGGAATCTTTCATGTTTTAAAGAAAACAACCTCAAAGTCTCCTTTGCAACAGGGACTCCAAAAATAGGAGATATGAAAACCTGTCTTTCTCCTCCTCATCCCTAAACTGTGCTGGACAGCTCTATGACAGAAACAAGACCCAGGGCTTCTAAGGGGGCCACTGGGAGCTAGGAGTAACCCACTCCTGGCCTCAGGAGAAAGTCCTGCGAGATCAAGCCCTACTACCAGCACCCCAGCCTCAGCCATCATCAAGGTACTGTTAGAGGCCAGCCCCAGGGTCCCTAAGCTGGGACTGCCTCATCAGGGATCTGAGGGTCAGGGACACACAGAAAACAGGCTCCACCCCACTGGCTTTGACTTCCTGAGACACCAGGGTCCACACCTGCCTTCTTGGGAGTGCTCTAGAGCAAGCAATCAAACCATGTGGGGCTCCTGACTAGTACCCATAACTCTGACCTCCCAGAAACTTCTTTAACTCTTGGTTAGCCACTTCAATTTGGAAAGAGGCTCCAGTCCTCATGCTTCCACCCCCACCCCACCCCATCACTCCTTCAGCTTTTCTGTCCGTGTAATCTCGCAGCACAATGTAAATGATACCCTCTCCCCATCACAGAATGCCTCTGTTCATCATAGTTGATGGTTTATTCAACACCAAGGTGAACTCATCGATCTCACTGCCCCCAACACGCCCCTGTGCCAGTTACTGGTATGTGCTAGTGCTGGTGTACTAAGGGAAGGTGTGCACACATGTTTCTCTGTGCACAGACTCAAAGCCCAGGTGGAAATGAGACAGGAGCAGGTACATTTCTCCAGCCACTAATACTCGAACTCTCAACCTGCTTACCTGGGACCTTTGAGGTCCCTGCTCTGCCAGCCCTGCCTTCTGTCTTCTTATCAGTCTGGCTCCCTGACCTCCACCCCCAGCCTGGCTTGGAAAGGAGTTGCATCCTGGGAACCAGGAATCCTGAGTTCTCCACCCAGGGCCACCACTAACCCCAGAGACCTAAGAGTAGAGGCATTTGTGATTGGAGCTCGACAGGGACCCAAAGGATTGAGGTTTCTGGGCTTTCAAAACCCAGACTGGCTAATTCTCCCCTAGGCAATCCCCTCTCCTTTGAGGCCTTAGGGGAATAGGATAGAATACCCAGATCCGGTTCCTGAGAAGGCAGGAGCTTTGAAAAGGTAGGTAGGTTTGGAGATAGGAGGCTGCCCCTTCCCAGTGTCCTCAAGAAACCACCCCCCCACTCCCCCCCACCCCCTGTCACAGTCCTTCCCTCCATTGAGAAGTCCAGGCAGTGTAGGCTGGAAGGATGGGGTGGGACCTCCTCTAGTCTCGGGTGTTCCCAGAAGCACTTTTCCTGCACACACACAGGCTGGGGGCCCTGGCACGGGCGGCTCCCGGACACGTCCACGCAGTCGCCACCTGCCCCGAGGATATAGCCAGGCAGAGAGCTACAACAAGCTGGTTCCCTCCCTCACCGCCGGGGGAAAAAAACATTTCTCCATCTTGAAGCAGCAAAGGGGAATCAAGGTCAGCCTGACAGGAGCCCACTGTCCTGCAATAAACCTGACAGTTAAATCCAGGGAACTGAATCTCAAGCAAAAGATGTGGGTGAACGGGGGACCTGGAAATCACCTGGAGGAGGAAAGCTCTGTCTCGCTGCTGTGGGTGGATTTGGGTTACTTGGCCTGTATCACACAAAATTCATTAAGTTGTATGGCTCCTCCACTCTAAAAATGGTAGTATTTTCCTTGGTTTAGCTGCCGGTTTTACTAAATTGTCTAAACAGAAGGCAATTCAGAGAAGAGAAAATACTGGTTTCCAAATCACAACCCACAACTCAATACATGGGACTTACACTAATGAATTTTAATTCATTCAAGAATTAAATGGGTCACTTAATTAAATGGGTGGGGTCACTTCCTGAACTCTTCCTGAAACGCTGGTGGGATAAAACCAGCCCATGGAAAGATCAAGATCTACAGGCAGTATATTATTCCTTACTAATCTCTCTTCCCATTTGAGAAAGGTTCATCTTTCAAAGGTAGTCTTTCTAATGCATCAATTTTAAAACTTTTTTTCATAGCTCCTGAACTTAGCCATGAACTAGAGAAAAGAATGGGTTTCTAGTCTCAAATTATTCCTGAGGTTTTGCTCAATTTCTGAGTGAATACCAAATAATTGGTTATTGAACAATTTAGAGGACAAGTAACTTGAGTAGACAGAACTCTACTAGTAACCAGGGCATTTCAACACATAAAACTGAAAAGACAAAACTGCCCACAGTTGTGAGGGACCATAGTCTAAATGGGAAGGGGGAAAAAAGGGCAAATGACCTAAATAGCTAGGTTAGAGAGGAAGGGAAAACATTTTATCAAAATAATGGACAATTAAGCAATGGTGGGCATTAAAAGCAAACTGCACAAAGCCAGCAACTTAAAATCACGTGACAGAACTTTAAGAGGGGAAGAGATCTCTAGAACATGTCTATAATTCGAACCCCACCCATTTCTTTTACCAATGAAGTCACTATTGCTCAGAGAAAGCAAGTAGTTTATTTAAAGCCACACAGCAAAGGAGCCTGAGGCAGGATTAAATGGCAGGGTCCCTGACTGCCAATCTGCTTCCCTCATACCATCACACTTCAGGGAGCACAGTCACTGTGAGAATATTCTTGTCCTTGAAAAAAATGTTTTCCATCAATGGATGAATGGATACACAAAATGTGGTATATATATCCACTCGGTGGAACTTTCAGTCTTGAGAGGAAATTCTAACACGTGCTACAATATGAATGAACCCTGAAGACATCATGTTAAGTGAAATAAGGCAGTCACAAAAGGACAAATAAATGCATGAATTCCACTTATTTGAGGTCAAACTCATTGAGACAAAATAGAATGGCAGTTGCCAGGGCTGGGGTGGAGTGCGGGATGGGGGACGCGGGGAACTCATGAGGATCAGTTTCATTTGGGGAGGATGGAAAATTTCTAGAGATGGATGGTGGTTGCTGCACAATAGTGAGTGTATGTACAGCACAATTAGAAATAGCTAAAATGGTAAATTTTATTCTATGTTTTGTTACAAAATTTTTTTAAAATTTTAATGTTTCATAATCTTTAAATACTTTCCACCCAGAATCTAGTACCAATTTTGCCAAGTCCCTACTTTAGAAGCAGAAGCAAGCTACTTTATGGGCACAAATAGCATACGTACCTTCAACTTACTGTGTGTTATAGACTAAATGGGTGTCGCCCCAAAATCCCTATGTTGAAACCACACTCCCTGATGGGATGGTATCAGGCAGTGGGGCCTTGGGAGGTAGTTAATGTTAGATGAGGCCACAAGTGTAGAGTCCCCATAAATGGGATTAGTGCCTTCTTGTGAGGCCTTAGAGAGCTTGCCTCTTTCTGCTCTCCACTATGTGAGGACACAGAAGAGTGCCCTCCCCAGACACTGACTAGGCCAGGGCCTTGATCTTGGAATTCCCAGACTCCAGAACAGGGAGAAATAAATGTTTGTTGTTTAAGTTGCTCTGTCTGTGGTAGATCTGTTACAGCAGCCTGAAATGCCCAAGACATTGTACACTGTGATAGCTTTCATCCCTCCTAAAAAGTGACCCTGAACATGGGACAGTCACATCTCAGTGAGAGTCCTAGCCCAGAGCTGAGGAAAATTCACATGATGACCAAAACTAACAGACTCATGGAATAACTACCACTGAAACACAGACCGTCAAACCACTGCTTAGATGTGAAAACCGAATGCTTACAGCAAGGAAGGATCTAGGACACAGAGCAGAGAGGCCCTCTCAGGAAAATGGTATCAGCTAAGGGGCCCCATCTGCCCACCACCCTCCCCACCCCCCATACTTGCTGAGATTTCTCTATATTTTGTATCTACAACTGCAAAACTACAAGAAAGCTTGAGAAGTCTCCAGTTGAGAGTCCTAAAAAATCAGAATAAAATTACCACGTGATAGGAGATTTTGCTCAGTGAAGGGCCACAGCATCCCAGTAACCACAAAGAAAACCAACATCCCAACGGAACAGGTGGTACAAAGAAGCTGCTGTTGAACTTCCATACCAACAATCCTTTCTCTACTTCATGGGCCTGTGACCTTCATCAACCTCCCCAAGCCTGTTTTCTCATCTGTACAATGGGACTAAGAATTCTTACCCCCCAAAATGAGGTCATTACTCAGTCTGAGCCTACCTATGAAGTACCCTAACACAATCCCTGACAGCTGGTAGGTAAATCTGAATCAGTTAGTGGCTCTGAGAGGAATAAAACCCAAGATACCTGTCATACAGCTTAGCAATTTTAGAAGAGGAAAGTCATAAAATTTAGACATCTGTAAGGAAAATATTAGATAATATAGCTTAAGCAGTCAATCATTCCACACAGCGTATGGAAACACGTTGGAAGCATAGAATATATTTGTGCCCCTAGTAAAAATTCTTGGCACCAAAATGAAAGCTCGATGGGGTTCCCTGAGCCCTAAGAGTCACTGCCAGAGACCTGGTCACCTCCTCTGGCCCTGGCTTTTTCCTCCAGCTACGCTCTCTCCCTCTCTCTCCGCCTCAGGGTCCCTCTCTGCCTTAACTGGTTATAATACAGAACTACATCTGTTTCTAAATTTGTTATATTTACTTAAATGAGATAATGTTTATGAAAGCTCTTTAGAAACCATAAAATCCTATGTAAATGTAGAGTTCTTTATTTAATAAAAATTTATGGGGCTTGTTCTTGAATTTTTAAATGGATCAACTTAGCTTTTTATGGTTCTCTCCAAAACAAAACAAAAACACAACAAAACAAGACAAAACCTCAAGTCCTTTTCATTTGTAAATGGCTCTTGATTGATTTTTATCCGCTGGAGAGCCACAGCATTCCAACCAGACAGGAGAAGAAAACTTCACATGGGAATGGGTGATGTTTCCTTCTCTAGAAATGAGCCTGTCTTGAGAGATGAAAAAGCTACAGGGAAATAAAAGGCCAGTCACCCCGAATTAATAATAAAGTAGCACAGAAATCTTTGGAATCAACAGGACAAGTTTAAGGCACAGCGAAATTAGATAAATTCAGACCCCAACAATTCCCAACTTGAGAATGTTAATACACGTCATGAATTAAACTTTAGATCCTAATCTACCGAAAGGGGAGAGGAGAGCTTACCAGTAAATAAATTGTGCAAATAGAATCTTTAAAGATATTTAAGACATTATCATCTTTTCGTGAAGTCTTCTTTTTTTTTCCTTCATGGAGTCTTAAAGTCATTTTTGTAATACCCAACTTTCTACCCTCCATTATCTATTCATTAAAGCAGGATTTGCCAGAAACCTTCTCTGAAGTTTTCTTTTATTACGGCACTTAACTAAAAAATTCGTACTTATCGAGTGTTCACTCTGAACTAGGCACCTAATATACTCAAATACCTCTTCAGTAGGTTAATCACCCCATTTTACAGATGAGAGCACTCAGAGGGTTTACCCAAAGTGACCCAGACAGAGTAGGAGCTATGCGTTCAATCACGGGAACAAGTGAGCAGTAACGTCAGATTCTGAAACTGGGTCTAACATACGGTGGTGCTCTCGTTCCGCTTCTTTATCAGTGTTTCACCTGGGACACTTTTGGTTAGTTTAGCAGAGCTGTTCCCAATTTTTCCAGATTAGTGAGACTATTTTTGTTACAATAAAAAGACAACCTGTGGGGCGTCTGGGAGGCTCAGTTGATTGAGCATCCAACTCTTGGCTTCGGCTCAGGTGGACCTCATGGGTCATGAGATTGGGCCGCCAGTGGGGCTGCGTGCTCAGCAGGGAATCTGCTTGAGATTCTCTCCCTCTGTCCCTCCCCCACTCACATGTGCACTCTCTAAAATAAGTAAATAAATGTTTTTTATAAAAAAAAAGATGACTTGTTTACAGCCCCGTTCCTGCCAAGCTCTGGCTTCTTGTCTCGGCAGGCTCAAGGGCAAAGGATGAAAGAAATCTATGTGCCTATACAATATATATATATTAACAAGGCACTGACTTAAGAGCAACAGGTTTCAGAGAGCTCACCAATAGTTCCCACCCCATGTCGTCCCACTGAACTTCTCGTCTTCTCACACGCTCAGATAAAACCAAACAACATCTGGTGCTGTTCTCGTATCACGCACAAGCTAAGCGGCTGACATAATGGTATGCTCCACTGGTTTATTCTACATTGTGTCCGAGAGTCATCTTTGTTTCCCATTCCCTCTACATGTCCTGGTTCCAAACAGGATACTCTGATAGCATTTCCCACCCAACCAGAAACAGGAAGCACCTGAAAAGTCACGAGAAAAATGCCTTTGTGCCAAAGACCGATGTTTTAAGAATTCAAAAGTTCGAGACAGTCTAGACACAGGCCTATAGGCTTCGAGGCTTTCATCTATTAAACCAACATTGCAACATTCTGAAGAGAGCACAGGTGAGCCTCTGGGAGGCCTACAATGAGAGAACAATGTGTGGTCTTTCGGAGCACGTCTCAATTTTCTCAGGAGCCCCTGAAGAGAACCCTCAGAGGTGACACAATGGAGGTCCAGCCAGAGGCCGGAGGCCAGAGAGACAGAAGCATGGAAGAGCGGGCCCCCAGCAGGGCTCCCACGCTCCTCAGTGGTCCTTCTGCTAGTCCACAGTGGACACACTCAGAGGAAGCAGGGCCCCTTCCTCCCTTTCCAGCACCCACTGCCATGACCAACAGCAGATTCCCACCATGCTTCTCTTCCAGGGCGCCCCCTCAGCTGCAGACTCAAAGTGGCATCCATTTCTCCAGGTGTCACATGAAATAAGCGGTCTTCATACCACTTAGAGCTTGGCTGCAGCTTAGGTCTTTGGGGAGAAGTGCCCTGCAGAACACACTGGCATGAACTTCTCTCCCCACACAGCTCTCCCACGTGGGAAACATCCTATTTCCTCTGTTTTCCCCTGCAGCTGGGGAACTTCTCGAGAGCTGGGGCTGTCATTTGGGTTTTATCAATGAGGCACTTAAGATTATGTGGACTCTGTTCCTAGCAGACAAATTAATCACCCAACAGTGACTAACACACATTTGCCTGGCATATAATATGTTAGCACATAATATGAAAGATCAGTATATATACATGTACTTAGTGCACACACACACACACACATTGGGCACTAGTCTAAGAATGGACAAGTTTTAACACACTTCGTCCTCTTCACAGACCCCCGAGATAGCTTAGGCACATTCACCAGGTAGAGCCAGGACTTGAATTCTGGCTGTTGGGGTCCAGAGCCTATGTCTTTAGCCACCGTGCTACATTGCCTCTCTATTGCATGGTACACAAATAACAAAATGGAAAGAAAAACCTGGCCTTGAGCAAGCCACACATCTCTAGACCTCAGGAAAGAAGGCTCATCAAGATGATATTCAAAAATCTTATCAAATTCTGAAATACTTCTGTTGTATTGTACTTAGCGGTCATGTGATCCCTCACTTGGAACAGAGAGCTTGGGACACCAAGTTTTTCCACATTAAGAGAAAAGTACAATTGCTTTAAGACCCAAGTGCCCAAGAATGGGAGGTGGACATCCCCAAAGCCAGGAGAGCACAGGCAAGGGTCTCTAACTGGGGACCACATCCTTCATCCTGCCAAGCCAGTCTTTTAGAGAAATCTGAGCATTGGCCACCCCTTGCCTCCTACAGGAACTAAAACCACAGAAGCATTCTCCTCAGTGCCCCATTGTTCTAGGGGCTGCTCTTAGAACCCAACACTCCCCAGCCCCATGAATGAGTTAGCACACAGAAGTGTGTGTGTGCCCATGAAGAAGGAGGACTGGGCAGGGGGTACCACCATTTTTGCTCATTTCTTTGCTGGCTCCATTTGGCCATCATTAAGTCAAGGAATAGTCCAAGAACAACCCTGGCATCCTGGGCTGATTGTCCAACTACTGCTGTGTGAGGAATCTGGGATCATGAGTCGAGCCCCATGTCAGCTATGACTGCATAATGACCATGAAATGTCTGTGACAAATAACAAGCAGTTCCCTTCCCACTCCGACTCCCACAGGTCAGCTGGGCTTTGGCTGGTCTAGTTGGGCTCCGGCTGCAGGTTCAGAGCAGGTCTGTTCCACATGTAGCTCTTCTGGGACCAGTGAGCCCTAGGGGGCACATTCCATGGTGAGGGTCACAACCACCCAGAGGGGGAAGAAACATATGAGATCTCCTAAGGCCCCCCCTTGTGAATGAGGGATGTGCAGAGCAGCCCTGAACCGAGAGGACACCGGGCCCTGCTGTGGCTCCTCCTTGGTTCACGTGGGCTTCCACCTTCCTGTCAAGCATCAGGGGCCCCACCCACACCCTGCCACCCTCACCATTCCCAGGATGCAGCCTGGAGGCCAGCACCCACATCACCTGCTGGGGGGGCCTTCCCTGCCCCCACACACAGCAGGAGAGAATGGTGGAAAGACTTCAGCCCCTATACACCTCAGGTGGGTAATCCCAAGGTGTGTTCCCTGCTAGCCCCAGAGCTCCCCAGAACTCGCGCCCAGCTGCCCATGATGGTAACTTGTAGGTAGCATCTCTCATGAGCTATCTTCCCTCCCTCTTCTTGCCTCCCATAGCCCCACTGGGGTCTTCTGGAATGACCTCCAGAAAACTACACATATTCAAAACCCAAGTGAAGAGAGTTGTAAAGATGACATGAGAGAGGGTGTCAAGTCCCCCAAACCAACACTGGCCCAGTGCTGAGCTCACAGCTACTTAACACATCGTGCACAAGTGTGAGCCACGGTGGCCACAAGCTCCCACCTCTTCAGAGGTCTGTCCTTCCGCGTTCCAGTGCTTACAGTGGCATATGGAGCAAACACCAGGGACAGCAACATATCCCTATTTCACAATATGTCTTCTGGGAAAACCAACATCCTGTTCTTCTTGCACAACTGGTTTGGATTCAATCATCTTTCTTTCCGGTACTCGTATCGATTCCCTCTCCTCTCCCCAGGCCAATGAGCTACCCACAGAGTTGTGCCAGGAGCTTCCCCTTCTCTTCCTGGGGTGGGACAGGGAAGCGGGAGTGAGGAGTAAGCTGGGGCAGTCAAAACACAGCCTTGACCCCTTATTGATTTATTTATACTATCTGTCCGTCTCTGTCGGCAGACTACATTATGTCCATTTTTCAGAAGTTTTTTTTCTGACTGGGGCAATAGAGAGACAAACAGGGCCGGAGTTCAACTTCCCCACATGGTCCAGCCAGAGCTAAGGAAATGCGGACACAGAAAAGAACAAGGTTCGTCCTCACAGAAGGTCAGTGTTCATGCCCCCTACAGGGGCCCTGCCAGTTCTTCCATAGGACTGCTGCACAGAACACCTGCTCAGGGCACCCGAGTTCCCTTCAGGGCCCTGGAGGGTCCTCTGGGAGGCAGAAAAATGCATGTGTCCAGACAGCAGTTCTCAGAACCATCTTTGGTGGCCTCAAAATTTGAAGCCTGGGAAAACCCAGGGAGGCCCAGAGGAAACGTGGACACAGGCTGGTGGAGACTTCAGTCCAAGCAAGTAAATTAGAGGGAGGATTAAAATATAAATAGCATAGCACTTAGAGAGGGAACAAGTGCTAGCTACCTCAGAATTAGGCAAAGAAAACCAGAGTGTACAAACTCTAAAATCAATGAAAAGGCGAGCATTTCCTGGATCCTTAAACCTCAAGTTCAACTGAGCTAAATAATGATCAGCTCAAAAAACATTTTTTAATTAAAAAAATAATCATAATGATCAGCTCAGTGGTGTTTGGAGGTTTTAAGCAGGGAGCCTGGAAAATACATTTCCTTCCAAGATCCCAAGTGCCCTTTGGCAAAGAGGTCTTCGAACTGTCATGACAGTATGTGGAACAGATGGGAAGGAAAGAGCCTTGTGATGTTATGGAATGACCGAATCCTGGGTTTGGAATCCTGGACTGTCTCAGGACATTTGTCCACAAAACTGTCTCAGGAGCCTTAAGACCATCTGGGAGCTTGGACCGTGGAGACCATCGAGCCAACCTCTGAATTTTCAGGCAAGGACATTGAGGCCAAAAGAGAAAGCAGCTCTCCTAAGGCTGCCTAGCATGTGACAGTGCCAGAAAACCAACTTCTGCCCGACTGCTTGGCTGAGGCTTGGTGAATCTTAGACTGAGACTTCATATAGCTCAGTGCACACCATGGACTCTAGGGCAGAGATGGGCAGGGCTGGGGGTAGGTGGGGTCTGAAACCACAACCCCTGCTCACCCCCATTCCTGGGCAGAGCCATGGGTGCCAAGAGGCCAACTGGGGACTCAGTGCTGCCCTCCAGTTAGAGTTTGGAAAGCTGCAGGAAACGGAGATGATGGGAGTTGTTTAGGGTGCCACGGCAGGTGTGGGGTAGGGGTGGGGGGATCAGAAGTGCTCACCTTCATAGCAAGGGATCAGCGTCCTGCCTTTGGCCTGGAGGTTGGATGGGATGATGTAACAGAAGCCGTGGGGCAAGATGTGGTCTGTTTCGTAGTAGATGTTCTTCCAGCGGTGGGCACAGGCCTAAAGGACAGAGAGGGGGTTAGAGCAGGAAACTCAGCCCCAGGAGGTCCCAAAGCAGAGCATTAGCAATGCCAAGTGATTCCACAAGAGGAGAGGGGCAGAGGGGCCAGAAAGCCATCCTCCCTCCTGCCCAGCCACAGCTTGGCTCCAGGTACTGTCTGGGGCATCAGCAACCTATACAAACAAGAACATGCCCCTGGGAAGCTACTAGGAAGAAAAAGGAAACACATAAATGAATAGGGGTTGTCCCTAGTGCTGAGGCCTGGGAAGGAAAAACCCGGGGTTATGGGACAGAGACTCTAGGCGTGGGAAGGACAGAGTTCAGGGGGAGAGCTCCAGCCACACTCAAGGATGCAGTCATTGGGTGCTGAAGAAGCATGTGAGAAAGGCTTGGAGGTTCAAGGGAAAGGAAGGTCATTGGTGGGCTGGTCTAGACTGTAGTGGGAAGAAAGAGGTCAGTCTGCCAGCCTCTCTGCTCTTCATTCCTTCAAAGCAAGGGGTCCTGTAGACCTTGATGACTAGGACTTTGGTGGACGTGCAGGGGAAGTTGACAGAGTCTCACACTGGTGAGTGGCATGATCTGCCTTACAGTTTAGAAAGACAACACAGCCACTGTGTGGAGACCGCAGGTGGAAGAGTAGAAGTGAACGTCCAGGCGAGAATGGATGCTGGCAAGGCCTGGGATGGGGTGTAGTGGGGAGGAAAGGAGAGGATGGCTTCAGGGGTGCAAGCTGGGGTAGAGCCGATGGGCCCTGGGGAAACCACCACAGTGACAGAGAGCAAGAAAGGCAAAGAAAAGGGAACAGGTCAAGATAAGACAACCCCCAACACACATCCTTGAGGTCTCAGGCCAGATGAGTATGCTAGGCATACTCAGCAGAGAGCATCTGTTCACTTAGTCACCCATCGAGTATTATTGAGCACCTACTGTGTGCAAGGCTCTCTGCGAGGCCCTGACAATACAACAATGAACAGTCAGAGAACTGGGTCAGCCTGGTGGGGGAGAGAGACTCCAGCCCTCACAAGGCTGCTGGATGGCAGGACCACTTGGGGAGTTCCTGTCTTGAGCTGGTTCAGGGCAAAGTAGCAGGTTGAACCACCGCCTGTAAATTTGACTGTTTCTGCCTACAGAAAGATTTCAGTATGTGCGCCGTTAACTAGAAGTAGATGCTGATGGCTCTTTTTTCAAAGTAGATTAACATAGAGCAAATGCTCAAATCCCAAGTATGCCATTTAATGAGCTTTGACAAAGGTGTACACTCATGTACACAGCCCATAAACAGATACAGAACATTTCCATCTCACCCCAAAGTTCCCTAATGCCAGAACATGGTTGGTTTCCACAGGCAGGTCAGGGAGGGCTACTCTGAGGAGGGGCCGTCTGAGCAGAGGCCTGAGAAATCAAAGGAATGGCTAGAAGGGCACCTGGGAGGAGGTTCAAGGAAGAGGGATCTGTGGTGGGCTATCGCTTGGCCTATGTGAGATGAGGCCATTAGATGGACAGACAGACGCCCTAATTGGCTGACAGATTCTCAGCACCAGGGTCCAACAGACCCTGGAATGGGAGCCCGTGGCAGGAACGTGGCCTGGGCGCATCCTTCCCCACCCACCAAAGACACCCCCAGCCTTGTATTCGGACATAACTGCCCACTCCATGTATGACCGCACATGTCCAAGCATCCACAAGTTTGGTCGGGGTCCAACCTGCTCACTCCCAGGGTGTGCCGGGTTCTCGTGCACATGTGCCACTCACTTCCACTCCCTAGCCACTTCAGTCTGGCCTACAAATGTATTGCCTTAAAATACCACATTTTAAAATAATCAGAATTTTTAACTTCTTGGTTTCTCTCCTTCAAATGCACAACAGGCCACAATGTTCAGTATTTCTATGGCCCATGTTGACTTCTTCTGCCACACTGGGGGTGAGCACAGGAGTCTGGAATTCCTGCTTCACACGTAGGAATCCCAAGTGGGCTCAGAACCAGCAAGTGCTACAAACAGGACTGGAACTCACCCTTTCAGGGCCCTCTTTGTGTCACTAGAAAACATTTTCCATTTTCCATTTAAAACTTCTACTTCCTGGGGTGCCTGGGTGGCTTAGTGGGTTAAGCCTCTGCCTTCAGCTCAGGTCATGATCTCATGGTCCTGGGATCAAGTCCCACATTGGGCTCTCTGCTCAGCAGGAAGCCTGCTTCCCCCCTTCTTTCTCTGTCTGCCTCTCTGCCTACTTGTGATCTCTCTCTGTCAAATAAATAAGTAAAATCTTCAAAGAAAAGAAAAAGAAAACTTCAACTTCCTGCATGAGGAGCCATCAAACCCACTGCCTGAGATAGCTCTGATGGCTGTTGGGTTCCCAGCCTTATCCACAGGCACCAATACCCCATGAATGACCACTCTGGGGCAAGTGAAATACTCAGGGCACCAGTGAGAGGGGCCTCTTTGGGGCCCTCAGACTGTCCTCTGATGAAAGTCACGGCCTGCCAGCCTCTCTACTCTTCATCCTTCAAGCAACAGCCCACAGACCCCCCTGACAAGGCCACTCTCTGCCCACAGGCGAAACTACTGGAAAGGTGAATTTGCCCACACGCTCACTGGCTCTTGCCCTAGGACATTAAACTACACAAAACAAATTTCTTATTATTCCTTATATTGCAAAGCGTCATAGCTCCGTACTTGATATGGTCTTGTGCTCACCGCAGGTTTCTCAAGGACCTGTACAAATCCGTCACAAAGCCCGTAATAGCTCCACTCCACCAAGCAGTTGATTTTTTCAATGTTTAGTTCTGACTCAATTCCCTTGGCTTGCAAGCCATCTAGTTGGCTGGCTCCTGGGACTCCTATTTTAGCTTATAGACTTAGGAAAGCCCTTGGCTTCCAGGGCTTACTGCATTTTATTGTATCTCTGGCCGGAGAGACAGTGAAAAGAGGCGGATGTTTACCATGAGGCCTGTTGACTCTTCAAAGGAAGGATGTTCTCCATTTAATGTCTAGTTTATTGTCTCATTTGTTTTTGTTTTTTAAGTGCCATAAACTGTTTAAGAAGTGATCTTGAAGAATTCCTAGAAAATCCAAATATTGCATTTCACAGTAAACTAAACTAAAATTAAGGCATTCTGTGAGGTCAGAGATCAAAGTGTCAAACGCAGTATGCAAGTAGGAAAACAACAAAGAGTATTTCTGAATATAAATTATAGAAAGAAAAGACTGTTTATCCCTGATTATCATTATATATACACACACGCATGTCAATCTGATTCCTACGTTAAAAAAAATTCCTAGAGACTGTCTCCAAAGGATTACTAACCCCATCAATCTCTCTAAATGAGTTCTGCTGTGAGGGAGGAAGGGGAAGAGCAGGGAAGAACAGGAAAAGAAGAGCATTCTCTAAAAAGAAAACAGCAAGACCGGCCAAACTCAGATTCCAAATAATCCTAAGAAAGGGGAGGAGGGTCTACCATCACCCCAAATCTTAGAATCTGACATCTTTCCAGTTATAAGGAGGATTGTGCCTTTTTTTTTTTTGCTTCCAAAAAAATAAAAGGAGAAAATGAGCAAGTTTTATTTCAAAAGTCTTTTTTGTTATATGGAAATAGCATGTCCTTCCTGGGCAGGCAGTGTGTGTGGGGCAGGGGGAAGGGGAGTGGATCCTGGGCCTCTCCCAATGGCTCAGCCACAAAGGCACGTAGGTCCCCACCCCACCCTCTTACACAGATGGCCAGAGCTATTACCACGCCTCAGGTCCACCCTGCACAGTCAGGGCCAGGCCCTGGGCCACCGGGAACAGTGGGTGGAGGGGGTCAGGACCCGATGCCACGGATCTCCCCTACCTGGCAAGTAAGTGCGCCCCCCTTCTGCCCCCTGCTCCAAGGGAGGATGGAGTAGCCTGGGAGGCACAAGAAGGGGCTTCTGAGGTATTGGGAAAGTCCATTCTGAGAATGTTGACCCAATGACAATCATCAAAGTGAACACGAATTATTTCTGTACTTTCTTGCATGTGTTTTAGCTCATTAAAAGTTCTCTAAACAACAACAACCAGGAAACACAGCAATCGAAGTAAATGCAGAAATGGACCCTGCAGCTTTGAAACAGCAGACAGATGAGAAGCGGTGAATAGACAGGGACTGCCCTGGCGTTTGGAAAGGACGCAGCCTAGAGCCAAGAACACCGCTGCCACCAGAAACAATCCAGATGCTTCCATTATTTGTCGTCTGAGCCTTGGAGATGACTGAAAAGCAGAAACACCAGACGTGACCATTGAGATGCTCTCCCAAATTAAAGAAAAGAGTCTGTGCCTATGCCAGGTGGGTTGGGTGTTTACAGTAAGAAATGGTTTCCTTTTCTCTACTTCTTAAATTGTCATCTGCACATGAGCAGTGGTGGGGGACAATGTGGGGAGGCGAGGGGCTTGCCCTTAATGCCGACGCTGCGTTTGCTCCTGGTATCATCTGTTTGCTGGAAGAGAACATGAAGGAACCACAACACCTGTGACAAGACTGGCCGATACGAAGCCGAAGTCAGCCCACCAGAGCTGGTTGCTGGGTTCAGGGCAGAGAAAACGTCATTGGTCAATGAGACACTTCACGCCCTGTCACAGCTTTCAAATTCTCCATCTGTTCTTTACTCTGAATCCGCACCAGATGCTGATGCAAAAAACCCAGCCCACCTCCCCCTCTTCAAACCCACCCTAGAATCCAACATTATGTTCCTTGGGGATCCAGGTCCCATGCTCACACCCCAGCTACCTCCCGAGGGTTCAAAGGTGTTTGAATAACACCTGTCTTCCTGTGTTTAATTTTCAAATAAATACTTGCCTCGCAGAAAGCCTTGACAAGTGGACTTGACACATTAAAGAAAAAGCAAGTAGATAAAAGGCCTCTAAAATGTAAACATGGGGGTGCCTGGGTGGCTCAGTGGATTAAGCCTCTGCCTTCAGCTCAGGTCATGATCTCAGGGTCCTGGGATCAAGCCCCACATTGGGCTCTCTGCTCAGCAGGGAGCCTGCTTCCCCTCTCTCTCTGCCTGCCCCTCTGCCTACTTGTGATCTCTGTCAAATAAGTAAAAAATAATAATAATAATAAATAAAATGTAAACAGGGATGATGTTACCACTCCCTGTACCTTACTTTCACCTGTCACCTCTAGGGCCATGTTAGAGCATTTTACCTCATGGCTCTAGCCATCACTCAGGCAGCCACCAAGATGGGATGGCAACTGATTTGCTTTCTAATTGCTTTAACAGTGACACTCAGCCCTCATCTTACTCAAGCACACTTTTAGACACCCCTCCTTAGAGAGATTGTCTCTAAGTACTGACAGTAAAAAGGGTAAAAGATGCAGCCTCTCCCTCAACTTCCTTAAAAAAGGAGACATACACACAGGGTAAATTATACATTTAAAGGTAACTACACGATGCTCGGTTCTTAATGACTCAAAAGATGCTAAGCTCATTCCAGAAAGCACGGTCACCAAAGGACCAGCTTCAAGGAGGAAGCGGACTCTAAACCAGGGAGGAGAGAGGGGGCTGGGAACAGAGAGGACCTAGGGCAGGCCTTTTCTAGAGAGATGGCATATGTGCAAAAAACCCATAGGGTCTAACTCAACCACAACAAAACAATCCAATTTAAAAATGTGCAAAGGAGTAGAACAGACATTTCTCCAAAGAAGATACACAAATGGCCATCAAGCCCGTGTAAAGATGCTCAATATCACTAATCATTAGGGAAAATTGAAATACCATCTTGCACCCACTAGGGTGGCCACTAGTAAAGGAATGGAAATGTATGGGCAGTGATGTGGAGAAACTGGGACCCTTCTCTGGTGCACCGTTGGTGGGAACGTAAAATGGTGTAGCCATGGTGGGAAAATAGCGTGACAGTTCCTCCAAAAATTAAAAAATAGAATTACCATAGAGTTTAGCAATCCTACTTCTGGATATATATACAAAATAATTGAACACAGAATCTTGAAGAGCTATTTGCACACCTATGTTCATAGCAGCATTATTCGCAATACCCAAGAGGTAGAAGCAACCCAAATATCCATCAATGGGTAAACAAAATATGGTACATATATACAGAAGAATAGTATTCAGCCCTAAAAAAGAAAGAAATGGGGTGCCCAGGTGGCTCAGCCAGTTAAGTGCATCTGACTGCTGATTTTGGCACAGGTCATGATCTCAGGGTCGTGGGATCCAACTCCACATCAGGCTCCACACTGGGCATGAAGCCTGATTAGGATTCCCCCACCCCTCTCTCTCTCTCTCCCCCTGCTCTCTCTCTGCTCCTCTCCCCCTGCATGTGTGCAGGCTCTAAAAAAATTAAAATTAAAATTTAAATTTAAATTTAAAAAAAAAGAAGGAAATACTGTGATACGCTACAATGTGGAAGAACCTTGAGGACATTATGCCAAGTGAAATAAGCCAGTCACAAGACAAATACTGCATGATTCCACTGACATGAGTTATCGAATAGAGTCAAACTCTTGGAAACAGAGGAATGGTGGTTGTCAGAGGCTAGGGGCAGCAGGAAGGGCACAAGTGTTCAATGAGTGCAGAGCTTGTTTTACAAGATGAAAAATCTCAGAGTCCTGCTGCCCAACAAAGGGCACACGGGTAATGCCACTGTACTGCACATTTAAAATTGGTTAAGACAGGGCATCTGGGCAGCTCAGTCAGTTAAGCATCTGCCTTCGGCTCAGGTCACGATCCCAGGGTCCTGGGATCGAGCCCCACATCGGGCTCCCTGCTCAGCAGAGAGCCTGCTTCTCCCCCTCCCCCTGCCTGCCGCTCATCCTGCTTGTGCTGTCAGATAAATATCTTTTTTTAAAAAAAATGGTTAAAATGATAAATATTACATTGTGTCTTTGACTACAGTAAAAAAAAAAAAAAAAAAAAAGCCATGAGGAAAATGGATGTGGTCACAAGCCCCTCCTTCTCCAGCACCCCCAGGGGTGCCCACTGAGTGGATGAAGCAGTAACTGTGCAAAATAAGAGAACGACAGCCCTGCGTGGGGTGCATCAGGGCAGGGCTATCATGCCCAAGCACCATCTCCATGAAGCCCCAGCACTGCCTTCCCTGGCTTCCTTTGCTAACTGGTCCCCGTGGTCCTCACTGCCGTTCACGTCCCCGGAGACAGCTCCCTCCTCAGATGGATTTACGGTGACACAGGACCCTCTGGGAGCAAGTTCCCGGCCACACAGAGGTTCTCCTTCTGTGGGCGGAGGAAACGTTTCCACAGGACAACTTCCGGATCTAGGCTCCACACGCTCCCGGGCCTTGTGGGCCGTGCGTCCCCCAGACCACCAACTCCGCTGCTCTGAATTTCAAGCTCAGGCTGCCCCGATCTGGAGGTGGAGGATGGCAGACAAGCCTTCCAGGCCTCCTGGGGCCGCATGGTCTGGTCAGGGTCGGGCCACTACGTCTGGAGGAATGCCAAGGCTTGGAGAAGGTCCAGAAAGCCCGCAACAGTGATTAAAGCGCTGGACAAACAGCGGGGGCCGGGGGCCCTCAGCAGATCCCCAGTGACTCCAGTCAGGAGGCCCCTCCACACTAGTGATGGCATCCAGCTGCTTCCTCCCTCCCCCAGGGGCCCAGCAAGGGGCAGACACTACTCTCGGTGAGAAGGCAGGCTGCATTCACAAGAGCAGCCTCTGCTGTGGAGAAGTTTAACACGAAAGTGGGCTCCTCAAAGAGGAGAAGGAGACGGTTTGCCTAGATGCATTCAGAATCCTATATCCCCCTGGGGATAAAATATAAATATGTGAAACCCTCAACTTGACAGCATGTGGCCCAAAGGAAGCCTTCAATGAATGGCAGCTGGTAATGTTTTCCCTCCTTGATCTTGTGCTTTTAGAGGAAAAATCTTCATAGAGCTTCCAAGATAAAGCCAACAAAAAGAAAAGGGGTATGAAGTCAGAATACTGGTTATCTCAGTGGAGAGGGCCACGAGGGAACATTATGGGATTAGCAACAGGCATGCGTGCGTGTGGATATGAAAACCCCACCAAGCTGATCACATCAGGCTGGGTAAGCACTTTAGTGTTCTACCATAACAGGAAAGAGTAAAAGCAAAGGAAAAAAGGAGACAAAACTTGAGGCAGTTACCAATTCCTTTTTGGTGGAGTCCAATAAAACCCTCTGGAGTGATGGAAGTGTTTTCTCTGTGTGCTGTCCAGCACAGTAGCCAGGAGCCGTGGGCTGCTACTGATCACTTGAAATGGGGCTAGTGGGACTGAAAAACTGAATTTTTTTTTAAATATTTTAATTATTTATTTGAGAGAGAGAGAGATCGCAAGTAGGCAGAGAGGCAGGCAGAGAGAGAGGAAGAAGCAGGCTCCCTGCTGAGCAGAGAACCCGATGCGGGGCTCGATCCCAGGACCCTGAGATCATGACCTGAGCTGAAGGCAGAGGCTTAACCCACTGAGCCACCCAGGCGCCCCAAAAACTGAATTTTTAATTTAGATAAATTTAAAGTGTATTGACTCCATGCGGTGGGCAGCTAGTTCACCGGAGGGCATAGCTGTAGGGTATCACAAGTGTCAAGGGTATAAAGACTACTTTTTGCACCTCCTCGAGGCACCTAAGGAGCCTGAGTACCTCATATGCACTTTGGGAGCCAAATAGAGTTGACCCTTGAACAATGTGGTGGTTAGTGGCATTGACCTCTCATGCACTTGGAAATCTGCATATAAGTTTTGACTCCTCCCAACTTAATAGCCTATTGACCTGAAGCCTTATCAAGAACTTACTTTGTATGTCCTTTGCATGTTATATGTACTAGACCTGATATTCCTACAATAAAGTCAGCAAGAGGAAAGAAAATACTAAGAAAATCCTATGGAAGAGAAAATACATTTACAGAAAATCCACCTATAAGTGGACTCATGCAGTTCCAGCCCCTGTTGTTCAACGGTCAACTGTAAAGCATGAAAATTAACCTGGATTTCCTAATATATAATCCTATGTAGAAATAAACTACTGATACAACATGGGTTAATCTCAAAAGTATTCTGAGTGAAAGAAGCCTTGCACAAAAGAGCACACATGGTAGGTTTCCATTTATATGAAGTTCTAGAAGTATAAAAAGTAATCCTCAGTAGTACGAATCATAACAGTGGTTGCCTTGGGGTGAGAGGAACGGACTAGAAAGGAACAGAAGAGAACTTTCTGGGGATGGGAGAAATACTCTCTAGCTGGAAGGGGGCAGGGGGATTACACAGGAGTGTGCCAGGGTCAAAAGCCAAACTGTAATCTTAATTCTGTGCATTCCATGTACCGTATACCTCAAAAAACACACACTCACAAAAGTGCTTAGGTAATGAACAAGATTTCCAAAGCACAGCTCACACACATTTTGTCTTATTAAAACAACCGTATCTCTACACCCGACAGATGATGAAATTAAAAAGAGCCATCACTGGTCCAAGCAGTAGTCTGGAGCTGGCAACCCCCAAGGCCATGCCCTTGTCACCGTGCCATTCAGCCTGCCTAGGGGATCACAGAGCCACTGGTCCTCAGAGTGCCACCCCCTCCCCACGGCACCCCCAGGAGGCCTTACCAGCACGAGGCCGTCCACCTTGGGTTGCCGGGCCAGGCTCACCCCCATCCACTCCTCATCCCGGTCTTCCCGGCAAGTCTTTCCACACGGCGTGCCCCGATTCTTCCCTGGATGAGAAAGAGAAAAGCCAGATGTGCTTTGAGAAACAATGTCCTGCGGACTGCTTTTCAAAGGGTGTTCTACATACCGTCCAAATGCTGGTCACCTGCCAGTGAGAAAGTAAGGAACTTGGAGCAAAGTGTAAATCAACTCCATCACGGTGTCCTGCTGGCTGTTTATTTGAGCCAATTACTTTTCTCATGCAGGACCTGCTCTATGAAGGAAGTGGTGCGGGGCTTTACGATCTGAAGCTGGCTCCGTGATCTGTTACGTACCTACCGGGAGTAAGCGGTTCACAAACCCGTCATTTTGAGTAGTGCTAAAGAACACTGCAGATATCTCTCCCTTTCAGCTGAAGATCAGAACAATTCTTTGCTCAAAAAAAAATACAACCAGAAGCTCTTGCTGGGGAAGAACTTTGGAGAAAGTGAGGCCCTGAAGGGATTGTAATAAAATAGCTCCCATTATGTGCCAAGCACAGATCTATGTATCCCCTCTCTTCTTAACCTTCTGAAGGTATCTTAGTCCTGACTTTACAGGCAAGGCAACTGAGGCCAAGAAGGCTATGGGGCTTTGCCAGTAAGTCCCAACTAGTAACTGGCAGAGCCGGACTCTGAACCCGGGCAGAATCCCCGACTCCAAAGATGATGCGTCATGTATTTTCCACTGGACTGGAGTTCTTTAAGACCTCCATCCATCATATCTTTCCCTACTTAAAATATAAAGCCTAAGATTGATTTTAATGGCTTCCCCCTTTGTGCAAAGCATAAAATCTTCACACCTTACCCCAGCCTGCTGGGGCCCATGTGAGGCAGCCCCAGCCTACCCCATCAACCACTCTGCTTCCACTCTCCTGCTCAGCACTCCGGCTACACCGTCCTCACTCAGTAAGCGAGGACATGCTTTCCTCGGCTTGGAAGTTCTGCCTCCCGTAGCTGCCCAGCTAGCCAGTGTGAATCTTTTCATGCGTAGATCAACTACCCACCTCCCCTCTGGTCTTCTTATACTCAACTATTCATCTTCATGCATCTCAGTCCAGTAACTTGTAAGGCACAGGAGGGCAAGAACTTGGCTTTGTTCACAGTAGATCTCTGTGCAGTAATAGGTACTTGACACATAATGGATGGATAGTTGAGTGGGTGGATGGATGGGAGGGAGGGAGGGAGGAAGAGGAGCTGAACCACCAGGCGGCTCTGAGAAGACAAAGAGGACGTGTGAGGGTGTGGAACCCATCAGTGACATCCACCTACCTCGAGCCATGTCCAATTCGGTGCATCTCCGGTCAGGGTTGGTATGGACACGACACTTAAACACAGCCCCAGGGGACCTCACTGAAGTGCTGTACTTGGACTCTGCCTTTGGTGCGCCCACAAGAACCCTGCATATCCAGAAGAAAGAACATTCTGTCACAAGCCAGTACCAGGAAAGAGGAGGCTGGTGGTTAAACCCTCACCCAGCCAGGGGAGGGCTGCCTGAGTGCTCCCTGACAAGCCACACCCCAGTATCATCCTGGGCTTCGGGGCCCGGGGGGCACAGCCTTCTGCAGTGAACCTGTCGGATGTTCTCCAGGCATGTTTAAAGCTCAAGACTGGCTGGGAACACATACAACCAAAGGGTTCCTATCTAGAACCTATAGACGTATAGGAAAACACAGAGAGCCAACAGAATAGTGGGCCAGATATTTGATGAAAGAAGATAACCAAACGGCCAATAAACATATGACAGGATGCTTAAGGACATTAGTTATCAGAGAAATCCAAGTGAGATACCACCCACACCTACTAGGTTACACCAAAAGACCTCAAACACCAGGTGCTGGCAAGGATATGGAGGAACTGGAACCCTCATCCACTGCTGGGGGGACCACTTAGAGAACTTGCCTAAGTGCCTAAGAAAGTGGACCATGGGCCTTACCCGAGGACCCAGAGATCCCATTTCCGGGAACATACCCCACAGAAGTGCATACGTGGGTCTACCAGGAGATGTGGTCAAAAATGTTCCCAGCTAAAAATGTTGTGGCCAAACACTAGAGGAGACTCAGAGGGTCTCCCCATGCCAGAGCGGACAGGTAGGTGGCGGCACAGAAACACAATCGCATTCTGCACAGCGATGAAAATCAACGAGCGTGCAATGGCGCCACACGAGGAAGCTCTGGAATACAGCATTGAGCAACAGACGTCAGGCCCAGCGGGCTCTCACTGTCTGATCCCACTCATCTCAAGTCCGAAGCCGCTGGAATTTAGCTGGCGCTAGAGGTCACTCTATGGGTTACCTCTGGGGAGAAGCGGCGGGGTGGGGGGAGGCTGCAGCTAGTCAGAGGGGACTTCCAGGGGTGCATATGATGCTCTGTTGGCAACCTGAGTAGTGTCTGCACAAAGGTGATGATTCCCTGAATTGTGTACATGACATGGGCACTTGCCTGGATGTGTGTGATACTTCAGTTAAAAAAAAAAAAAAACAAGAATAAAAAGTAGGAAATTTGTTGGAGATGTCATTTCTCTTCTATGTCCCTCTCTTCCCCTTGCTCCCCACCACACACAAAGCATGTATATTTGGGAGATATAGGAAAGAAATATCAGGAGGGTAGAATTACAAACCACTTCCTCTACCCCAACGCCAGCCAGAGGTAGAAGCGTTCCCATACAAACAGGGACAAGAATGAAGCCCTTCGTCTTGACTGGGAGGCTGCTGTGGGGATGGGCTCTCCCCACCGGAGGACAGGAGCAAGAATGCTAAGACAACAGAAGAGACGCATTTGGGACTGTGTGGACACAGAACACGGCAGGAAGTGGCCACAGGCTCCCCCACCGATGTTACAGAAACACTTGTGCCCTACATGTTCATGTATCATTCCCAGAGAGCAGTCAAGCGCAGAGCTAAAGTGGAGAACACTAACCGGTACAGTCACGCACAGTGTGTGCTGAGCCACAGCCATGTGGAAAAGGGCTTGTAAGGTGAGACTCTGAACAAGATCTACACCTGTGTCCACAGAGTAGGAAATTCCAAGCCACTGCTCCTTCCGTCTGGCAGCCTGGAAAGGGGAAGCAATTCTCCTGGAAAGGTACCAGGCACATTGTGCAATAAACTAGCCCCTACTGGCCTGGCATAGAATGCATTATCCACTATGTGTCTGTGGGAAAGCGATCTAGCAGAAGCTAGAATGACCCCGGACAGCCTCCCAGAGACATGGGAAGCTGGCCCAGGTTCCCTGCACTCTGTCCTGAAAGCCACCTTCACCTTGGGATCATGAACTTCACCCCCAACCTAGCTGCAGCGTGACACTGCTCCCTCCCCAGCACCCTGGCTGAAAGGAGTGTAGATCTAGCCGTCAGAGAACAGAAGTCTGGCACCTTCAGATGGACCCGCCACAAAGGCTGAACAGCCACACTAATCGGACTCAGAGACATGGTATGAGGCTCATGAAAAGGCACGTGGGTCCCATCTTAACTCCCGCTGCCTCCAAACCCAGTTCCTCAATGCCCAGAACACAAAGGATCACTGAGAACACATGGGGCCAGAGAAACCAACCCTTAGTGGCATGTTTCTTTCCAGATCAATCTGGTCTTGAGAGTCTGTACTTGATTCGGTGCAGGGTCTGAAGGGCACAGGCCCCTCACTCACACGCCAGCTCCCGCTCCTGCAGCCTTGCACAGTGGGCCCCAGCTGCAGAACCCCCAGGCAGCGGGGCTGGAACCCACAGCCTTCGGGAATCCCAGAAGGCACCTTCCCACAGGGACCACACCAGGGCAGCTCAGCGGGCTCTTGGCTGCTCTAACTCAAATGCACCATGACACGCAAAACGAAACTCCAGTGAGAAGAAAGCCACATTAAGGGATCAATTTCCCCCTGGCTTCTGGGGCTGAGCTTCAGAACCACCAGGGCAAGTCAAGGGTTGCCCTTGATAATGCCAGTTATGTTTTCACAGGTGAGAAGAATTAGCAGTCTGACAGGTCTAAACGCCCGAAACATCCACGGCCTTTCCACATGTCAGGTTGTAGGAGCCGAGGAACATAAAATTGCCTTCTGCACTCGAAAAACCCCAGCGGGACGGGGCTGGGTCCAAAAGTTCCCACAAACGCCTAATTTACATTAGCACAGCGAATAAATGCCACTTGCAATTCATTTTGTAAATATCACAGAAATTAGACAAAGGGGGAGAACTATTCACACAGCAAGGGAGAGAAATGGCTGCAGGAAACAAGCTATTTTTTTATCCCAACCCCGCAAAAGGCACTAGAATCCTGATCCTGACAGACAGCCCACTGCACTAAATTCACCGACCCAGGCTCACAGGTTATCCAGGGAAGGGACCATGGAGGGCTGAAATCCCAGGCAATGCTTCTTCCAGACTAGAGCTGAGACCCCGAGGGGTAAAGTTCACATCAAAACCTAAGGTGGCAAAAGGATCCACAGAATCACTTTTCCCTTCCAGACCCAAGGTCCTCAGGGGTTCGAACAATGGCTGACTGGGCACGGATCACAGCACTCTGGGTCCGACTCTTCATCAGCGGGTCGCACGAGAAGGTTTCTCCCAAATCGTTTGTAGTGGGAAATGAAGCAAGAGATAAAGGGGTGTCTGCACGCACGTTTGTGCTCCCTGGGCTGGCACAGTGGAACAGGAGCTTGTATCTCTGTGTTCACAGAGTGCTGTGGCTTCCTCCGCAGCCTGGAGCCATTCTTTACCCAGGCCTCCCTCCAGCAAGACCCGGCGGCAGGCCAGCCGACGAGCCCATCTCCTCTGAAGTGAGTTCAGCTGGCTCTCCGCCAGGCCAATCCCAAGAGATGAGAGCATGCAACCGCCCAGAGTTCAGGACAAACCACCATGAAGATGCAGTCTGCCTTTTCTCTCATCGTTCGGAGTTATAACGAGACAGCCCGGGCACTTCCAAGATCTGCTCCCCCCCATCCAAATCTTCCCTGGTACCCTCGACAGGACACTGAGATGTTTCCTTCCTTTGTACAGTTAGCATATAAAAGGGCCCGGGTGGCCCACCAACAGGCTCCCATCAATAAATCATCAGGCTGATTCGCACCTTGGCGGGCTACTTCGAGTGTGGTCCTTGGTCCGGCAGCCTGGAGGACACCTGGGAGCCCGAGGGAGATACAGAATCTCGGGTCTCAGCCCGCAGAGTCAGAACAGCTCTCGGGCCGACGTGCCGCCTGAGAAGCATGATATAACCGCCTACACTGACTACAAATCGCTGTGCTCCCTTTGGGGCCAGTGTGGATGGATGACCCTCCAGAAGTGAGACTCTCTTCCTATCCCAGCCCCTGTTAATGCTGCTCTCACACTGCGAAGACATGTCAGAGTTCTCTCCTTAATTCACAAATCTAGCTTTCCAATTCTAAGGACAGCCAGGGTGTATCAGGCACTTGGAGTGTGCACATGCTGGGTGAGGCTCCTTCAAGGCAGAATTGCATTTAATATTCAGAGCAATCCCATGGAAGGCACTATTATGCCCATTTTACAGATGAAGAAACAGGTGGCCAAAGGCAGACATGGGACACCCCCAAGCCCACGAAGCACGGTGAGGTGCCACAAGGCAACACGCACCCCAACAGTCGCGTGCAGTGCCCACGCCCCTATTCTGCCTACCCCACAGCAGCCAGAAAGCAGGAAATAAGAACCAGCAAGTGTGAAGCGACCAGCCCCCTGCTGCCAGCCACCCCACATGATTTTGCCAGAAAAAGCCCTTATGAGGGTCTGCAGGTGGCTCCCGGGTTAGAACTTTGGGAATTTCTGTCATGCAAAGGACTGGGGTTTAAAATAGAAAGAATCCCTCTACTCTTCCACATCAGGCTGAATTTTTATCAGCTTCTTGCTTTTCTAAAACGGGTACGTTGCTGACACCATGATGCCCAGAGGTTTGCCCCTCTCACACACCTGTCTGGAGATGGGGGCCCATCTGTTCATCAGCCCGCACCAGTCACGCTCACTGGTGGTCCCATTTCTTGCTCAAGGTAACCCTGCTGGGCAGCTTCTCATGCACCTTTTACTAAGAGATCGTGGGTGACACTACTGGCAAGCAGCAGAGCTCGGATTTAAACCCTGGGCATCCACGTCCAAGGGTGTCTTCTTTCCAGTCCTCCAAACTCCCTCCTCTTATGGCAGTTTAAACACCATCTATTTTTCCAACATGGCCACCTCCTTGGTGGGCAAGTGTGTGGTCAGGCTGGCTACAGAGACTCCACACCCACCACCCATCTGGTTTGAACCAATTCCTCACATCAGGAGAACAGACAGCAGGTAAATTCCCCGGCTAGCAGGTGACAGAAAAGGGCCACGATGCCTCCCCAGGAAAGGCTCCCGTCCTACCCACAAATACCACAGCCATGGTTCCTGGGGGTGAAATTACAGTGCGATCGAGGAAAGCAAGTAGGCCCTGAAAACCTTAAATGCATTAACTTTACTTTCGTGCATTTGAACCCAATGCCAAAGCTTCGCAGGGACTCATGTGTCAGTGACAGGAGTGGAATTCAATCACTGCGTGTCCCACCGCACTGCCTGGAAATCCCAGGAATCGCTGCACCTCCCTTAGTGCGCAAAAAGCAGCCAAGACTTGAACAGAGAGAGGGCTGGTCGGTGGCAGGAAGTCACGTCTGACCGCATGCAACCCTTCACTCCAAGAGAGGAGAGATGCTCCTGGGCCAGTGCTCGCCACCTGGAGCTGGCAAACCTGGAGGGACTCAGAAGCTCCTCTCTTTACAGTTGGGAAAACTGAGACTCTGACTCAAACCACGGGATACTCACTCATTTTAGGGGTTTTAAACTAACAGTTCCACTTGAATTCTAAGCTGTGAGGGCAAGTTACTCAGGGAGGTAAAGTGCAAGAAGCACAGGGCTAACATGGGGTTCAAGTTCTGCCACAACTACTAATAAGAAACTTATCTGAGGTCACATAGCTTAACTACTCTAGGCCTCAGGTTTCTTCCTCTGTAAAACAGGAAGAATCAAAATACACCTAGTAAGGGTTCTTGCAAGGTTTAATGTTTATAAAGTAGCTAGCACAGTGCTTGATACAACGTTGGTGCTCGGTGAAACAGGAGACTGGTTAGACTAGGCCAAACACCTTAGCAACAACTCGTTCAGCTCCCCCACTTGGCAACACTCCCAGGAGCTCCTCAGAACCAGGAATTTATTCAGACCCTCTGCCGAGCTCATAGAAATCCTGGAATGATTAGGACACTCTTACCACTAGCAGCAGACTACAAAAGTAGCCATGATTCTCCTTCCTTCCTGCATCCACGTCCCTCTCAATGGGGGCCTGCAGCTTCTTCTATCAGGATGTTCAGTCTATTTCCCCATGAAAGGGGTTGGGCCCCATAACTTGCATTGGCCAACTGAGTGTGACAGAGGGGGCTATGGTTTGACTTCCAGCTTTGCTTTCAAGAGACCATGCATCCTTCTGAGTGCGCTCTTGGCACCCTAGCCCAGCCACCACGTGTGCCAGCCCCCGCTGCTGGGGGATAAAAGACACGTGGAGATGAGCCATCCCAACTGAAGCCATCCTAGACCAGCCAGCCAACCAGCCCACCCAGAAGCTGACAGCAGACACATGCATGAGCCCAGCTGAGAGAAGAACCACCCAGCTGAGCCCAGCCTAAGCTGCCGACGACAGATTCACAAGCTAAGACATGGTGACTGGTTTAGGACACTGAGGCCTCAGGTGGTGTGTCACAGAAAACAGAAATGTCATCACAGTAGGACAGGCCCCTTCTGAAGGGACCTGGGCTGTGGCACCTCCACTGTCCACTAGCTACCCTGGAGTCCAGCCCGCTGACCTAGCTCTGCCCCTGAGAACCACTGCTACTGCTTCTCCAGCTCTCCGGTCTCCTTTCCTTCCCCAAAGAATCTTACTGCCAACCAGGATGACAAACTTTTACTGAGGGCGCTGATATGGGAAAGGCCAGGTGGGGTGGCAGAAACAGCCGTGAAGAGAATGTCACCTCCTCTGCAGCTCCATGACCTCGGGCAAGTCCCCTGGCCACTCAGCCCCCTCCCCCACATCCTTACAAGATAATACAAATGCACAGTCCCTTTCCCAAGACAGCAGTGAGGCACAAAAAGGAATGGCAAAAGGCAGGGTGTTGGGGGAGGGGGTGAATCCAGAATGGCCCAACTTTTGAGAACAGGTAGGGGTTTCTACCTGCCAAGGCCAAGGACAGAAATGCTCCCAGAAAAAGCATGGGGGCACTATTCCTTCTTCCTTAGGAAATGGATACCCTGGACAGGGGCTTGATGGGGGAGGGGGCAGCAGCAAGGCTGACCCTGAGAATAGCCAGACAAGCATTAAGTCCACCTAGGTCCAAATCACCACTCTACAATCTACTTGCTGAGTAACCTTGGATTTGACTTCTGCACCTCAGAGTAGCCCCACTGCTTCAGAGTGACCATGAACATGGCTCCTCTGGGAGAGAAAGTACTCCCAAGGGCTAGCAATAGTATTTTTATTCTGGGAACTTTAGGTTGGAGTAAAGAAAGGGAGGGAGGGGCGCCCGGGTGGCTCAGTGGGTTAAGCCTGTGCCTTCGGCTCAGGTCATGATCCCAGCGTTCTGGGATCAAGTCCTGCATCGGGCTCCCTGCTCAGCGGGGAGCCTGCTTCTCCCTCTCTCTCTCTGCCTGCCTCTCTGCCTACTTGGGATGTCTCGCTGTCAAATAAATAAATAAAATCTTAAAAAAAAAAAAAAAGGGAGGGAGGGAGGGAGAGGGGTATAATCCAAGTGCTGAGTCAGAGAGTGAAACAGGTAGCTCCCATGCCTAACGGGGAAAGAGCAGCAGCACAGGCAGGGTCCCCCTCCTTGAAGAGGCATGAGCCTGCTGGCAGTCCTGTCAGGGACTGAAGTATCCTCAGAGCTGCTGCCCTGACCAGGGCCTCGGGTCTTGGCAAATGCACTGAGAAGCGGCAGCTGGAGAAGGAAGCATGGTGAAAGGGCCAATGTTCTCCTTCCCCCACCTGAGAGCATCGAACAATAAAATCCAAGAGAGGCAAGCTACAGACCTCCGGGAGATTGGAGTTAAAACCATGGGTGCTTTCTTGTGATAATTTTCTTCTCCAAGAAGAACAGGTCAATACTTTTACTTTTATCCTTTTGGACTAAAATTCTCACCACCACCCCTGACCTTAGAACTACAGACTTACTTCTCAGATTTACATGGCCCGGGATGAGGGCCAGAGCTCCCCACAACAGGGGCGGCCTCCCACCTGCTGAGAGCAGAAAGCAGCATGCAAAGCTCTGGGATATAAAATCCCACAGGTCTCCAATTAAAGGAGCCATCTCAGAGCCTTTCTGGAAGCAGGTAGGATGTAAATGCAGATTTATGGAGAGCATGACCAAAATGTCAGAGACCACACAGAACGAGTGCATCTCACAGAGAACTCTCATTCATGCCTGTCTTGAGTATGGACACTCTGATTTTGGCAAAGGAACAGAGGCATCAACAAATATACTGAAAGCACTCCTGCAGCATCTCAAGTCGGGATGAAGACGACCCTTAGTTCGCAAGGCCAGATCAAAGTACCAAGAAAAAGAACTACTGGTATTTTCAAGGGCTTCCTATGTGCTGGAGGTGGTGTTCCAGGCTTTGCAGACATCCCCTCATTTAAGGCAAGAATGAGATGAGGGAGAAACTACTATTCCTCTCTTCCAGTGAGGCGAACCAGACTCAAACTGCTGAAGGGCCTGGAGGCCCGACAAACATCCTTGAGGCTGAAACAGCTACACGGGGGCAGGGCAAGCCTACCTGTAGGGACCACCATGCACTCATGCATCTCGGCAGCCCCCCCCCTTTAAGACCGAGAAACCACAGGTTTGGTTGTTGCTGGGAAATCAGGGGCCACAATGAAGGCAGAGCCAGGAAGAACCCCACTCCCTGGGTCTGGAACATCCACCCCCTAGGACCCACCGGCAGGGGTGAGAAGTGAGGTCCCGCATTTTGGAACATCCTGCACAAGGCCAGTTGTGCTCTAGGCTTTGCACACATTGCAGCTTCGGAACACAGGGAAGTCCGGACGGCGTAGGAAGGGCTACTGGGCTTCAACACACCAACAGATGTGTGGACATGGAAACCAACAAAGTTGGTTTTGTGTTCTTTAGGTTCAGGTTTTGGGGGACACGAAGCATCCTCTCTCACACATTGGTGCAGAAAGTCTATGTGGGTTTCTTTGATAAAGTTATAAATCCAGGGAGGAGTCCTGAACACTGGCCGCCACAGCTACCTTCCCCATCCCCTCTCTAAATAGAGCTTCTTAAATGGGGATGAAGATATGGTAACAAAAACAGCCCACGGAGGTTAGGATGGATACATGGAATATTCCAGAATGTGCCACCTTTCCTAGGACACTCTGTCTTACCCTCACACAGACATGGTGTGAGAGCAGGCTCTACAAATGTCCCTAGTGGAATCTCTGGGTCCCTGTTTCCTCAGTGATCAAGCATCTCTGGAAAGCAGAGCCCCAGTATCCCCTCAAAGGTGGCCAGTGGGTCACGCATAAGTACCCCACAGGGAAGCAGCCACTGTAATAAATCCAAAACTTTTCCTGCAAAGCCAGGCAGGACAGAACCTCATGAGACAGATGCTTAGATACCTTGAAGCCTCAAATTCAGACTCCTGACTCTGTGAGAAGCAAAGGCACACACCCCAGCTCTGCCACTTTGGCCACGTGACTATGCAAGCAACACGTCCGTGTGTCAGTGTTCCCCTTTGTGAATGGGACCAGAATGACAACCAGCTGAGCCTCAGGAACATTAAATGAGCTGATGCACCTAAAGCATGTAGAACAGTACTCAGCACGTGCTAAGTACTCAAAGGGCCTGGCTGCTGCCACCATGTTGCTTCAGCTGTGAACGGAAACTCACAACAGAAGATCTTTCTGCTCTCCCACAAAGCAGAAACTGGGGACCCGGGAAGCCTGTGGCTTCAAAGACTCTAGATTTTTCCCAATCTTGGATTCACTTTCACTTTCTAAGTCTCCCTCTGGCATGCATGCATACCACATACATACATACCACATACAAACATAAATAAATGGAAGGTCGTGATAAAATACTTTCTTCTGCTTTGGTTGGTCACCAATCCACCTGGCTTACTGGTCTGTGGTTCACAGGGTACCAGGAATGAGGTCCTGCTGCTCCCTCTGGTCAGCAGCTCATCAGCTACCTGGTTCAAGGTAAGGGGGAGGGGGGGGATTCTCTCCCTCCTCCATCCTTTACCTGTGAAATTCCTGAAATCAGAAAGAGGCACCCTGGGTATCAGCTGGCAGCTAGAATGCTGTGGAGTCTGCTTGAGGCCAGAATCCTAATGTTCCAGAATCCATGCTGACCCAGTGTAACAAGCAAAGGCACAGATAATCCCAGCCACGACTGCTGGCCGAGGAGCACCTCTCATACCTTCCTAACAGCAACTCACAAATGATGGGCTCCATGTGCCACCTGCCATTCAGCTGCAAGGGGGCAGTCAGCTGACAGTTCCCAGCCACAGTCCCTTCAGGATGGCCAGAGCAATCAAGCTGAGGCCACACTCCTCCCAGGCAGGCATAGCCAACGACTGATTACGATTTTGGTCGGGGGAGGGTCCCTGTCTAGTTGATAGACACCCTAATCAGATCTACAGCACAGTCTGAGGCTCTCCCTAGCCAGTCCTGCCCCCTGCCCCCTAACTTTCATAGCCCCTCCCCCCCTACCCCAACACTTCTCTTGTACTCCTATCTCTACCTGAGCATCCCAGAGGACACCCCTGGATATAAGTCCTCAGTCATTGTGCATTGATCACCCAGGCTGTGGCAGGCTGGGGCAGGCTGTGCACAAGGTAACTCCAAGCTTCAGTTCTCCAATCAGCAAACTGGAAACCACTCACCAACTTGTCCCAAAGACTCAGCTAAAGACTAGGATGCCTGTGAAAGCCTTTGACCTCTTGTAGATAGATGCCCAGCAAATACTATCTCATGGGATTATCAATATTTTATTTCTTAAAGTTACAGCCTCCTCCGTGGACTTCTGAGAACACGGTGGCTGCTTTTAATAAACACGAAAACAAGTTTCCCTAGACAAAGCACAGTAAGAGTTATCAGAAAAAGACCATTTCCGGACCAGCAGCAAGTCAGCAGGGAATCGGAGCTGGCTGGGGCCCAGCTCTTCACACCCTCACACCCAGAGCTGTGAGTGACTGGCTGAGAAGAGTTGTCTTCTTGCCCCAGAAGGGTCTCCCCTGGGCAAGACAGTGGCCTCTGCCCCTGCCAGCTTTCAGCACTAGCTCAGGAAACAGCACCCTTGCCAGCTTCTCCAGATCCTCAGGGAAAAACCCTAGAGACCCCAAGAGACACTCTCTGGGCCCCTTAGAGGTCAGGTCTCACATACACTCCATGCCTTACTGACAGCTTGAAAAAGCAGGCTCTGCAGGGTGATAGAACCAGGAATAAGGTCTGAAAATGCCACTTCCAAAAATCCAGATGGGCAAGTGCAGCCACGCTTCCACCCGAAGGCCTGGCACGGGCCTGAAGAACTCAGCAAAGACACCCACCGTGCAGGTTATGAGAGCGCTCGCTGCCATTTCCAGATGTCTCCTCACAAAGACGGGTAGCGGGGGACAGGAGGGCCCATGATCCCAGGGTCCCCCTTCTACAGGTTTTACCTTCACAGGGGGGTCTCCCCACTCTGCCCCTCTGAACTGTGCCTGCCCAAGGACAAGCCTCTCCCCCATCGGAGCCGACAGCTTAGTTTTTGCCTGGGACACCAGTCTAGGACCCCACAATCCCTTCATGTGTTGGATGTGAGTGAAGTCTTCATTCCTGAACCCTCTACCTTAGCAGACAAGGCTCTTCGCTGTCTGACAAGGGAAAAGGCAAAGTCGTCAGCCTCTCTGGCAGTCCACTATTAATCCTAACTAATGGATTAATTAATTGATTAATTCCCTCCTGACCAGAGGGAGCAGCAGGACCTCATTCCTGGTACCTTGTGAACCAAAAGCCATTATTAATCCTGAGCTCACTCCAAGAGCCTCCACTTGTTCTGATAGACAAATGTGCTTTTCCTTTTCCTTCTACCCTCATCAGATCTTGGTCTAGCCCTTTAAGCCTTAATTCATTGCTGTAAACCTGCACTGTCCAGAACTCTCTGCAATGAGTATCCTGCGTGCTGTCCGGTGTGACGACCACCAGCCACAGGTGGATACTAAGCACTTAAAACGTGGCTAGTATAACTGAGAAACTGAATTCTTGATTTTATGTGGTCATAATTAATTTTTATTTAAATAGCAATCCATCTGGCTAATGGCAAAGGCACTGGCAGTGCAGAACCGTCTAGCTCGTTTTAATTCTCAGCCTTAATGTGAGCAGAGAATGTTATGTTCTCCTGGGCTCTGAATGACCTCCTATCCCTCACCGAATGATGCTCTGACAGCCCTAACAGAGCAGAGAGCCGGCGCGTCTTCCATTTCTGAGCACTTGCTCTGCGCCTGAGCACAGCCGTCTGGATGTGTCCCGGGAGATGGGGCAGGAAGCACGTCGCCAGAGAGGAAGCCAGTGCACCCAACCACCTCGGACTCCAGGGCGTCTGGGGCAGAGAGGAAGGGGGGGAGGGGTGTGAAAGAAACCCACTTTGGGGGCTGGACGCTAGCCGGCCTCATTTATTTATATCACAGGGTGTTACAGTTGTCTGCCCCGCAGCTGAAGAACGGGTACGCGTGTAAGCAAAGGGGACAGACATCGGCTTTGTCCGTGTTCCCTGGCACCTACTGCCGTTGCTCAAAGGGTGCAAGAAGACCCAGGGGCGGGGGGTGGCGGGGAGAGGTACAGGCAAGGAAGCCAGCTCTGGCAGGCAGACACCCTCTGAGTGTTGTCGGAAAAAGAGGAAACCAAGTCACGTGCATGCCTGCATCCAAACAGATACAAATGACATCTGTAACACTGTCCAGGATATTCCAGTCCACCTGGCCACAGTGACAACTCACACCGCCTAGAGATCAACAACAGAGGGACCAGGAATAGGGTCTGAGCACCAAATGCTCAGTGTGCAACACTGCAGGAGCTGTGCTCAAGCCCCAGGGTTTATAAAAGCAAGGTCACCCCCTGCTCTTGCTGAAATCTTGAACTTTCTGACCTCTGACAATTTTGGCTGAAAAAAGGCACTGACAGGTATGCTCGGTTATGGGATTCAAGAAGAAATGCTGGCTCTCCCGGCAGGGTGCACACACATGCTCTGTGATGTGTACCTGGGTTCCATGTTAATGCCACGGACCCCCCCCCCCCTCCACTCTGCCACCTGCAGAGCCCATGCTGACCCTGCTGCCTGGGCTCTATCCCCGCCCCCATCAGCCCATTCTTCTTGCTCCTTACCCTGCCTAGAACAAATCCCTTTACCTGGAAAAAGCAGGAAGCCAATTTATTAAACCACTAATACTGAATTAAGCTAAAGAGTAATTTCCCAGAGAAGAAAGACACCAGATACAAGGTTTAATTAACATTTTCTTTCTTTACAAAGTTTTAGTGTGTTACTTTTCCTTTTCATGTCGATCACTTACTCTCCACCCCCATTCTGACTATATTCGGGATCTTTTTAGTTCCCCTTACGTAGACAGCTAAGCTCCTCTCAGGCATTGGATCAGCACCTTAGCAAATCACTCAAAACTTCAGGGCCTGAATTAATGCATTTCTCTAAAGTACACATGTTAACTTCACTGGCACTTTGTAAATGCATACAAAACACCTCAAAACCTCCCTTCTCTCGGACCCAGCAATTCTAAGCCCAGGAATTTATTCGAAGGAAATAATTAAGGATGTCCGCAAGGCTTTAGTTACAAGGATGTTTACCCCTGCTGTTGTTTATAATCATGAATAATTGGAAACAACCTACGTGTCCCTCTCGCGGGGCTAAAAGATGCAGGGCCCTGGGACTGCCTGGTAGGAAGAGACCGACAATCAGTCGCTAAGTCAATCAAACAATCAAACAATCCTTGAGCTAAAATTAGGGTAGAGACATAGAGGGTAGATCCAGACTCCACTGAGCCTAAGTCTTGTAAATTTAGGGTGACTATCTTTAAGAAAATACAAAATTAGGACTATAAAATTCAGCACAGGGTCTTGGTAGGGGCCCATGTGAGTAAAAGGCCTTTGGTGGAACTTTCATTAGCCCTGTGGTAAGTCTAATCTTGAGAAAGAGAAAAGAAAGAGAAAGGAGGTGAGGCTGGACGTCTACTGCTTCAAAAGCCGCACCTTACAAGTCTGGGCAGTCTATCAGTTGAGAATAACATTCAAGGTCTAAGACAAAGAATATTGGGGGGAAGGGAGGGAAGAGAAAAGGATAAGGAGGAAAATACTTGGAAAAAGCAGCAAGAGCACAGGTAGCAAGGACACAGCAAAAACTATAATGAAAATTAAGACATTGTGGGGCAAAAAAAGAAAAAAAACTGCTTTAAAAAGATTTCCATTGAGCTTGGTCGGCCCCCGGAAAACTGTCGGGACAAGTCCTCGAATGGGAGGACTAACATGCTCTAATGCTCATATCGGGACTGGAGAGGGTACTTCTGAACCAGCACCCTGGCTGTGATGGGTCCCTTTGGGCCCTGGAAATATCTGCCCCACATCTCCACTGGCACCAAGGCCACACACCAGCATTACCTTCCAGTTGCACACCCCGCCTCCCTCGATACCCCGGGTGCCAAGCTGAAGGCCAGTCTGTCGTTTCCTCAATTGCCGAACCTATTCCAGTCACGCAGCTTTTCCTCATCTCCCTTTTGAAACAAAGCAGATTCAACTTTTTTCCTATGTCAAACTCGCTCTTGCCTCTCCCACCTCCCACACCCAGTTGTTCCCCACTTAGAACAGCTTTGACTTGTGGCCCGTCCAAATCCAGGTGATCGGGTCCTGGCACTTTTCCCGTGAGCTGAGCCACATCATAGAGCCCAGAGGCGCCCTAGCCAGTGCAGCTACAGATCCCACACAGTGCCCCAGCTGCACTGCCTGCCTTTTCCTGTAGAGCCCCCTGCCCAGAGAAGCCCTTCTATTCCTGACCCACTCACCCCACATACTTTGTGCCAAGGTCACACAGTCCAGGAACCCGGGGCAGGGGGGAGGGGATGATTCTGGGATGCGTTCTCCAACCATTCCGGCTCCATTGTCTACCAAATCCAAAGCCCACAGTGAACTCTGAGCAGGCTGGACATGGAAAAGGTGTTTAGCCTGCTTTGCTTTAAAAAGGGGATTTAGCAAGGCAGAAAAAGACAGTCTGGCCTTAAAATTGGCAACTGGGAGAAATGGTAGGGAAGGAGATGTGGAACTGGACAGGGGCTACACAGGACTTTACAAACTGGTTCTCTTGGAGGCAGTTCTCCTCAACAAAGGATTGCTAATGGGCTGGCCAGTCACAGATTGTCCCATACCGCACCCCCTTCCAGCAATGCTTCAGAACTCAGTTCTACAAACTCACCCTTTCCGTCAGCCTCTGTCCCATTCAGAGCAGTGACTGTCTCACACAGCTGCATGGAATGCATGGCACACATTAAGGACCTCGCCTTCCTAACCTGCATCCCCTAAGGACACCCACACTGGTGACCACACAACAAAACTAACTCCAGACTAGTTGTCACCCGGCGCCCACTGGGACATGACCTTGAACAGGGGAACTGTCCACCGCCTAACTCTCTGATGAGAAGGTGACCCTTGTGTGCTGTGGGATTTCCACTTGCCCAGGCAAAGGGTCAAAGAGGGACCAAGCTCATCTCAGAGCTTCTCCTCAGGGGCTGGGGACACAGCCTGTGCCTCTTAGCTGATGGCACTTAATGGGGAGAGCTTCCAAACTTCGGGATGCTCGGGGAGCAACTGGATTCCTTGACGTTACAAAACCACATCCCTCTGTTAAAACTTCAGGTGCTTGTTTCCAGGTCAGAGGACCCAGGTGAAATGAGGCCCAGGCTGTCCCAGAGGTCACGCACCAGGCTTGTCACTCAGGGTCCTGGACCATCCTCCCTTCCAGCATCCTGGACCCTCTCGCCTCACTTCCTCAAGAAGGTATTGTAAGGAAGGAGGAGGCTTCTGGACCGCAGTGTGTCCCTCGGGCTGCCTGAAACTCACCTCTGGGGAGCCCCATTCCTCCCCTACATACACAGCCTGTCCCCCCAGGTCCCGGGGTCACTGCACTTCCTTGGCGCCGCGGAACGGAGGGTGGGGTGTCACTAAGAGCCCCCGGACACTGAGGAGTCTGCGTGCCCGGTCACTTAGGGCCTGGGGCATTCGGCTGAGGCCCCCGGGGGCAGAGGGACCAAGTTTCTGAGCGAGAGAGAGAGCCAAGTCTCCTCCGGCTGGGAGGCCGAGAGGACCGCTCTCGGGGTTCTCTCCGCGCACTCCGGGCTGGGACCGCGGGGAAGCGCCGGCCCCGCCGCCTCCAACCCCAGGCGCCCAACGCGACGTCTGCCGGACGAGAGACCGGCGTCCCGCGCCCTGCCCGCCAGTCGTCAGCGGCCGAGCTGCGCGCCGCCGAGACATCGCAATTTCTCCCTCGGGACGGCGGCTTGGAGGCGGCCGGAAAAGGCAGCGGCGGCCGGCGGGGGACCGAGACGGGGGCGGCGGCCGGGCCGGGGTCGCGGGGGGCACTCACCAGCGCGTGTTGTCGTGGAAGTGCTCCAGCACCGCGTAGCCGAAGAAGGAACCGGCGGGCCCCTGGAAGCGCACGGGGCGCTGCGGGTCGAGGTTGTAGGCGCCCGCGGGCGTCCCCGCGGCCACCAGCGCCAGGAGCAGCGCGCGGAGCCCCCCGGCGCCCCTCCGCGCCGCCGGGCCGCCCATCCCCAGCCGGCCGCCGCCCTCCGCTGTGCCCCGCGAGCAGGGCGCCGAGCGCGCGGGCGCCGGGGCCGCGGGGTCCGCCGACGGCCGGGAGGCTCCCGGGGGCGGGAGCTCTGCGCTCCGACGCTGGCTGGAAGTGGCGCCGGCCCGGGGACGGTAGGCCGAGCGGGCGCGGAAGGCGAGCGCAGGGGCGGCCCGGGGCGGGCGGCGTCCTCAGTCCGGCGGAGAAGTCTGCGCTCTCGGAGCAAGCGGTCCCGGGCCGGGCGGTGCTGGACTGCAGAGAGGCGCGCCCGCGGGGTGGGCGGCCCGGAGGCTGGCGCTGGGACGGCGCGCCCGCGCCCTCTGCCGGCCGCCAGCCCTCCCCGCGGACGGCCCGGGCGGACCGCAAGAGTCATAGACCCGCCGGCGGAGGCGGGGGTGGGGAGGGAGGGGGAGCGGGGGGCCGGCTCTGCAGCACCTCCGGCCCCCAGCCGGGAGAGGCTTCCAGAATCCTCCCCGCAGCTGCATGCTTGGCCGCCCTGCGGGGGTCGCGGGGTCTGTCGTTCCCTCTCGGTCTCACACCCACACCCACACCAAGGACCAAAGGAAGTTAAGGATTGAGTTTATATTCTAGCGCTGCCCATCTGCAGCCCCTTGACTGGGCTGTGAGCCAACCTAGAGGAGAAGAAGCGTTCAACGACTGCACCTGGCAATCGTTGATGACAACCAGATCCACGCGGGAGTGAACCCAGCACCCTTCCCTATTCCACTCACCTGGTCTCCTGCAGCATTGATCCCTTAGTGTGGTCTCCGCCCCAGCAACATCCCCATCACCTGGGATCCTGTAGGAAACGCGCACCAATAGGTCCCACTCCAGATCCAAGGAATCAGAAGCTCTGAGGGTTGGCGCCCAGCTGTGCGTGGGGAGACAGGTGAAAGTGTGATAAAATACACATAATATAAGACTTACCATCTTGACCATCTTTAAGTTTAATGGCATTAAATACGTGTACATTGTTGTGCAGCGACCACCACCCATCTCTAGACCTTTTCTGACTTGCAAAACCGAAACTCTATATCCATTAAACAATAACTCCCCATTTCTCCCCTCCCCCAGTCCTTGACAACCGCCATTCTACTTTCTATGAATTGCCCTGCTAAATATCTGGGAGTGGAATCATATGTGGCTGACTTTTTCCACTTAGCATAACGCCCTCAAGGTTCATTTATGTTGTAACAGGTATCAGTACTTCCTTTTTTAAGCCTGAATAATACCGTAATACATGTTTTCTTTATCTATTGATCCCTTTGTGGCCATTTGGGTTGGTTCCACCTTTCGGTTATTGTAAATATGTGAATAATACTGCTATGAATGAATGTATGGGTACATTTACCTGTTAGAGATAACTGTCTTCAGGTCTTTAGAGTAATTGCCCAGAAGTAGGATTACTGGATCATGTGGGAGTTCCGTGTTTAATTTTTTGGGGGACCGCCATAATGTTTTCCACAATAGCTGATCATTTTACATTCCACAAACAGTGCACAAGTCTAACTTCTCTATGTGCTCTTAACAATTGTTATTTTCTGGATTTTGTTTGTTTGTTTGTTTTGAGAGATACATATGTATGTAGTAATCATTCTAATGGGTGTGAAGTGGTATCTCACTGCGTCTTTGATTTGCATTTCCCTAATGATTAGTGGTGTTGAGCATCTTTTCGTGTGCTTGTTGGCCATTCATATATCTTATGAAGAAATGTCTGCTCAAGCCTTTTGCCCATTTAGCAAAAGACTGTGTTTAACGATCTATGATTCTGATGCCTGCTAAAGTTTGAGAATCATACCATATCAATACCACATTAATACCATATCAATATTGACACACCTTTATTTTCCTCAAGTAACTATGCCCTGCAAGCCATTAGAAAGCCTAGTTGTTGCATGAACCCATGTTCCAAAAAATCCCTAAGTTACAATAAAGGCTCCCCAAGGAAAACAAAATGAGAGCTCTCCCTCTTTAACCACCTGCTCCCAGCTGCTTAAACACATGTCAGAATAGACCCATGGTCTCAAGGACCCCAATGATTGCAGGAAAGAGTGAGAGGAAAGAAAGGAACACTACCATTTATTGAGCACCTACTATATGCCAAATACTTGACACATATTATTTTATTTCATTCTTGCAACATCCTTTTAAAATAAGTACTGTTATTTCCCATTTTACAGATGAGGAAAGTAAGATAGGGACATGGCAATTAACTACCATAAAGACATACAATTTTGAGTAGCTGAATTGGAATTTGAACCTCAGTTCTTTTTGGCACAATATTTAGACTTCCCGGCTCGAACAAATAGTTTCCACATCCTAGAAAGTAAGTACCTTTAAAAAAAAAAAAAAGGCAACAAAATTAAACAGAGAAAAAGTTGGTTTTCATCCCATTTCCCCAAGCTTGTTTCTCCATCTGAGGTGCCCAGACTCACCAGTAACACCCCTGGCCACACAGTCACCTAAGATGAGAACCCTACACAAAATTCTCTATTTGTCTCCCACACCCAGTTCAACCAGTTCTGCTTACTCTACCCCCTCAAGATCTTAAACCCATCACCTCGTTCTCATCTCTACTGCCTAGGCTTCGGGTCAAGCCCTTGTGTCCCTGACCACAGTGTCATAATTATTATGACATTATATATGTTTATAATAATTGTATTTAATATATGGATATAATTATAATTATATAATTATTACAGATCTGTAGTAATGTCCCCCTTGTCATGCTTGTTATAGGTAACTTCTGTTTTTACCTGTCTTGGTAGGAGTTACTAATTTTTTTTAAAGATTTAATTTATTTATTTGAGAGAGAGAAAGAGAGGGTGTGTACCCGTGTGAGAGAGAGCATAAGCAGTGGAGGGGGCAGAAGGAGAGGGAGAAGAAGACTCCCTGCTGAGCAAGGAGCCTGATGCCAGACTGGATCCCAGGACCCTGGGATCATGACCTAAGGCAGATGCTTAATCCACTGAGTCACCCAGTCGCTGCAGGAATTACTCATTTTATTAATCTTTTTAAAGAAACAACTTTTGACTTAGGTGATTGTTTTTTATAACACCTTACCCTTTTTTACTTTAAGATTTTATTTGATCTCTATTGCCTTCTTTACTATTTCTAATAATTTCTTTGGATTTAATTTGTAATACATTTTTCTAGCTTCTTGAGACAGGTGCTCAGATTTTTTACCTTATTATTTTTCTAATTCTTTTCTAATATATGCATTTTATAATATATAATATATTCTTTATAATATATATGTGTTTGTATATACACAGACACAATAAATTTCCTTGCAACAACTGTTTGAACTTTCCATAAGTTCTGACAATTGTATTGTCATTATCAATCAGTTCAAAATATTTATTTACTTATTATTTGCTTATTTATTAGAGAGAGAGAGAGAGAAAGAATGTTAAACAGGCTCCATGCCCATCACAGAGCCCAATGCAGGGCTTGATCTTACAATCCTGGGAACATGATCTTACAATCATGAGAACATGACTAGAGCCGAAATCAAGAGTTGGACACTTAAATGACTGAGCCACCCAGATGCTCCCAAAATATTTTCTAATTGCAGTTTAGTTCTCCTTGGTCCATGGAAAACGTGTTCCTTAATTTCCAAGTCGTGGGAGATTTTCTTTCTTTTTGTTACTGATTTCTTTTTTTATGTTTTTACAGATTTGTTTACTTATTTAAGAGAGAGAGAGAGAGAGTGTGTGTGTGTGTGTGTGTGTGTGTGTGTGTGTGTGTGTGTGTGTGTGTGAGGGTGGGGGCAGAGGGAGAGGGAGAGAAGCTCAAGCAGCCTCCCCACTGAGTGAGGAGCCCCACTCAGGGCTCCATCCCACAGCCCTGAGATCATGACCTGAGCTGAAATCATGAGTCAGACACTTAACCCACTGAGCCACCCAGGGTGCCCCTTGTTACTGATTTCTTAATTCCGTTATGGTCATAGAACATACTCTGTATGTTTTCAATCCTTTGAAATTCGTTGAGATATGGGTTATGACCCAGCATATGGTCAATTTTGGTGAATTTTTCATGTGCACTTGAAAAGAATGTAGGGGCACTGGGCTGGCTCTGTCAGTGGAGCATGAGACTCTTGATCTCTCAGCATTGTGAGTTTGAGTCCCACATTAGGTATGGAGATTACTTAAAAATAAATTCTTGAAAAAGGGAATGTAGAACATGTTGTTAGAACTATTGTTCTCTATATATCAATTAGGTCAAGTTTGTGAATCATGTGGCTCAAAATTTATATATCCTTATTGATATTTTGTTTGCGTATTCTGTAAGTGACTCAAGGAGATAAATTAAAATCTCCATCTACAATGGTGAATTTGACTATTTCTAATTAAGTTCTGTCAGTTCTTTCTTACATAATTGAAGGCTTGTTTTAGATACAAATTTAAGATTCATACTGAATTGGTCTTTTATTGTCAATGAAGTTTGGCCACACTGTTGTGGTTTCCCCACCTGTGCTCTCTTCTTTTTATCTTTTCCCTCCACAACAGAAACTACATAATGGTTTGAAACCTCTTGTTGCCTCCCCACTCCTGCAGGTTGGAGCCAGAACTCCTTAACAAGACTGAAAGCAGGGTGGGGGGTCTCTACCCTTATTTCCAGCCCCATCCAGTGCCCCCATCTGCCTCACTGCCATGAACCCTCCAAAGTTTTGACACTCAACTTCTGTCTGTTCCCTAAACACACCCACCAGGGGTTTTCAGACATCGGTGCCTTCTCCAAGGTGGTTCTTTCTTCCTGAAATGTCCCACCCTCTTATCCAACTGGCAGAATCCCACCGATCCTAATATTCTGGTCCATTTCTTGTCCCACCCTTTATGGGACCCTTCCTCTGCCCCTTTCTCCTCTGAGCTCCCACAGCAGTGTTCACATGCCTGTATCTCAACACTTATAATATCATATTTTAATCATATTTTTGGCTCTCTGTTCCTTCTAGACTGTAAGATTCTCTACATAAAAAAAGAATATCTTAGTTATCTTTGTACTCCCAAGGCCCAGCTCAGTGCTGGCCATAGGTAGATAATTAAGCACTGTTGAAAGAATGAACTGCTTGAAGAAAAGCAAGCTGAGTAAAAACATAAAGCCCTTCGGGACACCTACATGGCTCAGTCAGTTGAGCATCAACTCTTGATTCCAGCTCAGGTCATGATCTCATGATTATCTCTCATGAGATCAAACCCCTGTAAAGCCCGGCATTGGACTCCACGCTTGAGGGAGTCTGCTGCTCTCACTCTCCCTCTCTCTCTGCCCCTCCCTCCACTCTAACATACTCTCTCTTTCTCTCAAACAAATAAATAAGACCTTTTTAAAAAACAGATAAAACCCTTTGGAAGAGACTCTGAAGGAGAGTTTTAACTTTCTCTGAGTTTTGTTTGTGAGGATAAAAATGACATTCTATTTTTAGGAAACAAAACCCAAGTTGCCATTGATTGCCAGTAAATTTCCAATATCAATATTTCCCATTTTCCTAACTTACAGAGCTTTAGTGTATCTACCTTAAAAAATAAATAAATGAAACTGTGTTTCCCAGTCTCTCTTGCAGAAAAGGGAGGCTACATAACAGTATCTGGCCAATGAGATACAAATGTACTTTGTGAGAGGTGGGGCTTCTGGAAAGATTTTTTTAAAGGGGAGCTGACTCAAATGGCCTGTGGCTTTCACCCTGTGGCCTTCTCTCTTGCCTGCATAGCAGACAGAGGTCACAGCCGGAGATGCAGCAACCATCTTCAGAACCACCTCAAAGGAAAGACCATAAGATTGTAGAGAGCTCAGTTCCAGCATCCCCCAGCTGCCACCCTTGAGCTGGGCTGCCTTCCTCGGGACTTCTTATTATATAAGAAGAATTAAACACCAATTCATAGGAGTCACTACTTCTGAGGATTTGGTTATTTGTAGCTAACTCAACACTAGAATGAACAGTTCCCAGAACAGATGCTCCTAACCTAGGGTTCACACAACTCTACAGGTAGCTCAGAGGTTCTGAGAGCCCTGTGGTTGGCAGAATAATGTCCCTCACACCCCCACACACAAATATGTCCACATCTTTATCCCCCAAAAGTGTGGATATGTTTCCTTACATGGCAAAGGGAAGTTTGCAGACATGCTTCCAGTTAAGGATTTGAGAGAGCAAAATTTTCTTGGAATATCTGCAAGGGCCTGATCTAATCATTTGAACACTTCTGAGTAAAGAACCTTTCCTGGAAGCCAAATAAAAAAATGTGACCATTCAAATAAGGACAGGGGGATGCTACATTGCTGGCTTTGAAAATGGAAGCAGGGGTCCACAAACTAAGAAATGTGGGCTGGAAGCTGGAAGAGGTGAAAATGGGTTGTTCCCCCCCAGAGGTCCAGACACGAACTGCTAGCCCAGGCAACACACTCAAGATAGCTCTGGTGGAGTACCTGTGTCAGATTTCGGACCTCAAAACTGTACGGTAGATCATTGTGTTTTTTTAAAGCCACTGCGTTTGTGGTAATCTGTTATAGCAGCAATAGAAAATCTAATACACCCACTGAAATTGTATGCAGAAGGAGGTGTGTGTTGGATGTGTGTTTCTTAAGGAAAGATCCATAGATTTCAACAAATCCTAAAATGGAATATAGCCTAAACTTCCATTTATAAAATAAATCCTGGGGATGTCATGGACAGCCATGGTGACTGTCGTTCCTAATATTTTATTGAGTCGGGGACAGGTGGGCTTGGTAGGGAGAGATAAGTAGGGGACTATGTGACTAGGTTTACATGGGGGCTATGGATCAAAATCCCAGAAATGCTGAGGCTTAAGGAACCAAAGATAAGAGAAGAAACCAGACCACACTTCCCTGGGCATCAGAGGTGGGGTCTTTTGATGGCATCACATGGTGACTCACAAAGAATGACCAGACCCCAAAGAAGAAGTGAGCCATTAAAGATGTTATCACCAGTCCTTACTCCACACCAAGACAGCACAAGAATGATAAGGCACAAGCTCCCTGGTCAGTTCTAAAGAAAAGACTGTGGGTGGAGGCCCCACCTTGGCCACCCATTTGGGACCCCTCTCACTCTTGAGAACTTTTTCTGTATCTCTGCTTAATGAAATTCCATCTCCTTGCTCACTCTCCTTTGTCCTTCATTCTTCAACTCCATGAGATAAGAGCCTGGCTCTCTTGCTTCACTATTGTATATTTGAAAGCTGCTGAGAGGGTAAATCTTTCAAAGTTCTCATCATAACAAAAATATCTGTAACCCCGTGTCAATGTTAACTAGACTTATTGGGGTCATCATTTCACAATATATACAAATACCAAATCATTATGTTATATACTTGAAGCTAATATAATATGTCAATTATACTTCAGTTTAAAAGAAAGGCACAGTAGTTGTGGTTTTTTTTTTTTTAAGAGGCTGATAATTTTTTTTTTAAGATTTTATTTATTTATTTGACAGACAGAGATCACAAGTAGGCAGAGAGGCAGGCAGAGAGAGAGAGAGAGAGGAGGAAGCAGGCTCCCCGCAGAGCAGAAAGCCTGATGTGGGGCTCGACCCAGGACCCTGGGATCATGACCTGAGCCGAAGGCAGAGGCTTAACCCACTGAGCCACCCAGGCGCCCCTAGTTGTGGTTTTTTTTAAGATTTTTATTATTTGAGAGAGAGAGAGACAGCAACAAATGGGGGGCTGAGGGAGAGAATGAAGCTGAGCAGGGAGCCCGACACGGGGTTCATCCCAGAACCTCGAGATCATGACCTGAGCCGAAGGCAGATGCTTTAACTGACTGACCCATTCAGTCACCCAAGGTACTTTTTAGAAGGTCAGAAACCACTGAATCTAAACAATACTGATTTCAACCTCTATAAACTAAATTTTAAAAATGTGGCAGTAGTCATCCATAAAACACCACCTCCCCAAAACCTGTCTGCACATCAGACCCCTCAAGCAACCATTGAAAAAGGCAGATTTAGGGCGCCTGGGTGGCTCAGTGGGTTGAGCCACTGCCTTCGGCTCAGGTCATGATCTCAGGGTCCTGGGATCGGGTCCCACATGGGGCTCTCTGCTCAGCAGGGAGCCTACTTCCCTTCCTCTCTCTCTGCCTGTCTTTCTGCCTACTTCTGATCTCTCTCTGTCAAATAAATAAATAAAATCTTTAAAAAAAGAAAAAAGAAAAAGGCAGATTTACAAACACTACTGAGTTGGGTCTAGAGGTGAGGCCCAGGAATCTGCATTTCAAATACCTCTCAGAAGATTTACCAAGTAGCCAGGTTTGGGAAGCAAGATCCTACAAGAGATTCAGAATTCTGCTGAATTCTGAACGTGTGACTCCATCATAGGACAGGAAAAAAAAAAAACAAAAAAACAGAATTTGGCTTCACATGTTGAGGATTTAAATCTCAGGTCTGACCAACTATAATCCTGGTAGGTCAATGAAGCAGGCAAGCTAATAAATGAATAACCTCTGGATGGGCTTCTTGGGACATTATTGTCTAACTGTAAAGTCTTAACATTTGTTATTCATATAATCTGACATCAAGCATGAGCTCAGTTTCCTGGTTGCCAGAACGAGGTTTCCTACAGAGACTTGATCTGAAGGACGAGTCTGTAAGATGACTATTGGGGGACAGAATGTTTCAAACCTGGCCATACAAAATGCAGATATTTGCTACATAGGGTTGTGCCTCTGGGAAAATGGAAACTCTTGTCAAATTTTCTAAGTGAAATGACAACTGGCTGCTCTTCCTTCCTTTTTACCCTCTCACTTCAAGAACTGATCTGTGAAAACTTCTCCATTCACTCTGGTGGTTACAAACTGAACAACAGATGATCAGCTTACCTATCATTAGCCTTTTCCACACTCTGCCATCAATTTCTCTAAGGCAAACTTGGCTTCTTCCCAGAGCTTCAGGAAACTTGAGAACATCCTTATCACAACAATGCAAAAAAACTGGTTTGCCCTCACTCCCTCCCTGCTCCAGGAATAATGTACTGATATGATTAAATGTCCCAATGGATACGTCGATTTCTCCTAAACTTTGAAAAGTCGTAAGATTTATGGGTCTATTTTTCCTCTTCCTTTCTCCACCAATTTTTTTTTCTTATAAATTCATTATTTCCTAACTGTGTAAATACTAGATCAAAAGTTAGGTACTTTTTTGTAGGCTTTTACTACAAGCTAATGGACTCAGTAATCTCCACATTTGGAATATGATTTTTTCGTTACAAAAACCTTCAATTATGACAAAAAATACACATCGTTCTTCCAGTTGAAAAGAAAAGTCAAGTATTTTCAGGCCCTATCTTGAGCCATACCTTTGCCCAGGATCTCTTTTCCTGGAATGAACTCCCTGGTCTCTGATGGGAAATAATGATTCCTTCCTGCTGGAGTGATCCAAACAGGACTCTGGAACATCTCCCTCGGCCCCTCCTGGTGAGGAGGGAAGGTACACTTCTGGTGTACCTTAGCAAGGTGCTAAGAGGATGGGGAGGTCCAGTCCACAGCAGGGATTATGGGTGCCGGTTTGCAAAGTGCTGATGGGAGTGCAGACAATGAGCAGGACAGGCCCTGCTGTAAGCTGATGGTACAGCCAGCCCTAAAGCAGGTGCATTTACTACTATGCCTCACACTGCACCGAGCATTTCACTGACCCTTTAATCTCACTTAAACCACATAGTGATCCAATTAGGAAGATGCCAGCTAAGGCTTGATCTCAGTTACCAAACTGCTGGGGTATGTTTCTGAATTCAGTTTTTTTTTTTCCAGAGTTTATAAGATATATAGCCTAATCACCATATGTTATACACCTAGCACATAAATCAAACATATAATTAAGCCACAAATGTATGAATCACACTATGATTGGCAGAATAGTGGCCCCAAGGATGCCTTAGTCTCCAAAACCTGTGAATATCTTACCTTCTGCAAAAGGGACTTTGCAGAAGTGATTAAGTTCAGGATTTTTTTTTAAGCTTTATTTATTTATTTATTTATTTATTTATTTATTTATTTATTTGAGAGAGGGATCACAATGAAGTGGGAAGGGGAGAGGGAAAAGCCAACTCCATGCTGAGCAGGGAACCCGATGTGGAACTCGATCCCAGGATCTTAAGATCATGACCTGAGCCAAAGGCAAACATTTAACTGACTGAGCCACCCAGGTGCCCTATGTTCAGGTTCTTGAGATGGAGAGGATCTCTATATTATCCAGGTGGGCCCAATATAATCCCAAGGGTCTTTTTAAGAGAAAGAAGGAGAGGCAGAATCCAAGAAGATGATGGGACTGCAGAAGCAGTGGGTGGGATGATGGGGCCACCAGCCCAGGGAAGCAGGCAGCCTTAGAAGCTGGAAAAGAGGGCAGAGAAATGAGTCTCCCTTAGAGACTCCAGATGGAAGGCAGCCTTGATGACTCATTTACACTTCTGACCTCCCAAACTGTAAGATTATAAATCTGTATTGTGGTAAGCCACTAGATTTGTAGTAATTTGTTACAGAAGCAACAAGAAACTAATATACTGTAGTAATGTATCATTTTGGGTGAGGTTTTGACACCAAATTATTTTTGAGAAACTTTCAGTTTTCCGATGTTTTTTTATTTTAGGATTGCAAATCTGCTCTCCCACCCCATCCTCATTTTACACATGGGGAAAATGAGGCAGAAAGAGGTTAGGGAAAATATAGATATTAGTAACACTCTTAAAAGTTTTCTATTAAACAAGGTAATGATAAGAAATGCTCTGTAAATATGAGCTAGTTCCCATTTATTCTTTTGACAAATATTTGAGTACATGCTATGTGTAAGACACTGTGCAAGGCTCTGAGGATTTAAGAATGAACAAAATACTAAAAGTGTATTCTTTCATTGAGCATACTTTCTACCTGATAAACAGTAAATAAAGTATATAAGTAATTATAGAAAGGGTATCAGATGGTGTTAAGTTTTATGGAAAAACTAAAGCAGGGAAGAGATAGTGGAGGCAAGAGTAGCAATTTTAATCGGATGGTCTGGAAGAAGCCATTAAGAGGGTAATAGTTTACGATGTCTATTTTAGTTATTCTTATATATGTAAGATATACATTATATGCATGCCAAGAAAGGATTTTGTATATTTCTCAGTAATCCTTCTTTCCTGCTTAGAATTCACCAGACTTCCCACCTCTGAAGATTGGTATCTTTTCTCAGTTCTAGAAAGGTCTCAGTTATTACTCTTTGAATGCGACCCTTTGGGGGGTCCAAAACCAAAACCCCTTTGGTTTTATGTATTCCCTTCTTCTGGAACTTTAACTTGTTATATTTGTTTTAGGCCTTCTTTCTCTATCATCCATGGGTATAAGCCTCATGTTCACCATCTTTTTGCCCTTTAGGCTGCATTCTGATTAATTTCCTTAGCTGTGTTTTCCAGATCACTCATTCTCTCTTCAGTATAATCCATTGTTTTACCAGTCCTTTGAATTTGTAATTTTCATTATAATATTCTTTTAACCTTAAGCATTCAAAAAAAGAATAAATTAAATTAAATTAATAAAATTTAAAGTTCTCCAGGTCCTTCTTTTAAAAACTGCCTTGTCAGTTTGATGATGTCTTGCTTCTTAATTGTATTTCCAACATCTTCCTTCATGTCCTTAAATAAATTAAACGTGTTGATTAATATTCTGTTTCTGACAATTCTAATATCTGCACTCCATACATTTGCTCCTGCAGTCTGCTTATTCTCTCTCATGGTGGCTTGTTTCCTTGTGCATTATGTAATCTTTGTTTTTAAGCTCATGTTCCTTGGAGATTTATCTTTGTTTGGAATATCTTCCTCCATGAATGGTTTATGTTTGCTCCTGCAAGTTGCCCGGGGTGCTGCTGCTTCACCACTACTTTGACCTAAATTTCTGCTGGGATTTTTTTTCTGCTACATGTAGCATAGCATAGGCTATGATTCACTGTGCTCAGGGGATAGTTTTTCCTCTTCTTTTTTTCATTCCACCAAGAGCCAAGGGGACCAAGACAGGAAAGACTTCCTATAATCCCTGTCTGTAAGCAGGTGTTATCCTAGTTTACCCACCAAAGGGGTTCAGCTTGATTTGAGGTCTCCAAATTGACTACAAAGAGGCTTGGGTTCCAGTCTTGGCTTGCTGTCCCTGGCATGTGTGAGAGCCACTTAAATCCAGATATACTCAGGGTGAATGCTGACATCAGCACTCACTTTTTCCCCTGTATTAGAATTTTTTTTATTATTTCTGGCCTCTGAACATTTATTTCTTGCCAGCTTAGCAGACCATTATTCATTTTTATATATTGTTCAGCAATTTTAGGTGTTTGGTACCAGGAAAGACTCCCAGATATCTACCATTTATCCTACCATATTGCCAGAAAGGAAACCTCACTAATTTTTAAGTCACTAAAGAATAATTTAATAATAAGTCAGTAACAGTAATGACCTAATCATGTTTTTGAAACTTTTTTTTCTACTAAGAGGTTTCATGTTATTTCAAATCCTTAAAGAGGAGCCAGAATAAATGTGGGGCCCTGGAATTTGAGGGTCAGTACAGTGTAAAGACTAGCTTTTGCCACTCGGGCAAGATGCTCTGGAATGAAATGACCACTTGGCATCTTTGGCCTTTAGTGCCCCAGGATCAGCTGTAACAAGAGCAGGACATTCACCAGAGGACAGAAGAGGTTGACAGGTAAAGGCCTTTATGTGTGTGGTTGTTTACTTTGTTGCTCAAATGTATTTGAATTACTCATTCATTAGTTTCAACTTTTTCAAACAGGAAAACGAGTTAAAAACAAGCTTTGCTTCCACTCCTTTCCTGCAAGCCTGCTGTTTCTAGAGACAACCACTGCACAGTTTCTCAGGGTACTTCTAGAACTATTCTGTGCCCCTTCAAGGAAAAGGTTTTTTTATGGCACTTGGCATATCCCGCATATTGTGCTGTGCCTTGTCTTTTTAAAATGTAGCAATATTGGGACGCCTGGGTGGCTCAGTTGGTTGGACGACTGCCTTCGGCTCAGGTCATGATCCTGGAGTCCCAGGATCGAGTCCCACGTCGGGCTCCCGGCTCCACGGGGAGTCCGCTTCTCTCTCTGACCTTCTCCTCGCTCATGCTCTCTCTCACTGTTTCTCTCTCAAATAAATAAATAAAATCTTTAAAAAAATGTAGCAATATGTTAGAAACATTTCATACTGATGCGATTTATTTTTCTAATGGCTGCGTAGATTGCCATCATATGGATGAAATACAATTGATTTAAGCAGCCTCTCCCCTACCAGCTGGTGGACATTGATGACTCCAGACATACTATGGCTGGGAACATTCAGGTATGTAGATCCTGGCCTTAGGTAAGGATTTCTGTAGAACAAACTCCTAAAGGTAAAGTCCTTCAACAGGGGGACTGTATGTTTTAATTGTTATGGATGTTATCAAATCACCAGGCCAACAAACCAAGCCCAGTGGAATCCAGTGAAAATACCTGCTTCTGAAGGCTCTTCTGAAATCTCCTTCATATGTTCTTACTCTCTTACTATGTTAACCGTTTCTGCAGTTAATTGAATTCATCAGAAAGCCTCTATATGAATGTGTGGTATGTATTATGCCTATTATTCAACATAGGAATACCTCTTCATAGATGTGTAGCTGGGAAATTGCATTTAAATTAATATGTAAAAGTAATAGTGTTTTATTTTTTAAATACTTTCTGATTTTAATACCTTACTGATTGCCAGTCAATTGAAAATGGTTCCTTAGACAATAAATCTAAGTCTATATACTTCCTCTTCCCCACTCCACTTCTACTTGGCGCCACAAACTGAACCTCAGATATTAACAATCTGATTATATTGTAAAGTCCTATTCCCCACTAGCCGTCACCTCTTAGGAATTTATCAGGAAAAAAATAATTGCATAGAAGATTTTTAAATGTCTGGGGGCACCTGGGTGGCTCAGTCAGTTAAGCCTCTGCCTTTGGCTCAGGTCATGATCCCAGGGTCCTGGGATCCAGCCCTGTATCAGGCTCCCTGCTCAGCAGGGAGTCTGCCTCTCCCTCTCCATCTCCCTACCCCCTGCTCATGCTTTCTTTCTTGCTCTCTCTCTCCCTCCCTTGCTGTCCCTTACTTTTTCTCTCTCAATTAATAAAATCTTTTTCTAAAAAAAGATTTTTACGTGTTTGGATAAAGATTTTCATGGCAGTTTAGGGGCGCCTGGGTGGCTCAGTGTGTTAAGCATCCCCCCCTTGGGTCTCAGCTCAGGTCATGATCTCAGGGCCCTAGGATCGAGACCCACATCAGGCTCTGTGTGGAGTCTGCTTGAGATCCTCTTTCTCCCCCTCTCTCTGCCCCTCCCCCATTCCCTAGTTCAAGCACTCTCACTCCCCCTGCAAAAGCAAAACAAAACAAAACCTCAAAATCATTTGTTTCAAAGCTGTCACCTTAATCCCAGCTCAATGGCTATGAGGACTTGAAGGCTGAGGACGTGCACATGTGTGCGTGTGTGCGTGCACGTGCGTGTGTTCACACGTGGGAGGACAACTATTCTATCACACATACCCTTGTCTCTTTGCTTACCCCTCTAGTGTTGGAGGGGAGTGGAGGTGAGGGAGCATGAAAAGGAACCCCATGGTTTGACTGCCTGGGACAGCCGGTGTTTGCTGCCCACTTTCTGTTGGTAACAACCCTTACACAGCAAGACAGCACACTCACTGCAGACTGGACAGATGGGTGGGACCCCAGGACGCCTTGATGTTGAGTGGCTTAATCCCAAGCAGCCCTGCAGGCACTGTCAATTCCCTGTGAGACCTGGCTCTGTTGTCACCCAGCTGGTGGCTTCACTCCACAGTGTCTAATGTGCCCACGCGACAGTGGTCTCCCATGAGCCCCTGTTGCACCTTCCGACTGCCCTCTGCCACCCAACCTGGATCCAGCAAGGTAACAGAGACACCCATAATTCTCAGGGCATGGAGCCTCAGAGGGGCGATTACTGCCCTCTTCCGTGGCTGCTCTACTTTCCAGTGCATTCCCATTCCTTCCCTACCATTGCCCTCAGCTCGAACCTGGTCACTGAGCATAACCAAGGGACAGGACACCAGCTCCTCCTTCTTATAGTCACTTAGAAATTTTATGACCAGTTATATCGAGGGCGCCTTCCATAGATCGGAGGGGGGAAAATCCAGTAAGCATCCCTCCCTCAGTCCTCCCCCAATGGAACAATAAGAAAGAAGAAACACTATCTTCATGGACATTGCACCCCTCCCAGTGCACCCCCACCAAGAAATGTAAGACCCACAGAGTTTACCATGCCTAGCTCCTGGGGCACGTGGCATCTCCTGCTAACAGTCACGTCCTCCTTGGAGTTAGTCCTAAAGAACTTGATTTGGTTCTTCAAAGAGCACAATCCAGGCTTTACTCTGGTTGACTCTGCACTCACACAAGCCTGTAACAAAAGGATAGTAGACAAGTATATATACTGACAAGGAAAGGCATCCAGAGTCCACAAAGGGGAAAACTCGGGCTCCTTAACACCTTTCCAGCGTGATCTGAAATAGGTAATTTTCGGGTATCTAAATGTATACCTGCACATCAAAAGAGGCCTGGAAGTTTATGTCAGCTGTTAGTAACGCGTATGGTGGAGATTGTGGGCTGTTTTTGGCGATCCATCTACCTACCTGTCCTTTCGAACTATTCGAATTGTCTAAGAGAGCCAGCGTGGATGCAGAAGACTATTCCCAAAGGCCACATTTACTAATCAAAAGAGAAAGTCTGTAAGAGACAGAAAAGCAGATTAGAAGCCGTGCGTGTGAAACTGTCACTCCCCCAGATAAGAAAGAAACTTGAGGGGCGCCTGAGTGGTTCAGTGGATTAAAGCCTCTGCCTTCTGCCCAGGTCGTGATCCCAGGGTCCTGGGATCGAGCCCCACATCTGGCTCTCTGCTCAGCAGGGATCCTGCTTCCAGAACCCTTTTTCTCTCTGCCTGCCTCTCTGCCTACTTGTGATCTCTGTCTGTCGAATAAAATAAAATCTTTTTTAAAAAACTAAAAAAAAAAAAAAAAGAGAGAGAGAGAGAGAGAAGGAAACTTGACCTTCATGCAATGGGGGACAAAAGTAGAGCCAGAGGCAGCCCTCATTGCCTAACTATTGAAGAGCCCCTGCTGTGTACAGGGCAGGCATATAGAGGGGCTGACAGCCACTTCCCATGAAAGGGTTTGGCCAGAAGCGGTGAGGAGGAGACCAGCCAGCATGCAGAAGAAAGTTGTCAAAGCCAGATGTGTCCTTACAGTACGTGCAAAGGAGGGAGAGAGAAATAAAAAGGGCCTAGATCATTCGCACACCAGATAATCATTCTCTAAATGACTGATACCTCACTAAATGCACTTCTTAGTGTCAGTTCTTCAAACCTCGCCTGGCCTTATTTTTTACACAAGACAAATGACACTTCCACATGGTTTTTAAATTCAGAAAGTTCAGGGGAAGGGCAATTACTATCGCAAACCTTCAACTGTAATAGCAGGCAGAGATTGAAGCAAATACTTTCCCACTGAAGTATTTCATAAGCCAAAAGTCCAACTGTTATTACTAGGTGCAACATTTCCAACCTGCTTCCATGCTCAAAAAAATTACTTTTCCAGACATCCAAATTTAGTTAGACTGCCTCACGCAGCCATCAATGTTCGAAGACATCTGTACGCCATCGTGCCAAGTTTTTAAAACATTTCTCATCTGAGTTGAAATATCAAAACTAACATGACACTTGTCAAAACATAAAAATGTTTAAATGATGATATTCCTAGGAGGCAGTTTAGGGTGAAGAGTGAAGGCTCTGGAGCTTGTAATCCCAGTGCAGTGGGTCGTCTGGGGTCTTCGTCAGCCAGGGCCGCCGTGACAGCGTACCACAGACCGGGTGGCTGCAACAACAGAAACGGGTTTTCTCACAGTTCTGGAGAGTGGAGGTCCAATCTCAAGGTGCCAGAAGAGTTGTTACCTGGTGAGAGTTCTCCCCTCAGGTGGCAGACGGACGCTTTCTCCCTGGGTGCTCATATGACCTCTTCCCGGTGCTCATGTGCAGAGAGCAAGCTCACGGGCGTCCCTTCTTCTAAGGACACGAAATGAGTTCGGACCCACCTTTACCTCATTTCACCTTCATTACTTCCTTGCTCCAAACACAGACACACAGGGGTTAGGACTTCAACATAAGAATTTGGGGGGACAGGTATATTCAGTCCCTAACCTCAGGTATGTGACCTTGAGAAATTATTTAACCTCTCAAAGCTGCAGTTTGTAAAAAGGAGATCATTCCCAGAGGTTTGTTGTGAAGATTAAATGAGATAAGTCACAAAAAGCCCATTACAGAGTATCTGGCCAATGGGAAGAAACTGATATACCTTACAAAATTTAATACTATTAATCCTGTGCTATTTATTTCACTCTTAGCAATACGTATTTTTGTTTGAAGTAAAAGACAAAAAATTCAAAGTATTCTTAAGGTGGCTTCATTTTTTTAAAAAAGATTTATTTATTTTAGAGAGCACAGGTGCATGTGCAGGTTAGGGGAGGGGCAGGAGGAGAGGGAGAGAATCTTAAGCAGACTCCCCACTGAGCATGGAGCCTATGTGCGGCTCGAGCTTGTGACCCATGAGATCATGACCTGAGACAAAACCAAGAGTCAGCCCTGAACCCTTCAACTTCCTGAGCCACCTAGGTGCTCCTAGGTGACCTAAGTGACTCATTCGAAGTGGGTTTTCCTAGAGCCTTCTTTGGCTTAAAAGGTCAAGACCTCATGCTCCCAGTGCTTCAGGGGCACCTCGTGAAGAGCAAGGAAGTAAATGACCTCTGAACAGCCATGACCTCATCCTGCACGTCAGTGGCCAAAAGCAGCTAGGGCTCCTTTCTCAGGGATCACTTTATAATCAATTTGGTGAGTTGTCCAAGCCACATCTCACCAATTTCCAGATGTGAACTGTCATCAGAAACTTCTGAAATGCTTTCCTTAGTGATTTCCTCAAGTTCCCACCCACCCACTGTTTTCCTGGTTTAAATGAAGTGGGGTGGTAAGTTGTGGCCCTTGGTGTGTGTGTGTGTGTGTGTGTGTGTGTGTGTGTGTGTGTGAGACAGAGAGAGAGAGATCATTTGGTTGTGATGGGACATCCACAAACTGTGTCCAGAATTGCCCGTAAAAAAGTTGGCTAAAAACCAGTGCAGGTGTCTAAAAACAAGGAATGGAGACTTGGGAGTGAGGAAGGGGGTGGGTGAAGCTTCCAGAGAAATAGAAGGGCACTTGTAGCCCCTTCTGTGTCTTCTTTCAGGCAGCCTCAGCTTACCCCAAACTCTAGGTGGCTGCAAATGTCTTCAGGGAAAGGCAGGTTGTTGGACAAGTCCTCGTTTCAGAGCCTAGGACTTCATGCTGGAAGTGCCTACAGCTGCGAAATAGACATGTTCTATCTTCTGAATGCATCAATTTTTTCAGCGATGTGAAGGGGGAAATATATAGTTAGGCTAGGACAATCCATAGCAGAACCCTATGACAGGAAATTCTCATAAAAGCAAGGTGACCAGCGCAGGCACAGCGGTGGGGTCAGCAGAGAACAGTGTCTCTGAGTTCATGAGGTGAGATGGCCATCCTTCCTGGAAGCAGGCTTACTTCCCGGACTAGCGCTGGGAGACTATGTCTTCGTGGTGACACCACCCCGTATATGCATTTACTCAATGAGCCCTTCAGACAATGAGCACATGTACGATAGGACCTGTGCCATGCACTGGAGACGCAGTGATAAATAATGGTGGGCCTGGGGCCATGATAGGTTAACAAGATTATCAGTTGAGAAGACTATCATGTCAGCAAGAGGGGAACAGGGACAAATGAAACCTGCCAGCATCCCCGCATCTGTCTGTCATCACATCCAGTGACAACAATCTTCAGAGAGAGTGCTGGCCATTGCTTCTCTTTTGCCTTCCAAAGCTTGTGTGAATTCCCCTTTTAACAAAGTACGGCTTGAAAATATGCAGGAAAGGAGGCTCTGGGAAACTTAGCTCCAGCTTAACCACATTGATGGAGAACAAGCCACGGCAGAATCTCCTCTCCATGATCCCCACAGTCGAACTATCCACTCTTCTGGAAAAAAAGATGGGCTTGTCAATGTGGCATCTGGCGAATGCTTAAATTAACGTTCCATATGAACTCACAACATGACTTAGGTGTTATCTTCACCCTAAATACCCAGATCAATCTTAGATCGCCACCAAACATTTGCTGTTTGGTGCCTACTCATGATGGCTGATTGCTCAGTGTGGGGTGATAACAATACGGTTTTCTCCCAGAGGCTCATCTGCTGTCCCACATTTACTCATTTACTCACTCACAACCACCTATAATTATAAGTTAGAATCTATAAAAATAAAAAGTGTGGAAAGAACCTAAAAGTCTGTTGTGAACTAGATATCTCTTCTAGGCCCAGATATAGAACTTGTAACAATTACCTACAAATAGTGTTTCCCCCTTACTGATGTGAAATAATAATAATTAATAATAATTTTAATATATTGTTTTATTTTTATTTCTAAACTTTTGATGAGTTTTTAAAAACATGTACCTAGGAATGCCTTGGTGGCTCAGTCAGTTAAGCATCTGCCTTGGGCTCAGGTCATAATCTCAGGGTCCTGGGATCGAGTCCCTCATCCTGCTCCCTGCTCAGCAGAGAGTCTGCTTCTCCCTCTGCCCTTACCCCCACTCATGCTCTCTCTCTAATAAATAAATAAAATCTTACAGAAACAAACAAACAATGACGTACCTAAACTTGGTGGTCTGCTGGCTCCTGAAACACCAATTCCATTGCCCTTGGCTACTGGATGACTGAGAAATACTGGCCGGAAGGCCCTATCCAATGCTAAGAAAACTGGCCAGGACTTTGCTTCTGTATTTTAAGGTGGAAATGTCTGTGTGTCCTTCAGGAACTAACTCACCATCCTCCTCCTCCTCTGTGTCATTGTTTGCCTTTTATTTGCTTTCTTTTTTTCTTGGTTTGAATTTGTTTTTGTCTTTTGAAGGGAGTGTTTTCTTTTGTCCTACGTGACCCAACCACTCTGGTTCAGATGGAGGTGCAGCCATCAGAAGCCCGGGTTCCCTGTCCACAAAGCAGTGAGAGCCGAATGTCAGGAATTCACAGCCAGCTCGTAAGGCCAACATTGCTCAGATACACCCCTTCTGCCAGAGCTGACTTCTCTCGGCAGAGTGCTGAGGGTGTCTGTGGTGAGGAAAGGTGACAGGGAGGGTGGGAGTGCTTGGTGCAGCAGGACATCCATGTGGGGGGCTGGGGGCACCCCTGAGCCACCAAGACACCAACAATCACATTGGGGAGAGAGAACTTAGGGAATAAGACATATAAGACTCATTTCTTGTTCAAAATAAAAGACGACATAAGTCAAAGCCCAAAGCTGAAGTCTTTCCCAGTCACTGACCCAGGAGGTAGCCTCCTGAGTTTGAATCTGAGCTCCAACAATTACAGTAGTCAAAACAAAACAAAACACCCAAGTTACTTAATCTCTCTGAGATTCCATGTCTTCAAAAATACAATGTAAATTGACAATAGTAAGTACCTACACAGAATTGAAAGATTCGTGTAGCATGGTTAAAACAATTCCTGGCATGTAGGACACCTCCACCATATTGGTGGTGGTAGTAGAAGTTGTCTGCCTGTGTGAGAAGGCCTCAGAGATCGATGTCTCCACACCCAAGGCTGCTAAGTGCTTAAGCATAGCCCTGAACTTGGCATGCCTTTCCAGAGAGCAGTCTGGTGAAGGCAGGCTGATGACTAGTTACAACATGATGATTAGTTACAACATGGAAGTAGACAAAATGGGGGGAGATGGTTGGTAGAGAGTGTTTAGAAGTACAGAGGAAGGGTCCTTGGTGGGGGTGGCCCTAATGGCTTCCCTCAAAGGGCTTCTCAGTTGAAACTTGAAGAGCTGAGTGGGACAGGTAAAGAGGGACATAGTGCAGGTGGGACAAGGGAATAAATGAGACGGTCATGGGAGGAATACGTGAGATCAAGGGAAGGTATTTCAAATTGTAGGGGACACTCGGGCAAACTTAAACAATGGAGGGAAGAAAAAAAGAAAAAAAAAAGGAAATACCATGAAAATGAAGGCTGTAAGAAGCCCAGGGTGAGGGCAACATACGTGTAGCTGTGTCAGAAACAGGACGTGCCCTTAGAAAGTGTCTGTTTAGTTTAAAAATGGAAAGAATGCCAATGTTCATAGCAGCAGTAGCCACAATCACCAAACTGTGGAAAGAGCCAAGATGCCCTTCAACAGACAAATGGATAAAGAAGATGTGGTCCATATATATAATGGAGTATTATGCCTCCATCAGAAAGGATGAATATTCAGAAATGAAAATTCAGAAAGGATGAACCCAACTTTTGTATCAACATGGACGGGACTGAAAGAGATTATGCTGAGTGAAATAAGTCAAGCAGAGAGAGTCAATTATCATATGGTTTCACTTACTTGTGGAGCATAAGGAATAACACGGAGGACATTGGGAGTTGGAGAGGTGAAGTGAGTTGGGGGAAATTGGAGGGGAAGATGAAGCATGAGAGACTGTGGATCCTGAGAAACAAACTGAGGGTGTTGGAGGGGACAGGGGGTGGGGGTTAGGAGGGCCTGGTGGTGGGTATTAAGGAGGGCACATATTGCATGGAGCACTGGGTGTGGTGCATAAAAATTAAATCTTGGAACACTGAAAAAATAAAATTAAATTTAAAATAAAATAAAATAAAAAATTAAAATGGGGAGAATTTTGCCCAGGATGCAGGTTCAATATTATCTATGGAGATGGTGGCAGAGGTGGAATTAGAAGTGGCTTGATGGGGTTCCTGGGTCTGGCTCAGTCATTTAAGTGTCCAACTCTTGATTTTGGCTCAGGTCACAATCTTGGGGTTGTGAGATGGAGTCCATGCTGAACATTTAGTCTGCTTGGGATTCTCTCTCTCTCCCTTCCCCTCTGCCCCTTCCCTGCCTCTCTCTCTCTCTTTTTTAAAAAAGAAGAAGACGTGGTTTCAGGGCTGTTTGGTGTAGTGTATCTTATGCAGAAGGACAAAAATTAACACAGACTCACAGGAGGTTTTCAG